>NC_090929.1:225950042-226268792 GCF_040938575.1 Ambystoma mexicanum
GGGGAGTGGTGGTCTTGTCCTGGCAGACTTCTGAGAGGTAGATCCACAGGCGCCTCTCAGCTACTTTCACTGCTGTAGGGGTGCAGTACGTGACCGCAAAGGCTACTGTGAAACGTGGCTCTTTCCAAGATCTTTGTAAAGTTCCCAATGAGGAATTTGTCGACCAGATAGAGGCATAGCTGTGCTGCTAATGTTTCTTCGGCCTGCCTTAACTTGGTCACATCTGATGTGATATATAGGCGATAGATTTTGTGAGCTCACTCAAATATACTTTGAACTCATCACCAAGGAGTTTGGCAGAGCTGTTGGTGTTGAAAATTGTACAGGCAGGAGTGAGCGGTGCATGCGTTCTCCTGCAAGTTCTCCTGCAAGTTTCAATTTTGTGCAGAGTCAAATGATCCGTGCCAGGCGAATTGCGTAGAGCAAACAAAGCGAGCGGAAGACAATAGAGCCAATTCTTGCCGAGTGTCGCTGACTGCTTGGCAATTCACTCTATAAGTAGGCCATTGAGGCGCTCACCATCTCAGTTGGCTTGAGGATGGTATGCTGAACACAGCATTGTATTAATGCAAGTTTTGCTGGGTGGGGGGCCGTACCTATACACGGTGCGAGGCCACTGTCTACATGTTGAGAAATCGGCCCAGACAGAAATGCCAAACTGTACATAAATACATTGTTTTCCTCCCTCACAAGTCCTTGAAGGTGAGCAGAGAGGCATTTAATCAGTGGCCCAGGTGCCTGCCGGTCTCATTAAAACTGAAGTAATGGGCCGTTAAACATGAATATTACTTTTCCAACGTTCCCCCCCCCCCTTCTGGGCTCTTCTTAGAGCAGACTGACCCTTCGTTCACAAATAGAAACTAGTAGATAAAACGCTTTGGAATGTGTCTCTCCCACAAACACAGTATCCTTGCCGAACAAGAGCTTTTATGTTCTTCATAACAAAGAACAATGTCTGCAAGCTGCAAATTGCAACTGTTGCTAAAATGAGTAATATAGATTGAGTAAGAAACATGTCATAATGTGTCATATTTGTCATAATTGTCAATTACCGAACCCTAGCTCGAGAAGATACATTATAGGCGGTTTTGATGTGTCACAAAAAGATTGTATGATTGCATGTTTATATATATGTTACTGTTGTAGAATGCTCGCTCTCTTGCTTCTCACAAGGTCTGGGTGACGCACGTTGCGAGAAGTTAGACCCAGTCGGCCGACTGAGAATATATTTGCTTTGCAATAAACCCTAGTACTTGGAAATCGAACCTCGTGTCTGTCGTATCACTAGTGTATGGTAATTATGCCTTGTTTCCATTTGCGAAGGGTCTTCAGGGCCTAGCAAAAAATGGCGCCCGAATAGGGACCCTCCCCCTTTTGCTCCATCGTGAACGTTGAATTTGAAGAAGGCGAAAACGAATCAAGGACAAGGCCGTCGAGCCTGGATCGAAAGGTGTTCGGGGCGCCCCTGTGAAAGTGATGAGAGACTCCTTTGCAGATCTGTACACAGCCGATCCCTGATCGACGAGCAGCATCCAGAGAGCATTGAGGCGAGGGTCCCGAATCGAGGCAGATTTAGCCAGATACGCAGTCACAACGATTCTTGGTTGCATCTGTATACGGACGAATTGCGTCTTGAATGACGAACTGATTGATCAGGTGAGTTGTACCCCGATTCTTAATAGCCCTGACATTGATTGAGTGTTGCTCTTGCAAGATCAAACGCCCAGGGTAAGGTACGAATAAGAGCAATATGCCTGGGAAATTGTCTTCCTGCCTAGTGGGATTTTTCCACTGCGGTAGATAATCTTTGGAAACTGGCCAGTTTGCGCCACCCGTAGGGTTGCCAGCGTTTGAAATGTATGTGAAGTATGGGATAGGTGCAATAATGTTTAATGCAATTTGGCATAGGCAGACCAGACATGTAGTAGATTTGCAGTGGCCGAAAGATGGTACTTTTGAAATGGCATGTATAGAACACTTAGAATCAGTACTGCTGCGCTAGAAAGCACGCCCGCGACATTTGACGTCATAAGAAACTGGAGGAAGGAAGCTAATTTCCATTTTAAAAGTAGGGAGAAGCATGCACGGAGACACAAATCAAACACAGAAAAAGCGCTAGATCTAGAGGAGCTCAAAGTGACTGAGGATATCAGAAGAGGGGATAGGAGTTTTCAATTGGGCATACAAAAAATATATCCACAACAAGAGTTGCAATCATCTGTCATGATGCCTACCCCCGCGGACCCAGACCAAGTCCAGCAACCCCGGAAGCAGGCATCAAGTTATTCTAAGCAAGCCCAACAACCCCTGCTAGGGACTATTTGGGTGCAGTCCTGGCGCCTATGGCGCCAGGCACATAGATTAAAACTTACCTGATGCAGACCATGCTGCAAACTCACCTGATGCAGACCATGCTGCAAGAGCTCCAAGCCAAAAGAGGCTTGGAAGGGACTACTTTACGTAGGGACTATTTTTTTACTCGGGTGGGACTGGGGAGGAATACTTACTGGAACTACTTTGGAGGGTATTTAAACCACGCCCGAAGAGCAGCACACGCTTTGCGTTATTCTGCATCCAGCAGCGTAACGCTCACCGTGCCTCAAGTCTGCATCCAGTCTTCTGCCACGCCCGCCTCGAGTCTGGAGCTCCTAGAAAAAGGGAGAACGAAGGAGAAAAGGTTAGAACAAGAGCAATACCTTTTGATCCTTACCTGAATTCCCGATCCATCGCGCCTTCAAGCTGGAAGAAAGAAGCTATTTTATGCGCGTCGCCTCGCCTGCTGCAGCGCCGCGCTGAACTCACCGGCCTTCGCAGCATCTTTACCTTCCACCGCATCCTTCTGCATGTTCCCGCCGCACTCCGGCACCTAAGGGGAAGACCAGAACAGCAAGGTGAGCCAAGGAAATACACAGAGGCAATATTAGTTACCCCCCATAGACTTACCTGATTTTAACACCGGGGGTACTATTCCTCTTCACGGGTCGGTGCAGCTTCCACTGCATCCTCGCCGAACCCCGGCCCCTAAGGGGAAACAAAAGGACAGCAAGGTGAAACAAAGGGACAGACAAGGGGAAACCTCCTCACCACAATAGACTTACCTGATTTTACCACCAGAGGCGTAATTCCCCGAGACTTCATACTTTCTCTCAGTGCCTGAATAAGGGAGAAAGCAACAGGTTACATATTGACATTATTTTATCGAACTGTGTTGGATAATACAAATCCTTACCTGAATATTACCGGTTGCCACGAGGAACTCTTCTCTAGGGTCAAGCTGCAACCTGCAAGGAATCGGACAAGAGTGAAAGTCAGACATTTTAACTCTTACGAACTACATACTTACGGCGTCTTGCCGGGAATCTCAAGAGTCAATATTGTTCTGGAACTCACCAATTCCTTAAGAGCCAGTGAAGCAACTGGTTATCTACGCGCCCCTGCGCACAATGCAGGATGGAGAGCTCATCTTTCCAAACCATCAGGTGAGACTATAAGAGGGGACATCAAAGGTGATCAGTGGGGAGAACAGCGGGAGTGGGGGGGGTTAACGCACTACTCCACAGGTGGTTAATTCCCTTTTGCAGAAGAATATTCCTACGGGCCAAGGAAACAAAACTAGGTGGGCCAGTCCAGTCCATCATCTATGCGTCACATTGGTGGAGACCGCAGCTGTCCAGTTCAGATCGACACCCCTGTGGGAGCCAGGTGAGCAGAACAGCATCATATGAACTAATAAATAAAATTCTGAATGAAAAGAGACAAGAACACCCTCAAAGTAATGTTAACCACTTGCCTGACACTATTGAACCCATACACATTGCTCCACCTCATTTGCCACCCCATCCCAGTTGTTCAATCTGCACCATCTCCCCCTGTGCACGTGACACCATTTCCCCCCGCCACCGACAGACCATGAATTAGCAGCTGGCACAGTAGGCAGCTCTACGGATGCAGGGCCTGCACAAAGAGAGGGCACTAGAGTAACTCGTAGTACGGTTAGCAGGGACAGAAGAGAAGAACTGAAAAAATGGGCAGAAACGTACATTGAAGGCAATGACGAGGGATCCGCGCCGAGTGCACTGTATGACTATAAGAAGCTTGGTGAAAAACAGGTATTGTTAGAATGCATGGGGGAATATCTTATAGATAAATGGAAGAAATCGACTGGTTTGCTAGCCCCGCAGAAGTTGCGGGATCTAAATGTTTTTTTGCGTATGAGGGAAAGTGCAGCGGAAGTGCTAGAACACGTAGACAGGCTATTTGAGTTGAAAAGTGAGCTTGATCAATTGCATGAAGCGATGAAAAGAGGGGAAACAGGTAGTACCATATGTCAAGCACCGATTTTCTTTCCGCCGTTAAAACCTGTTGGTGAAGAGGTGGAAATTTGTACGCGAGAGGCGATTAGATGAATTACTGATGCTACCATTTCTCCAATGGAGGTGCATGATACGTTTGATGAATATACTCTAGAGATGCAGAGGAAGGTATTGCAGGTGATGGTTGAATATTTGCAAGATGAGTGCTTTGAAAAGAATTTTTGTTGCTTCCGCCCCCAATTTAATGACAATATACAAAAGAGCATTTTCACCTGAAATGGGAAGGTCTGCTCTCTCCCTTGATTTAGCTATATTGCTTAATAAACGAACGAATTAGGAAACGCCTAGTTTGATATTGCCCATGGGAGAAGTCCCTCCCACCTTTGTATCGAAAGTAGAGATTGCTGCCGCGGACGGAAATCCATTATACAGCACAATTCGTGCATGTCCCTTTTTCCAGACAAGCGGTGAATAAAATAAGACAATCCCTGATTTAGGGAAAAATCCGGTGGGATTTTATAAAGAGATTGAGTCTTATTTGAAATCGTCTATTTTCACAATGAGTGATAACCTATTATTTCCTGTGATTCTCCTGATGGATACATGGAAACAAATTAGGAATGTAGATGATGTTGATATTTTGGGTGGGACATGGGAACATTTGATTAAAGAGGATACAGACAGAAAAGCTGGCGAGAAGCCTTCGCTGGTTTTGTTAGCATTACCAGCGCGAATAGTACAGAAATTGAAAATACTAATACCTGAAAGGAGTATTGTCTGGGATAAATTAACGGCATGTGTGCAAGGTAAAGATGAGGCTACTGACTATTTTAATAGATTTGAAGAAGTATTTGCAGATTATAGTGGCCAGGATTTGGGTACTGAACCAGGGAAGAAATTATTTGTTGACAAATATGTGAGAGGGTTGCTACCGAAAATTCAAAATTTAATAATGACATCTGAAAGTGCGTGGCAAGCAAAGACACAGAGTGAAGTGTTACATATGGCACAATACTATGACAATAGAGTAAATGCAGAGAAGGAGAAAGAAATGAGGGATAGAGTTAATCTAAAAACGAGTGTTATTGCAGCAGGTAGCGAATAATAACAGGGGCGGAGGAAATGCACAAACAAGAGGGAGCTTTTCCAACATGCACGGAGGTCCAATTGGACTGAATCATTGTGCATATTGCAAAGAAAAAGTTCATTGGTGAGCACAGTGCCCACATATACAGAATAGAAATGCCCTCAGAAGGCCGAATAGAGGTCGCTCGGGAACACAAGGACAGAATAGAAACACAAGGATGCCACAGACTCAGAATCGTGATAACCAGGGAAATCACAATCGGAATCGGCACCAAAACCAACATCAGCAGAATAGTGCAGGAGAAGGAAACGTTTTTGATATTCAGTCCAATTCAAACTACTTCGGATGATGTATTGTTCAACTAGGACAGCCCAATACAGGGGTTGGAACCAGTGTCTATTCCCGTAGACCAGAAAGGGCCCTACGTAGAGATGAAAGTTGGGAATGGAGAGCACACTTTTCCAGTGGACACAGGTGCACAGAAGTGCTCAATTGACCATCACTTGGTTCCAGAAATACCACTGTCAGGGCAGAAAAATGTTTCAGTAGGATTCGCAGGTACACCAGTAATTAGCCCTGTGTCACAGTCAGTACCTATTACATTAGGCCCATTCACCAAGTCTTGCCCATTTCTTTCGACACAAAATTGCGGCAAAAATATATTGGGTTTAAATTTGTTGAAAAAATTGAGTGAGGTTATTCATTGTTCCCCTGATGGAGTGTATTTGACAATATCACCACAAAAGATGCCAGTGTCACAATCTAAAACATTACCAACTGAATTAAGTAGTGTACCAATTTGTATATGGGCGATGAATGATAATGATGTTGGTTGTTTGAAAATAGAGCCGGTAAAAATTATTTTAAAGGAGGGAATTACATTGCCACGCATTCCACAGTATACAATTTCGGTAGAAGGTGAAAAAGCATTGAAATACATTGTTTCCGATTTGATTAGACGAAACGTAATTGAAGAAATTACTGGTAGTACTTGCAATAGTCCAATTCTTCCTGCTAACAAGAAAGGAGGGAATGAAATACCATATCGTTTCATAATTGATTTGCGCGGATTGAATAAAGTAGTTGATCCCCCCCAATTCCCATTGGTCCCAGATGTCACTACCATTTTAACTATGATTCCAGCATCCACATCGCATTTTAGTGTTGTAGATCTGAAGAACGCATTTTTTAGCATTCCGGTACATCCAGATAGCAGATATGTATTTGCTTTTACACTAGGAGGACGTTCTTTCACATTCACACGAATTCCACAAGGTTACCAGAGTATTTATAGCAGAGCATTAAAAGAACAACTTGACATGCTAGAATTACCAACGGGTTGTGTATTATTGCAATACATCGATCACTTATTGATTGCTGCTGACACATAAGACATTTGCAAAGAGAGTACCGCTAAGTTGTTGACACATTTGGCAGCACATGGGCATAAAGCTTCATTAAAAAAATTCCAGTATTGTCAAAAGGAGGTGGCCTATTTGGGCTACCTACTTTCGAAGGAGACTGACACCAGAAAGAATAGAAAGCATCTCTGGCATGCCTATTCCAAAGACACAGACGGAAGTCAGAGCTATAATAGGCATGGCTTCATATTGTAGGCAGTGGATTGCTAACTTTGCCATGATTGTGAAACCAATGGTGGCATTGACAAAGAAGGATGTTGCTTTGCCTTTGCCATGGAGCGTGGAATGTCAGGATGCATTTGATCTGCTCAAAGTTGCATTGTGCTCAGCTCCAGTTTTGGGCACACCAAATTATGAAAAGGATTTCAAGTTATTTGTGCATGAAAGTAATGGTTGTGCTTTGCTTTTTTGACTCGGGAACAAGGAGGGAGAAATAGACCATGCAGTTATTTTTCTTCTGCTCTGGATCCTGTTGCATGCGCTTTGCCGCGCTGTTTGTGAGCTTTGCTGCGACTGCCGCGTCAGTAAAACAGAGGGAATGGTTTTGGGTCACGCCTTAACCTTAATGGTGCCTCATACAGTAGACGTTCTTTTAAATAGAACGCAGATGCAACATCTTACATCAGCTAGACTGAAGAGATATGAAATTGTCCTATTTGCACCGCATATTCAAATTTTGAGATGTTGTGCTTTGAATCCTGCAGAGTTAATGCCCCCTCCCAATGAAAGAACGGGTGAAACGGAATCACCACCCCATGATTGTATAATGGTTACTGAACAAGAAACCAAAGGAAGAATTGACCTAACAGATACTCCACAGAAAGAGCAAGATGGAGAACTGTTTTGTGAAGGTTCCTGTTTCAAATTACCCGATGGTACATCAACTGCTGCATATGCCATCACTAAAGAATATTGTAGAGAGCAAAAGGATCTCATATAATTCAGCACAGGCTGCAGAGATAATAGCGTTAACCAGAGCATGTGACATTTCTGAAAACTTGAATGTAAACATATATACTGACAGTCAGTACGCATTTGGGGTGGTACACATTTTTTATCGACTCTGGGCTGAGAGGGGTTTTCTAAAATCACATGGAACTAAGATGCAACATGGTCCTTTGATAGCAAGATTGTTGTCTGCACTTGCGCGTCCTAAACACTTAGCAATAATGAAATGCGAAGCTCATAAGAAAGTAACATGTAACGTTAGAAAAGGAAACGCATTTGCAGACAGAATTGCGAAACTAACTGCCACTGATCTTAATGCAGACATTTTTATTGAAAGGTCAGAAGAAGTACCCTGCATGATAGAAAACGGGATTGCCACAGTTAAGGAGATGCAAGCAGAAGCAACTGCAGATGAAGTAAAACCTTGGTCAGAGGGTACAGCAGAATTAGACATAGGGTTGCTGGGTAGACAGAGAAAGTAAAAAGTGGATGCTGCCCAACTCCTATGTAACCGCGATGGTCATTATGGCCCACAGTCCCACACACATGTGCTAGGAAAATGATTCAGCATTTAGACACCGTATGGCAGAATCCCCACATTAGAAAAACTGCCGAAAAGCTGGTTCAGAACTGTATGACATGTTTGCAACACAACATTGGAAAAGGAACAACTACTCCTATAGGTAGTTTTGCCCCCCCTCTATGCCATTCGGAGTGGTACATTTTGACTTCATAGAAATGGAAATATGTCAGAACTTGAAGTACGCCCTTGTGGTTGTCTGTGCATTCAGTAAATGGGTGGAAGCATACCCGCTTAAGGACTGCACAGCGATGAGCATAGCAAAAGTGATGCTGAAGGAGTACTTTTCCAGATTTGGCCTGCCACGAGTCATATGGTCCGATAACGGCCCGCATTTTGCTGCGGCCATGATGCTACAAATTTGTGCAGGCCTCAAGATTGATGAGCGATTCCATTCGGCCAGACATCCAATGAGTGCCGGTCTTGTTGAGCACCAGAACGGCATTTTGAAGAATAAAATTAGTAAAATCTGTTCAGGGAGTCAGTTGAAGTGGCCTGTTGCGCTGCCATTAGCTTTGCTGTGCATGTGCATGTCTGTACATGGGGACAAGACTGGACTCTCCCCATACAAAATCGTGATGGGGAGACCCGCGAATGTTTGGAGCGCCCCGCAGCCTAGACGCTTGAAAGAAATTGAATACCCTTTTGCTCAGCACTTATTGTAACATGTTAACTCAAAAACTGTGTTTGATTCATCAGCAAGTGCAGGAGGCTCTCCCTGTCAGATACACTGGCCCAGGGCATTGTCTGCAGCCAGGAGAATGGGTTCTGGCAAAGAATTTTTAAAGAAAGTCTTTGCTTGCACCACGCTGGAAGGGCCCATACCAGATCCTCCTGGCAACACAGACTACAGTCCGAGTGGATGGTCAAAAGGCATGGATCCATGCCACTCACACGAAAAGAATTCCATTCCTGTTGAAAGAACTGCCTGATCCAGACGTCGGAAAAGACAAAGCTGCACTTGATCAGAAAGACACGATTGCCAGTTCTCTGCCAAACGTGCTGCCTAGACACAAGAAAGGGCCTCGGGAAATTGCAACGAGGGAAAGGTGCTTCCTCAACCTTGCCCAGCTGTGGCTGCATCATTACTCATTGCATCACAGGCTGACACTAAGCCTGCACCCGGAAGGGAAACTGCATTATACTTGGATCACACAGTACCTGGAGCAATAAGGTACAACCTATGTTCTCAAAAATCGGAAGTGATCTGATCTACATGTTTGCTTTGCCCTCTATTCCCGACACGGATGAATTGGGAATCTGAAGTCTAGGGAAGTGGAGCGTGGGGGCTGTATCAATCTGCGTCAAATTGAAAGCTCTGAAACGCGGCTTCCCGGTGCTATCTTTGAAAAGTGAAGGACCAATGTGATCACCCCATGCAAACAAGTGGGGCGCATATGGTACCGACACAACTGACACTTGCTCCAATGTCTCGGAGCACTGTGCAGAGCCACAATAAGCTTGCTACTCCTTTATCAAGCAGGCTAGCGAGAACTGGCCTAGACGCTTTACTGATTTCTTTGGATGCTTTGGTGCTTAAACGAGTGCTGGTGTCAAGAAATTATTCACGACAAACATTGCCGAGAGAAGAAGTACAGACAATGCCTATACTTACTTCTGTTCCCTCCTGCACCAACACTGATGATGATATAGATATAGAGACTAAAAAATTGTCTAGAAGGATTTGCTGTAGGAAATTCATGCTAATGATTATAACACTACTTTGCATTCTGAGTACACTGATCCCAGTATTATGGTATCTGGAGAGTGTGCATCCATTAAGTTCTCTTTTGCCTGCTACCAATGCTCCTGCCACAGACAGTCCAGTCCATGTACTCTCTTATACTCTCCCTCCACTAGAAGAAAGACACAGGAGAGGGTACGACGAGAACACCTTGCTTTTGATCATGAATATGACTCACTCTATCCTGAATAGAACACATTGTTGGGTCTGCTCCCATTTACCCCAGCATGGCGGGAAAGGAATGGGTTGGTATGTACAACCATTACCCCTTAATAAGGCATGTTATGCATCGTTGAGCGCATTATTTTATGGGAAATGGAATGAAAGTGATACGGATCAATTAGATGGAACCAACATAGATGAGTTCAAAAGAGTGATAATGGAACTAGTGGGGGGTTCCGTAATTTAACAGAGCAAGGGTAATCAAACTGGTGGTGAGACCAGTAGATAGACTTTATGTGCCGTATAAATCATCTGTAATCACTTTTCACATGAATCCAGTAGGGAACAAGTACATTGTGCCCCCTCCTATACCATTAACTTTAACCCGCACACTGTCCCATTTTGCTTACAAAAGAAGGGTTCCTATTCAGTAGGGACCCTCACTAGAAGCATGAATATTGCAGTACTTGAGAAAGAAGAACAACCATCATATGTAGGTGATCCTGTTTATTTTATATGTGGAGAAAAAGCTTATCCCTGGTTGCCTAGAAATTGGGGAGGGACTTGTTACTTAGGGATCCTTTTCCTGGGTGTAATCCTTTCCAAAACGTCTGACATATCCAAATTATCCAGATCTAGGCCCCGGCGGGATGACACAGGATTAATTGCAGAGGACATTGCAAAATCATTTAGCCCATTCTGGGGGCAAGCCATAAACTCTTGGAATATAAGACTGTCCAGGATATTAGAAAAAACGATAAATGGAACAACAGACATATTATATAATATGACATTAGAAGAGAAGGCAGTTAGATTAATGACACTTCAAAATAGAATGGCTCTTGATATAATCGTTGCCGACCATGGAGCTGTGTGTAAAATCGGGGGGTCAGAGTACTGTGTATTTGTGAGTGACTCCTCCCCTACAATTTTTGAGGCAATCAAATTGCACAAGTTCTGACATTCATACCCTGACAGGCAGTTGGGAGCTGAATATAAGTTACTGCACTCATGGGGATGGAAACTAATTTTCTTGGAATCCTCATGACATGTTGTTGCATACAGTACCTGCCAATCTTTTGCTCTGAAATAACAAATGAATGTGTACACATGGTAATAGAAAAAAGAACTCCCAAAATGAATACGAATGCAAACAACGAAATAGAAACAATGAAAGAATTCATGTTAATTAATATTGATGATGACGATTACAGTAGCATGCATAGTTCAGAACTAGATGCATGGTCAGATGAAGATGCGATGTATGGATGATGCTCTTGGTTTACGTCCAAAAGGAGCGTTTGTAAGTTTATCAATTACCCTAACCAGGTATTGAAGGTATATTATGTTGGCCGAAATCCAATCGCATCATATGCCCTACATCACCAACAGAGAATCGTCAGTAAAACCATTGGGCGGCCATCTTGTGTAACATCCGCCATTTGCTTTCTATTCCCTTCTGTTAAATGCTTTGCTAAATGTATTTTATTCTGAAAGCTTATACACGGTGCGAGGCCACCGTCTTCATGTTAAGAGATCGGCCCAGACAGAAATGCAAAACAGTACAGAAATAGATTGTTTTCTTCCCTCACAAGTCCTTGAAGGTGAGAAGAGAGGCATTTAAACAGCGGCCCAGGTGCCGGCCGGTCTCGCTAAAACTGAATTAACAGGCCGTTAAACATGAATATTACTTTTCCAGTGGCCCCCCCTTCTGGGCTCTTCTTGGAGCAAACTGAACCCTAGATCACGAATAGAAACTAGTAGAGAACACGCTTTAGAATGTGTGTCTCCCACAAACACAGTATCCTTGCTGAACAAGAGCTTTATGTTCTTCAGAACAAAGAAGAATGTCTGCAAGCTGCAAATTGCAACTGTTGCTAAAACGAGTAATCTAGATTGTGTAAGAAACGTGTCATAATGTGTCATATTTGTCATAATTGTCAATTACTGAACCCTAGCTCGAGAAGATACGTTATGGGCGGTTTTGATGTGTCACAAAAAAATTGTATGATTGCATGTTTATAATATGTATGTTACTGTTGTAAAATGCTCACTCTCTTGCGTCTCACGAGGTCTGGGTGACACACGTTGCGAGACGTTAGACCCAGTCGGCCGACTGAGAATATATTTGCTTTGCAATAAACCCTAGTACTTGGAAATCGAACCTCGTGTCTGTCGTATGACTAGTGTATGGTGATTATGCCTTGTTTCCATATGCGAAGGGTCTTTAGGGCCTAGCAGCGCCTTTTGAACCCATTTCCTTCCCAGGGCCACTCCTCAGTGTACCGTGGATGTGACATAGGCTGAATCCGTAAAGAATGTTTACTGCATGCCCATCTGACCTATCAACAGCCGTTGTTAGCGCTGTCAGTTCAGCTACCTGTGCTGAATAATGTAGTGGCAGTCTCATCTGAGCCCATTCCTGAAATTCTCCTTCATGATAGGAAACTACTGCTGCACCCATGTGTCGACAACCCGTGCTCGAATCTATTGTTGATGACCCATCAACCAAGAGCAATTCTCTTCCTATGGTCTCTTTGTGTACTTGCTGGTCATCCCCCATGTATGAGGCACAGACGTACACATATTCGCCTACCTCTGCTGGTTGTCCGATGAATTTCGCTGGATTGATTTCCTGACATCTCACTACCTCAGCTGCTGGATTGGCCAAGGTTACCTCGTACCCTGATGCTCTTTGTTGTCAATGTGGATTTTCACTTTGATGATCGCAAAAAGCAAATGCTCCATATAGAGCGTGTGTGCGCAGCCCACTGTTATTGATGCTGACTTCTCAATGGCAAATGCTGCTCCTGCGAGTGCCTGTTTACATGGGAAGTGGCCTTGCATTACTGGGTCTAGAAAACCACTGTAGTAGGCCACCGCCATGTGTCCTTGTGGCTTCATTTGAGACCAGCCGTCATCGCTGTGCCATCTGAATGTGAAAACATAATCTTACTTTATAGTTTGGGGTTGCTAAAACAAGTGTGTTTGCTAACGGTTATTTTAACTGAGCAAATGACATTCATTTTTCTTCTGTGCTTCTTTTAATCCCTAAAGGAGGGGGTTTGTAAATGTGGAATAATCAGAGACCCAGGCCCTGCAATAATTGCACAGGATTGAAAACTGCTGTATCTGCTTGACTGTGCATGGCTGTGGTGTGCTGTGTATCGCTTATGCCTCCCTGGAGTTATCTGCCTGATTTCTACTGATAATATCTGTCTGAGGTGCACTACTTTTTGGCTGTACTGCAATTGTTCCTTGCGTACCTTATACACCTCTGCTAGCCTTGTCAGAAGGGTAACTGATCCCTCCTGCAATTGTCGTCCGTTGTTTTGCACTCCAGGAGGTTGTCCATGTATTAGATTACTGTACATTTACTAGTTGCTTAGGGCCATTACCCTATTGAATACACTCAGTGGGGGTCATTGCGAGTTGGGAGGCAGCCATGGTGCTATTAGCACCATGGCTGCCTCCCAAACCGGGTCTGGTCTGGTTGAATGGGGACTTACTGGGTCATTCCGACCCTAGAGGACCCAGTAAGTCCCATTCAACCAACCATTCCCCATTCCCATTTGAGCCCCCATAGGGCTCAATGGGAATGGGGAAGGTGCTAATAACGGGCCCGCGAATAGTAGGCCCGTTATTAGCGCCCTGGTCCCTTAGCGAGACCCGTAAAGGACGTGTGGCCAGACCACACGTCCTTTACGGTTCCCGATAAGGGACCTTGGAATTGGGCGATAAGGGTTTACCGGCACCGATCTCCTTACCGGTGCCCGGTATCCCTTACCGCCCAAATTGGAATGAGGCCCAGTGACTTGCAATACCCTTGTGGTAAACTAGTATGTTGGATACTCATCCCGTGATGAATGAATCCAGTGAGGTTCTGTGAATCTGGATGCAATGGGATGGAGAAAAATGCATTCTTCAAATCAATGGGCCCCATTACAGGGCCGTCAGTAACCGGTGATACCGGAGGGTTGCCGCTGGGTCCGTAATGATTTACTGGCGCCTGACTTCCCGGTGCCACCGGGGGATTACAACCCCGGCGGCCTGGAAACTCGGGTGGCGGCAAATTGTAAGTCCCCATTCCCCTAGAGCACCCATCCGCCGAGTTGTAGTGTCGGTCCGGAAACAGCAATGCCAGTAAACTTACCGGCACTGTTGTTTCTGGACCGGCACACTTGGACTGAGGCCCAATAACTGTGAAACAGGTCGCTTCTGTTGGTATATTACATAATATTGTGGCTGGGTTTGGCACAAGTGGAAATTCTGCTTCCACTAGGTTTTACAGGGGCAGAAATCCTAAATGAATCTCCACGCCCCACATTTGGATTTCTTGACAGGGTAGATAGTCATGTTACATGGGCATTCTGATGTTTTTATTATGCCCTGTCTCCATAGTGCGAGGAGTGTCGTATATACCATTGTCTGCTTCACTTTATAGTGGGTAGTGTTAACTCAGGGCAACGGGACCCTTTCTTTCAATATTGTGCGGACTGCCCCTGCACCCTTCAACAACCCTATTTCATGGGGCACCACTGGTCCATAGTACTTTTTTCCAATCTTCTGCAAGTGAGCCGATGCGTTGCTTATTACCTGCTTCCTATGGGGGACCTGTCTATCCTCTGTCTACTTGACATGCGATGCATATCTGAAATACCATCTCTCCCCCGCCTTCTGAGAGCAGCTGTTCGTTAGTCAAGTCTTAAAGTCGGAACAGTACAGAAGACTGTGTGCCACACTGTATCGTCTTCGTGTGTCCCACACAAAATCACCATGTCTTTCCTTGTAAGTGCTGCTTCTAAATGTATGGTGAATGTTGTTCCTGGAACCATTTCTTTGTGTACTGGTGGTCTAAACAAAAATGATGTGGCCAATCGAAAAATCGTATCTTTCATTTTGGGTACCCACTCTTGCAATACCTGTACCCCATAAAGGAATACCTCGGGGTGGCGTGGTGACCTGCGTAAAGTGCTGTGTGTCCGCAAAATGTTGCTATGATGGCTGCAACCCGCTCATAATTGATAAAGGGTGTCGGACATACTATGCCCTTTTCTGAGAAAGAAATGGACACATTTAATTTTCTCATATCTCTTCCTAATATGTTGATGGGGGTGTCTTTTGACTACAATAGGGTCGCTACAATCTGCTGTGTGCCTATCTGAGATCTAAATCCTCAGTGATGGGAATTGTTACAATGGCCCCAGAAAATCCCTGTGTGCATTACTTTGTCCTACACCCTCCTTAATACAAGATTTGGTGGCTCCTTTGTCAACCGAAAATGAGAAATCCTTTTTGTCCAATTTTCAATGCTTCCTTGGGCTCCTTGTCCGGGTCTTCAGTTACTGAAAGGATTTGGCACACACGTCTTCTGTGGACTGGCCTATTGGGTATTTGGGCCTTGACCTGGAAATGGAAATTGATTACCTTCAAGAACTGTCACTTGTGTTTAATGTAGTACTGTATTCTGACCTAACAGTGTGCTGGCTGACTTCCTGCATGTATGTTGGTGATTGAGCCTGTAAGGCGTTCTGTGGTACTGTTGTTTGCTGCTGTGTGCTTACCTGTGGTGTCGGGGTAACTGCAGGCCCTACAGGTTGCATTGTCTGTGTGAATGGCGCCTGCACCTGAGGTAGTGTCATCGGTGCTTGAGGTGGCTTCATCTGTGCTAGTATAGGCTGCCACTGTGGCTACATGGGCTTTACATACCCCTGTGGCCCCCCTTAGCCAAACTGCTGCTGCTTTCCATGTGGACACATTCGTGCAGTGTCCCTCTAGCCACATATAAAATATGGTCTTCAAATTTGGTCCTGCTCCACCATAACCAAACTTCTTCCCTCTCTGTGAGTATCCTCTGACCTGTTGGTAATATCCCGTCTGTGGGTATTAACCCCCCTTGCTGGTGATGCCATCCCTGTTGCTGATGCACTCCCTGTTGGGATACCACCCTTTCTGTGGTTATACTCCTCCCTGTGGCATGCCCCCCGCGGGGAACCCCCCTTGTTTGACAGGGGCAACTTTGAGCTGTCCTGGGACAATGTGAGTACAGCCTGTGATTAATTTGTTTTCCAGCTGTGACCTCCCTCCATGTGGCATGGGGATGGCAGCCGCTACCTGATACTTACCCTGGGGGCGGCTGTATGAGGGAGGATCACATAGGGGAAGACAACCTCTGGGGGTAGGGGAATTTGGCATGGCTTCATCGGATGAGACATGGTATCTCCCATTTTCACTTGAGGATAACCCTCCCATTCCGAATACCCTCATGGCCTATTGTCTTACTTCTCCTCCTCTTCCTATGAAGGGTAGTGAAAACCTTTTCCCAAAACCCATAGGCCAACCCTACAACTCTGCCTTGTGAAACTTATAGAAACGCATTCCCCAGTTCCACCAACCAATCACCCAGGACTGACTTGCCCTTTAAAACCATTAACGACGTTTATCCAAGTTCATCATGCAAATTGTCAAGAATGCACTTCCTTTCCCAGAATTACCAAAATACTGGGATTAGAACGAGCAACTGAGCAATGCGGAGCAGTGTAGGCCACAAGCCCAAGAATCGCTGTAGTTGTTACACAGACACACCTGAAGTCTTCTGCTGGTGGTAGAGAGCTGCGCCTTTCCCTGCGGATACAGAGATGAAATTTATTTATTTGAATTCTTCTAACACGCCACATGCCCTTAGGCTACAGGGCGCACAAATAAAACATGAGACATATGGACATAAAGACAGAAGACCGGTCGGAGGGGGAGTCGACTCGGGGAAGGAAGGCGACTAGCCTGGTGCAAGATTAAAGAGATTATTATTTTTTTTTTAAAGGTGGAGGCCCTTGATCGTTCTCAAATCAGGCGGGAGGGCATTCCAGGCTGCAGGGGCCATAACATCAAAGCCCGTGCCTCCAAATTACACCAGCTTGAACCAGGGATGTAGGAGCAGGGATTGATCCTGTGACTGGAGGGTTCTGGAGGGCTGATATGCCCTAAGGTGGTCAGAGAGGTATGATGGTGCCTCCAGGTTCCTGCATTTATGAGTGATGGTTAACGGCTTGTGGGTGATGCGCTGTTTGACCGACAGCCAGTGAAGGTTCCTTCTTGCAATGGAGATATTATTGCGAGTGGTAAGGCCATGAATCGCATGCACTGCCCCATTCTGGACAACTTGCAAGGACATAATGTTGGCCTTGGAGGTGCCAAGCAGCAGACTGTTAAAATAGTCCAGGTGAGAGTTTATCAGGGCCTAGGCCATCAGGGATCTATTGCTGAGAGAGATAAACGGGTGAATGTGATTGAGCAATTTGTTAATATAACCACAGGAGGCCCGAGTGTGTGCAACCTGGCGTTTCAGTTTAAGCTCGGCGGCGAGCATGACACCAAGTGTCTTCACACTCTTTTCTACTGTGATTTTGCTACTGGCGATGGTAAAGCTTTGGTAGTTAGTGGCCAGATTTTTTAGCTTATGTCCTGAAGCGACATTCAAGAGCTCAGTCTTGTCTGTGTTTAACACAAGGGAGTTCGAAAGGCATCCAAGTCTGGATGGCATTGTAGATGGTATTGATGGACTGGGAGTCCTGTGGGTACGAACCTGAGAGCTGCAGCACGACCTAGTTATCTTAAGTATAGTTAGTGCATTGGACACCTAAGTCATCGAGGCGCATCAGGAGTGGCATAATGTAAATGTTGAAAAGAGTCGGAGAAATGCAGAAGCCCTGGTGGACCCCCTCAGTTGATGGCAGCTGGGGAGGAGCTTGCGTCATCGACGGCCACGCTTGTGTTACGGGGGCCAAGAAAGGATGTGACCCACTCTGCTGCTAGGCTGGAACATGTAGCCCGGTCCCTCAGCCTGGCAACCATCAGCGAGTGGTCGACCAGGTTGAAGGCGGCTGAGAGATCCAGCAGCATTAGAAGTGCTGGGTGGCCTTTATCCATGATACTGGTTAGGTTAGACTTAAGATTCAGCATGGCAGTCTTGGTGCCGTGTCTGGCTCTAAAACTATATTGTCCTGGTACCAGGATGTTGTTCTCGATGTGTCCCTTAAATTGAAGATATGCCACACGATCTAAGATCTCGAGACGGAAGGGCATGTTTGTTATGGGGCTATAGTTTTTAGCAATGAGAGGATCAAGATTACTCTTCCTTAGCAGGGGCGTGATCCCGGCCTCCTTCCGAGGAAGAGGAACATGGCCTTTGGAAAAGGAGGTTCACCAGTCTTGTTATGCAACAGAAAGGCTGAGACCGGTGTGTTGGAGCCAGGCGCTCGAGAGCCAGGAAGAAAGAAGCTGCCACAGGAAGAGGACACGCTGCGGGTATGCGGGTATGCCAGGAGCCGATGATGGACGCCTGTGCATTCGCAGGTGTTTGAAAGCAGCATCTAACTAACTGTAGCCTGAAACAAAGCAGACAAGCCCATCGAAAGCTGCAATAGACAGGAAAGCCAAGAGGAGGCTGTCGCAAGAAGGAACCAACCGAAAGACTTTCACCGGCGGAACGCCAACAAGAGCCAGTGAGTCCAACGAGAGAGAGCAGGGACACTGGGGCGTATCGACGGCCTCGCCGAATGCATGCAATAGTAAATAAAGAAAACGAGATGAGTAAGAGAACTTATTGTTAAAAGGGGAAATGAACTTCGAGTGAAAAACCGTACACATATGTGAATGTATACAGTTCAAGTTTATGGGCAACCCAGACAGGAGAAAATATCAAAAAGATTCATCATCCAACATAAATGTGCAAGTCTGGGAGATGGCATAGAGCATGTGTGACTACAAGAAGCCCTGGCAGGAGAGTATACCCAGCAGTTAAAAGCACAGAAGTTAGAGGTCCTGGGAAAAAATATCAGTACTAGAAAAAGGATCGTGTTAACCAGGAGAGAAGGAGCAAAACCCTGGCAGGAGAGGGTATCCTGAAAGATACACAAGTAAAAAAACTAGACGTGTGTGTCTGTGTCTGTGTCTCACTGTTGCTGGTCAAGAGAGACGCACGGATCTGTTACTTGTAAAAATATCAGAGTAAGGAAGAATCCAGGTGAAGGGAGCCAGTGCAGACCATTTGTGTTGGAGCTATTTATTCTTCCCTTTTGAACACTTTTCTAAACCACCCAAAGCTAAAGTCATGAAACTAAATTCCGAGGTGACGATGTTAAAGTGTGAAGGTCAGAATAGAACTTTGTTTACAGGAAAGTTTTTTTTGTTTTGGACATTCTGATACAGACGGATTCTTGGTTTTTGGTTTAGGTAGATCAATTCCTCTTAGAGCAGGGTCAGAGAGGCATTTTCTCAACCCCTTTTAATTTCAATGATTGTCTTTAACCAAAATCATGGTGCGCTTGTGTCCGAGTTTCAGTCCCGATCCTCATAAGCCCCTTCCATGGATATTTTTGCTAATTTCTTTTGTACCAATTTTTCCTGTGTCTTAATTGCTTTTTCTGCCGTGTCCTTCTCCCTTCTCCCTCTCTTCTTTCCTCTACCAAAAGTGTACTATCATGGTCTGCATTTCTGCCCATCCCTTCGCCTCTATCCCTACCACCTTTTCCTCAGAGGTCTGAGAGGGGAGTCCTTTGACCATTGTGTTAAAAAATTGGTATGGTTACATCCCATGATTGTCATATCTCTAATGTCCACATCTCCTTATCTCCTGTATGTATTTTGCGGAGTCCTCATCTGGCTTCATTTTGCATGGCCTCCATGTCTGATGTGTCTGGGTGCATAGTCCTTAATACTTTCCACACTTGTGCGCAGCAGTTAATGGGTGTGCCGTTGTGTATGTTGCAACTCAATTTTACTCAGTTATAACCTGCCTGCTCCCATATTTTGTCCCCCCTTTCTCCAAATTTGGATGTGAATCGGCTCTTCATGTCCCCAATCTCGAGGGTAACCCCTACTGTCTTTCTCGAGAGTATATATCCACTTGCCCACTCCGGCTGCGAGTGATAGCTCAGGGGCAACGTGCTCGCCTTGGAAGCCAGACGACACAGAGCACCACAGGTTTGATGCCTGTGTCCCGGTATTAAGCGCGTTATAAATAACAGATCATATCAAATCTATACGGTACATACTGCGCTCCTCCCATGATTTTCTGTAACGGGGGCAACTGTGTTCGTAGCACTGGCTATAGCCATCTTACCTTTCCTGTTTCGGAGGGTATGTGACCAGTTCCCACTGCTCCACCAATTTGTCTCCCTCTCTTTCCTTCTTGTGTCTTCTCCTCTTGTCCCTCTCCTTCCCTCTGTCTTCATCCCATTGCTCGTGGTCCCATATCTCCCCACTGCCTGGCCTTGCACCTTCATCCTCATCAGTTTCATCGAGGGTATGCTTCGGACCCCATGGGGCTCTCCTCCTCCGGGGTCTCTATCTTAAACATTATTTTCCTGGACATCCAGCCACCTGGTGTTCCCGCTGCCCCTTGCTCCTCCTCCTCCTCCTCCTTTTTCCGGACCTCCTTCTCTAACCTACTTTTGTTTCGGCTTTGAACACGCTTTCTAATTGCAGCACTGCTCTTCTTTCTAAGTCTGCTAAGTACTTCTTATTGGTTGCTGTTCTCTCAGTAGTAGTGACTTTAGCCTCTGGCTTTGGCTTTTCCTTCCCTTCTGCTTTGTCCCTACTTGGGGACACTCGTCTGGGTTTGTGTACCCCGCTGCACGCTTCAGCGTAGAGTACAGGCCATAGGGGAGGGGGTGGCACGGTGGGGGGCACCGCCATGTCACTACCTTTTTCCGGCCCCTGTTCCAGGTACCTTTAACCCCACTGAACACTCCCTTACCCTCATACACACACTTCCCATTCACATCAATCACTCCAAAACACATTCAATGGCCTTCTCCACAGGCCTGCCCACTTATTCTTTATTACTCCTTCGAACACTAAGTTGCTTTAACAATCCACTAAGCGCTATTTACAGCAACACGTGTGCGCCCGCCATTCCACCTCGGCCAACACAATATAAAACCATATTTCTAATCTACTGTGCGTGCTTCGCACCAATAAATCAGTGCTTACCTTCTCTCAATCCCCATAAGAAATGATGCAACTATACAATCGCCTGGACCACGCACCACTCCCATCTAATGGAAGTCTGACACTGTCTACACACTCTGTTATACTACAGATGTGCCTGCCGCACACCCTCTCCCTATTGGAAGGGGTGGTACTAATATCTATGACTACTATGGCCGATCGTTCTCCCACCACGTAGGATGCATCCTATACATCATAAAATATTTTAAAAACGGTGTGCGCACAGCTTTGCACGTTTATGCAAGGGTACACTCACATGCTCTAGAGATCATCAAACCCTCTCAGCTCTGAGTCTTCCCCTCGCACCCTGCACCTCCACATGAGTGCGGGTGGCACTCGGGACCAGGCAGACCTTTGCGAACTTTGCATCCGATGGGCTTCCTCATTAGTGCACTTGGAAATTGTCTTAGCCACGCCTTCCCTATGCTTCCAGGAGTGCGGCCAGAATACCCTCAACTTGCTGAGGGAAGTGAGGCTCTTGCTGGGGCCTCCACAATGCACAGCTTTGCACGTTTATGCAAGGGTACACTCACATGCTCTAGAGATCATCAAACCCTCTCAGCTCTGAGTCTTCCCCTCGCACCCTGCACCTCCACATGAGCGCGGGTGGCACTCGGGACCAGGCAGACCTTTGCGAACTTTGCATCCGATGGGCTTCCTCATTAGTGCACTTGGAAATTGTCTTAGCCACGCCTTCCCTATGCTTCCAGGAGTGCGGCCAGAATACCCTCAACTTGCTGAGGGAAGTGAGGCTCTTGCTGGGGCCTCCACAATGTACCAGGGGACCTCTGTCAAAAGTAATCCAAAAAAGGAGCATACTCCAAGTAGTAACGCACATTTATTGGACCCAAACAGATGGGGAGCACGGTTCAGACAGCCCCGTGGAGCTGAACTGAATGAAGTGAGCTGCCCACTGCGGCTGAACATTTTATACAAAAATTGTCAAATTATCATACAACATTTTGGTTACATTTTTAAGGCAGGACAATGATGCTGATTGGTGGGTCTAAAGTCAGTCCCCTATAGCCAAATATATGTTGAATGAGCCTAATTGATTACTAAAACATTTGGCCACAATTGTAACAACCCTTGTGACGACACACACTTTCCCACAATTAAGTGATTGCGCTGAATAGTCCAAAAAACATTTGTTTGCCATTGGTTGGAAATGTTCAATATACAAAATGGTTTGAGATGGCAAGGGGCGAGACATTCACACACAGCCTGACAAATAATGTGCCCCGCGGACATCAGTGAGGACACTGTATAATGTTGCACCTTCGGGTCACCAAAACATTCTTCGCCGATTGGCTCCCCGTCCCATACACCATAGCCCCAGCTCCAATGCTCTGGCCACCAAGCTTCCTTTTCACACCTTGATGTCAAGTGTAGCCCGACCACTCCGTGGCTGGAGTTTAATTAACAGTATTTAATTTCTATTTCTCTGCCAAATCTCGTGCACCCAGGTACCTAGCTCCTTGGCCTCAAAATTATCTTTTACTGTAGCTTTGCTGTAGCTGCATTCTCCTGGGAATCTGCAGCCGTACAACATTTCAGCATGCTTTTTCTGCTGAATGTTCAGAAAATACATTTTGCTTGCTGCACAAGGGCATGCAGCTGTTTTCTTATGAGGTGTCTGCGAGAAATGATTTCTTAACATGGGCCTACAACCAAAATGGCTTCTCTTCTGTTCACATATTACTCAAAGACCCCCATACTATAATCCCCCTATAACCTCTTTCAGCTACCTCCATTATGACCCATGCACCCACCCTTTATTGAAGTCTTCCCCGGGACGTCTGGTGCTGCGCCTGCTCCTATGTCATTGTATCCAAGCAGCGTGCGTTCAATTATGTCCTCGCTCCCGAGGTCACCACCCACGTCACGCTTGACGTCACCACGTTACTTGCCTAATTGATACGTGCGCCCCCCTTGGCAGTGTTGGATCAGGACCTCTACAACACTACACACATAAGTGGTCAAGGGGGGGTGGGGGAAGAAAGGGCAGGGTGCTGCCCACCAAGGCTACTCGGAACATGGGCTTGCACTATAGAATACAGCCCGCGTTCCAAGCATCCTGGTTGCACAGCCCCCCTCTTAAGCGTGCTAATGAAAGTTCTGCTTGATTGCCTTATCTTTAACCTATTTTATGGACATTCTTGCTAATCCGACATGTCATTGCTCTTCAAGGCAGCACTGATATGCAGTTTACTGGCCGATGTTGTTGATAAAATTTGTTTAAATTCTAATTTTAAGAACTGTTAACGTAGCACATATTTCACATGTATCCATGATTTGTGGGACATGAATTGTTCAGTGAAAAATGTTCAGGATTCATGAGCTGGACGTAATAACCCTGTGAGTGGGGCACTATACCCTATCATAAGAGTGGTGGGACTTTGATGAAGCAAGCATGCTTAGCACTTCCCCTGAATGGATTGCTAATAGCGAGCTGGATACTATATTGAGATATGGAGATTTGAGAAGTGTGCTGGGTCCCATATTTCTGATACTGCACTAATGTTAGGGACTCGGAGGGCGACCAGTATTTGACATGTTTCCTAAATGCACTATCGTTTATACCATAGTTCCACAATCTGTTTACATTATTCTGAGATGGCAACCTCATTTTACTTCGGAGCAACAAACCTAGGACCTCAAGGTGTTATCCCATCCCCCGTTCTGATAACTAAACTGAAACATTTAATTACTTTACCTATGTGGCATATGCTGATCTGCCCACATGAAGGGGCAGAGAGGAACTGTGCATACATCCATAGACTGTTGTAGAGACTAAGGTTGCTTGAGGATGTACAGACTGAGCTGGTTGGAAACATGCTAAGAGGAACATATGATTGAGGCTTGATAGTGACCAGGCATAATGCATGATCAAGGTGGACTCAGCATAAGCAAGACTGTGGGCATCGTAGATGGAGGATGCATCACACAGCAAGGTATGTGAACTGCATAATGAGAAGTTTCAAACCTATGTGGTGGGGGTTGCTAAACGGGGTACCGGGTCATAGCTCATTAGTGAGAAAGGAGCACAGGTGATGGACTGCAGTATAGAAACTTAGATGAACTGCTTGCATTGCAAGTAAATGTATGTGCTGCTGGTAGTCTTGGTGTTGCTAAATGTTTTGTCAACTCCAGTGGTATTCCCGGAATTCCATACTTTTACCGTGAACACCTTCTTGAATTGAAACCAGTTATTTTTCTTAAATATCCAGCATGGTTTAAATTGTATGTCTTTTGAAACAACCTGATGTGAATGAGCAAATCAATGTATAACTGATTCTGGTTTTATCTCCTCAAATTTAAGTTGATAATTGGAATCCAGTATTTAAGGAAATAGATTGATCTTCAAGTCATATTTTGGGTCTTCCCACACTATATGCGTTGGTTTTCACCATACAGTTATTTAGAAACATGTTTTGCCTTGATCAGTACAGATCGGAGTGTCTCTGCAAAGCAGTTGCTGATTATCAGCTGTCCACTAATTCCACAGTAAGTATTGTCCATAAATATGGAACGTTCAAGACTACTGTTGCTTTTCTTATGAGCGGTCCTACCAACATTTCTCCAAGAACAAATGGGCAAATCATACAGGAAGTCATGTAGAAGCACTTGTGCACCTTTAAATATGATTGATAAAATAGTTATTTTGTATTTGCTGATTGTGTGATAAACCTGAAGGTGTCTCCCTAACTAGTCCCCTGGGATCTGTGATCCAGGTGGCCAGAACACGGCTATCGCTATTGGATCCAGTTCCTGGCGGTGCACCAGTGAGGGAGGATCACCTGGATGGGTGGTCCTTGGGGAGTAGAAGTGGGACACCGACGGGTGAGACACGGTATCCCCCCTTCTTTCAACACCTTTTCCCATCCTACCATGTATGATATTTCAAAACACTGCCCCCTCCTTCTGACACGAACACTTTCGCACATCACAAAAGACAACAAACTAACACCATAGCGGTTTACCTGACATGTCCTAATACAAGGGTCAGGCAATTGACCACAATCATACACACCCGACGCCCTTTCCCTTTGCACTGGGACCAAAAATGTGGAGCACGAGAGCATAGTACGAGCAAGGCAGACCGCACAACGAGACAGCTATCGAGATATGGCAGTTGAAGAGGAGGAGAAAGACGGCACCAACCGCGAGGGTGACAAGGAGAGAAGCAACCTTGCCCTTTCCAAGCCAGGCCCGTGAGAGCTTGTATAAGGAATCGTAAAACTGCGAACAATAGCCCAAGTGTGTTGCAGCAGATGGCAACAGTACACGGAGCGTGCCTATGCTGATGAGCAGGACTGAGGGAGACTCCTGCCACAGTGGTGCCGGCCTTGAATCCAGATACAAAGAAAGCCAAGCGGTTCATCATAGCCGGTGAGTCGAGGGGATAACTGAGAAAGAAACCGAACTGTGTTGAATGAAAGTCGCAAAGTTCAAAGAACTAAAAATTGTTAAGAGAAGCCCAGCTGCAGAGGGGATAGGCATCACGCGGGTGCTTACTCAAGAGAGACTGGTTGATCCTGTTTTGATTGAAACTGATAATACCATAAGGCGGCGGGAGAGCGACCAAGACAGGTCAAAGTGGTCATACAGGGGTCGAGCCAAATCCCTGTACAGTCGAGGGAAGTGAATCCCACATTAAGAGTGAGGAAAAGGAATTGAGAAGTGGCAAGAGTGAACCCAAAGGAGGGATGCCGATAAAGAGGGGCGAAGTCTAAAAGTCCCAAGAAACAAGTGTATTCACAAAAGTGAACACCGGCAGAGGGATGTCCACGGAGAATTGTTTAAAAAGACCTTAAGATTTGTGAATGCCAAGGAGAAAATATTGTTGCAAAAGCCAGAGTGAACCGACGGAGGGAGGCAAACAGTGGAGAAGGGTCTATGCCTGAAGAGGGGGACCCAGGGGGGAAGGCATCACCCAGTGTACGCTTGAAAGGAACTTTTTGTTGGTTTGTTTTGCATCGGGTCCTCGAAGGCAAGAGACTTTCAGGAGTAAAGAGACTTGACCATCAATGTCCCGGATACCTGAATCAGAACTCTCGTCGCGTGCTGGGAAAGCTCGAGCGTGTGCTGTGCTTGTCCCGTGCTCAAAATGAGGGCAAGGGAGACCCCAGGCTACCACATCCTAACTTACAATTTGTGAACACTGATTTCTTTCATGTGAATCCTATCCCACGCTTTATTTTTAAAATTTATTTTTATTTAGTTGTAAGGTTTGGCAATCGTTTTCTTTTTTAGTATAGGCCCTTTTATTTTGACAACACGCCACTAGGACTGCCTTATTTTCATTTGATGGTCGAAGCTTGTTCCCTTCTTAGATTTAGGTTTAGATTAGTCGTTTTACCACCCAACCTATACAGTCTAATAAACACCCTTGAACTGTGATCACTTGGGTCTGTCTATTCTTGATACCATGCCTTCCTTACAATTATGATTGATAGTTTAACCTTTCAATGAATTTTCTTCTTTTAAACTAGATCTCAATTCATATGTATTTTTTATATATACATGTGTTTTATATGTGCTTTTGAAGTTGTTGAATGATCTTTATCGGTCGTCTTTTATACATAATATGTAAAGGTATTAACTATTTCCACACAAGAATAAAAGAAATTGCAGTATTTATTTCTCTTCTGACATAAATCTTAAGTTTGGCAAACACCAAACACTCTGTTCAAACAGAAGAGCTTCTCTCAATGGTCAAGCATGATGGTAGGAGTTTGATGTTCTGGAGTTTTTTTGTGGCTTCAGGGCAGTTATTGTCACAGCCAGGAATCGTACATTGTATCAGAAGATATAAGAGGAGAGGGTGATCTGTTTCTGAGCTGAAGCTAAAGTGAAGGGGAGTCATTCAGCAAGACAATTATCCTAAGCATAGAATCAAATCTGCAAAATAATGGCTACTAAAGAAGAAAATCTGTATTTTGGAATAGCGTAGTTGAACTTCAGACTTAAACCCCCTCATAATGTTGTGGGAGGACCTGAAGCATTCTGTCCAGGCTCAAATGTCTGTTTCATTATGTATGTATGAGGTGGAAAGGATCACAATTCCCCATGAGATGTGACAGACTAACAGTTACAGGAAACGCCCATTTGAAATCCATGCTAGTCAAGTGGGTGCTACCAAGTACCGAATCTAAAGCTTTCCCACATACTCCTACGTCCCGTCTCCTTTCCTCCATACTTGTGGGACATTCCGTCCTTCGGGACGGGACCGGAGCACTTTTGTCAAAAAGCATCAAAAAAGAAAAACTCTGTCTTTCTTCTCTTTTTACGCAGGGAACCTCACGCGGCCGCAACCCCGCCCTCCTGAGCTTCCCCCACGCATTACCCTTCAGTCCTTTACTCCGCGCAGTCGGGGCTGGACGCACTTTCATCACCGGGAATCATGTTTTCTTTGTTCCAGTTGTCCTTTTTTCCTACTCCGGTTCTGTGGTCTTTGCCGGAGCGTCAGGGATGTGTGTCCTGTTCTTTATGCGAACGTCGCTTCGCTAGGGCGGATGCCCATTCTCTCTGCTTGGAGTGTCTGGGCCCGGACCATCGTTGGGATTCGTGTTTCTACTGCGACTCCCTTTCCTTCTGGTTACTCCAGCGGCGGTGTCGTCGGTGGGAGGAAGTCTTTCAGCGCGTTCCTCCACCTCATTTTCAGCTTTTCATCGATGAAAAGAAGAGGCACCCAGTTAGTTCCTTACTTTTTAGGGCGCCCCTCCCAGGGGGACTCCTTCCCAGGGTCTTCCAGGTCCAGGAGGGGCTTGAGCAGCTCTGCTATCAGGGGTTCCTCTGAGGTGCCTCACAGGCCTAACAGGCGTACCAGAGTTTTCTCTGAGGGTTCCCACGACAGACCTGCCGAAACCGGACCACGTTCTGAGGTTCACCTGTCAGGTGCTAAGCTTCAGCCCAGTTCATCTGTGGCTTTGGATACCGGGGTTCACTCCGAGGTCTCAGTTTTTGGAGCTTTTCACACAGACACTGGGGTATGTGCTGAGGCCTCCTTTCCTGGAGCTTTCTGTACCGAGCCAAGGCTTGAGGCCCATCTCGCATATCGGGCGAAAGCCTGAGTTAACTCTTTTTGAGGCTAAGGTGTGTACCGACAAAACCGAGAAACATGCTCTGAAGGTCTTGTCTGTGAGGTGGATTCCTCAGCATTCCCACGCTCAGGGACACGGTGATACCGGTTCTGTCGACGGGGCAAAGAGGGAGGTCACTGACCGCAACGCCTCTGTTATCGGGTCTGCCGAGGTTCCTCCCTTGGAGCCTAATTTTGGGGCCACTTCCAAGATGTCCAGTAAACATCCAAGACCCCCCCAGTACCGGCACTGCCGAGGATCCCGGTGTCCCGGCTAAGGTGTTGCTTAAGTCCCCTGACCAGCCTGAGGAGGCAATTGCCTCACCTACACTTGTGACGCAGTTCTCTTCAGGCATCAGCAAAATGGCGGCCCAACCCTCATGGGCCACAGCGGCCATTTTGGATTCTTCCCTTACACCTAAGCTCTCGACGTCGGGTGCTGGGATCCTTCATTTTGGGGCTGAGCAGCGGTTTCCACATCATGTGGACAGTAAACATCTGTTCCGCCCTTTTTACGACTGGCGTGCTCGGATGCCGCTGCCGCATACAGTCTCGCTTCCTCTTGCTCCGTTTGTCTATGTGCACCCGGTGGGTGGTGGGCCCTCCTGGCAACCATCCTCATTGCGCTTGTGGGGGTATGCCCCATATGAGCATCCTCTGCCCACCACAGCGCCTAAACCTTCATCAGAGGATGTGTTTTTCGGGAAATTTCACAGGCTCATGCACTCTGACCCCATGAAGGAGTATTTTAAGGGTCTTTTCAAGGAGATCTACCCAGAACCTCCTGGTCCACCTTCCACCCCGGCGGTTCCAGCAGCTCCTGCGGTGGTACCACCTCTTCCTCATGGCCTGCCTCCAGCTCTTCCTCCCATACCTCTGCTGTCTCCCGTAGAGAAGACACCGGCAGAACGGGATAGCACTTTAAAACCTGTCACGGCTCAGCCGTCTGCTCCCGACTCGCTGGATTACCCTCAAGCAGATCAGGATAGCGATGAGCAGCCCCGCTTTGTCAGAGCATTCCATGACCGGGTCCTGGATATGATTGCCCTTCTTGACATTCCAGTACCTGAGGCTCCCGCTCCGCAGGGGGGCGTGCTTACGGGAGCGTTCACCTTGTCACCACAAGAGCGCACTGGCCTTTCCTCCAGAAGGACTTTTCGGCTGATTCTTGTAAGGTCTGGGATAAGCCCCACACCGGGCTACATATCAATAAGCGAAATTGACGCCCATTACAGGCTCCACACCTCTGAGGAGGTAGCCTTGACGTCTTGTCCGCTCCCTTCCTCGACGGTGGTAGCTGCGGCCACGCTTCAATCCAAGCCAGCCTCCACAACATCAATGGCTACGGCCCAGATTCTGTCCAAGGAAGAAAAGATTCTGGTCTCCTTGGGCAAGAAAGTCTTTGCCAACTCAGCACTCAACTTCGTCAAGCAAATACTGAGCTCATCCTGGCTGCAGCTAATATGAAGCTCTAGAAGGAGTTGGCTGGTTTCCAGGAGTGTATTCCTGCGGATAGGCTACACGACTTCAAAGCCGGTTTGTCGGATTCCAGGGTGTTGGCACAAGATCTGCTGCAAGCTGCGGCACACCATGTAGATACCTCCGCTCGAGGCCTTATGGTGGGAATTGACACCTCCCGCCTGTATTGCTCTCCCAGAGTGCACGTACAATCGTAAATCACCAATGCAATTACGGAGCCAATACTTTGAACGCAGGAAGACGCAATAACTTGCAACCACACACTCTTAGAAAATAATGAGCACATATACGGCTATTTATTCAAAGCTTAGAAGCAACCAGTGATAACATAGAAATAAATCACAGAAGAAACAAAGAATTCAAAAGTAAATACATCACCGTGAGCGTAACTGGATGCCTCATCTCGCCAGAAGCGGCTGGAAGACCCCGATAACAGCCAGGCCGAGAGCACAACAGCCCACAGGTAGGCCGGACGGAAGCGTCCCCCCTCCGGCTGAAGTCTCACCTGACCGCTCAGGGGTTCCGCATATATGCACCCTTCAAAAGGGGTGGCGATTTCTCGAACCTTCTGGCAACGCACTTGCACATTGATGAGCCGCGGTTGGTTGCTAGCTGGGTCAACCGACAGTAACCTCAAGGAGCAAAGTGCCTCCCTCCTCTAAAAACAAGCACCACGGAAAACAGTTCCATAGCTCATAACAAGACATAACAAAGTTAGCTTTCCCAGCAGAAATGTCCTTGACTGCATACCAGGTTTGGAAAGCATGTTTTCTTCAGCATCGTGAATCTAGCTCTTAGCAAAATGAGTGCAGCTTTTCACTCCAGCATGAAGTAAATATCCATCGTGGCTCAGAGCTCTCCCAGAATGCACTGCGCATTAGCGCCATGTTTTAGCTCGAGCATAACACCGCCATGCATGGCTCCATGCGATAAAGTTTTCGAAGGAGGTGCAAGACAAAGTTCTGGCCCTTCCCTTTGACGGCAAGGAATTGTTTCATTCTTCTACGGATGAGGAACTTAAAAAGACCAAGGCGAGCACCCAAACCGCCAAATCTTTGCCTGTCCTGGCAAAGTTCCCAGCTAAAGCTCCTTACACACAGAGATCAGTGTCTCAGTCTCGATCCTTCTCTGGCTTCAGGGGGCTTCAGGACCGGCGGGCTCGCAGAACTGAACCTCTGGTTGCCGGCACCCGTCGAAAACAACTATTTGCACAGTTTTTCTCTCGCCCATCAGCCTCCTCTCCAGGGGCAGGGATACTCTGCAAAATATTTTTTGTTAGGCGTGGCAGACCATCACCGAAGACCGGTGGGTTTTGTCCATCGCTTGGGCGAGTTCTCGCTTGCCCCTACCCCACCCTTCAAACAGATCATGACTCCCTCCCTCAGAGCCGAGGTTCAGAAGCTTCTAGAGCTCAGGGTGGGGGAACAAGGGGAGGGCTTCAGCTCTCGTCTTTTCACAGTGCCCAAACCCAACCAGGCTGGCCTGTGCACCATCCTCGACCTTTCCCAGTTCAACCTTTCTCTTCCCCAAGAGAAATTCAAGATGATCACGCCCTGTCAAAGTCCTCTCTTCGGAAGGGAAACTGGCTCAGTGTAGTGGACTTTGAGGACGCGTATATGCACATCCTGATATGGAGGCTGCATCGAAAATATCTGTGGTTCTCCCTGGGAGGGGAGCATGTGCAGTTCCGTGTGATCCCGTTTGGTCTCAGCTCGGCACTGCGTGACTTTACGAAGATGCCGGTCATCGCAGCTTTCCTTCGGCTACAGGGTGTTCATGTATATCCGTATTTGGACGACTGGCTTCTACGCAGCCCTTGTCCACTGACGGCTTCGAGCAATCTCCAGTCTCCCTTACAGCTCCTTTTACATCTTGAGCTGTCTGTGAACTGTTGGAAATCTTCCTTGACAGTCTCCCAAGACCTGATTTTCCTGGGTTTCTGTTGCAACACGGTCGACTCCAGGGTGTATTTGATGACAGACAGGATTGCGGATCTATTCGCCACGCGTCGGCTCTTCATCCAGTCAGAGCACATCACGGGTTGGTTGTTCCAGAGACTTCTGGGCCTCATGGCTTTGTGCGTACTTGCTCTTCCTCTTGTGCGTCTCAAAATGAGGCATACTCAGCTGGCACTTCGTAACTCTTGTTGTCAGGCTTTGGACTCAGATTCCAAGATGATCCCAGTTCCATCCTGCATGATGGCGGACCTTCCATGGTGTACTTCGACCAGCAATCTGACAGTGGGGGCCTCCTTTCAGGAGCCCTGCCCACAATTGACAATTACCACAGACTCCTCCCTTCTGGGGTGGGGTTGGGCACGACGCTGGATCATCTCCAGGTTTTCGATCCATGGACGCTGCAGGACAGGCAGTTTCATATAAATTATTTGGAACTCCTGGATGTTTTTCTGGTGCTGAAGGCTTTCCAACCGTCCATCACGAACAGGGTGGTCCGCATCCGCACGGACAACTCGGGTTCAATGTTTTATATCAACAAGCAGGGTGGCACCAAATCACCACCTCTTGTGGACCTTACCATTCAGATTTGGGAATGGGCCATCCTGCACGGCATTTGGCTAATGGCAGTACACATTCTGTGTCAATTTAATGTGACTGCAGACTCACTCATCCGACAAACAGCAGCCAGCTACGAGTGGGAACTGAACACGGAGGTCCTCTCCACCGTCTTTCGCCAGTGGGGCATTCCTGAAGTGGACCTTTTTGCTAACTCTACAAACAAGAAACTTCCTCTTTATGCATCCAGGAACGGTCTCGGGGTTTCCTCCCTAAGGGACGCTCTCGAAATTCTGTGGCACAACATGAAGGCCTATGCCTTCGTGCCACTGCCTCTGATTCATCTGTAACTCTGCAAGCTCAGGAATACATTGAATTGCACTCTCCTGTTCATAGCTCCTTAGTGGCCAGCCAGATTCTGGTTCTCAGAACTTAAGCAGCTGTCGATTTGTCCTCCGATCAGACTGCTGTTGCTTCCCAACCTGCTTCACCAGTGCGATCAGCAGATGTGGCACCCCTCTCCACAATCATTCAGCTTGGCAGCCTGGTGCCTGAATTCAAATCCTTAGCACGGTTTAACTCGTCCGAGGACAATATGCGCATTATCCAAGCGGCCAGAAAACCCTCTACGAGGTCTCAGTATAGGAGCAAGTGGCTCCGTTTTTGCCACTGGTGTTTAGCTAAGCAGCTGGACCCCAGACATGCTACAACTGACACTGTCCTTTCGTTCATATCACATCTGGCAGCTTACCTGTCCACTGACAACTGTTCCTTTTCTTTGACGAACCCAGTCATTAAAAGGCATTTTGCAGGTCTATTACATCTTTTTCCACCTGTTTGCAATCCTCATCCAAAATGGGATTTAAATGTGGTCCTCGCCGCCTTTTGCCATAAACCATTTGAACCCATGGCTATGGCGGATCTGAAGTACCTTTCATGGAAAGTTGCATTTCTGATTGCAGTGACTTCGGCTTCAAGCTTTGTCTGTGGAACACCCATTTTTCACCTTCCATAAGGATAAAGTTGTGCTCCATACTCATCCTACTTTCCTTCCTAAAGTAGTGACTGATTTTCACTTGAATCAATCTATCTGATTGCCTGTCTTTTTTCCAAACCCAGCCTCAGATGCCGAGAGAGTATTACACAATTTAGATGTCAGAAGAGCTCTGAAGTTCTATCTTGACAGAACACCTAAACTCATAGACTCCTTGCAACTCTTTGTTACGTTCGGGGACCCGAAAAGGAAACCTGCTTCAAAAGCTACTATCTCCCGATGGATTGCTTCCTGTATTTCAGAGGCGTATACCATTCAGGGCCTTCAAACCTCCAAAGGGCATTCATGCTCATCTTGTACGTGGCAAAGCGGCTGCTGCTGCCTTCCAAAAATACGCTCCCTGGGAAACAATTGCCAAAGCGGCTACGTGGGCTTCCCCATCAGCCTTTTGTAAGCATTACTACTTGGACCTGAGCTCCAGGGCCGATGCTCAAGTCGCCAGCCTTTTTTTAAACTCCCTTTTCAGTAAGGAGTTTCCATCCACCCGTATTACCTGTGAGGAGTGCTTGGGAATCTCCGACAAGTATGGAGGAAAGGGGACAGGACGTAGGAGTATAACAAAGCTACTCACTGTAGTGACTACCTTAGTCCTAGTCCATGGTCCCCTTTCCTCCATACGCCCGCCCGCCGTCCCCTCTAATAAGTATCCTCTATTATTGCTCAAATGGTCTCAGACCTGGCGATGGAAACGGACTGAAGGGCGATACGCAGGTGGCGCTCAGGAGGGCGGGCTTTATGCTTTTTGACAAAATTGCTCGGGTCCCGTCCCAAAGGATGTAATGTCCCACAAGTATGGAGGAAAGGGGACTATGGACCAGGAGTAAGGTGGTCACTACGGTGAGTTTTTTTTCACACATGGGTATACAGTGGTTAATCATTTGTAGAAAATAAGTATGAAATATTGAAAAAGCGTCATGGTTTTGTATTCTTTGAGTATTCCGGTTATCTTTAGGACTGAGATTTGTAATATATGTTCTAAGCCACAATTACCAGTGTCCAAGAATTCCACAAACATTTTTCAACACTGCATGTAAATGTCATAGATTTAGACAATGAACATTACAGGCAGTTGTATCATTGGACCTCTGTTGTGCCATATGCTCGTTGCTATGTTTATAGTTTATTTGAAGGGACCAGCGGGCACATCAACTGCACATTCACTATTGTCTTGGGCAGAAGGCATTGCTCGCTGATAAATCTGGTCACCCTGTGTTTGTGCACCAATTGTCTGTGGTTTCCTAGGCAATTAGAAATCTTAAGTGATATTTTATTTGGTCTGACTATTAGACTGCTCCTTTAACAATGCCCACTTTGCATCATTCATGGTAAGTGTTTATTTTCTTTTGTGTTGAATTGAACTTGTGTCATAAAGCTTAACTGCCATGGTGAATTAAACCTGTTTGGAATGCAGAATTCTGTTAAATGGTTTCAGAGAAGTATACAATTAACAATTTATATTTTAGGGATCAAAGCGGTAGATCGTTATGTGGCGTCATGAGAATTGGCCTTGTGGCAAAAGGTTTGCTGATTAAAGATGATATGGACTTGGAGCTTGTACTTATGTGCAAAGAAAAGCCTTCAGAGTCCTTATTAGCTACAGTCAAAGACAATCTTCCAGTCCAAATTCAGGTGAGTTAAATTCCTAAAAGTATCTTCCACATATTAGATGGGACTTCAGTTTTATTTCTCTAAGTAAATTATAATGTAAAATGTTAATCTACTGCATCCATTTCTCTACCAGAATGGCAAAGCCTGTACTAATTTGCTTATGTCACCACATTGGAGAGCTACTTCTAGTACTTCTGCCTTGAATATCATCCCATTAGTTTTGTTATTGTTGAGATTTTCCTTCCTAGATCTTTTAGCAAATATTTGTTATACTTGTATTTAATTGAGTAAGACGGAGATCACAGCGGTCTGCACTTGACTCTTGCTAATACAGTGTTGCAAGTGACGGTTCACAGTTCATTTGACTGAAATGTATGAGCAACAGTCATTTATCAAGATTTTTATATAGAACCAACATGCCACCAATGGCAAGATGACAGTAAATTGAACCTGATTAATAAGCTTTAACCAGTGAGTATACGTCTGAAGTAGTTTTCTGACGGCCGGGTGGTTGGTGATAGCCCTTATGTTGATCGGAAGGCAGATTCAGAGGTTAGCGCTGAGCACTAATGGGTCACGGGCACGAGGCCCAATTGAGTGACAAGGGAGAGAAGCAATCAAATTGAGTGAAGACTATCTTTGCATGTCAGAGTTCAAGTAAAGAGACTATTTACATCTGAGTTATTTCAGGCAATTTTCATGAGTATTTTGTTGATGAGGCCCAACTGCGTGAACATATCTTTATTCCCTGATAATCAGTTAACAGACTTAAAACTGGGCTTGATAAGTTATTTCTTTTGCCATTTTTGGTTGGCAAATGCAACATCGCTTTAGACGGCTTGGCGATTGTCAATGTTTGGTAGAAAAGACTGCTTATTTTGATGACATTTGTCAACCTATGGGCAGAATCGGAAGGATCTTTGTGATGGTTTTTAGTTTGTGTGACTTGGGAAATGAACAAGCTGTTGTCAAAAGTGGCTCCCAGCTAGCAGACAGTTTAAAGACAGAATGCAAGGCTCTGGAGTAGGGATAGAGGACACCAAGGAGATTCTGTTGGAATGAGAAGTAGGTTTTCTGATTTGTTCAGTTGAGGCAGAGCCAGTTGAGGCAGAGCCAATTATGTTTAATTTAGGGTTTAATAGCAATGCAACAGCCTATCACGCAATGGAGTCCACCACAATCTTGATACATAAATGTTCAAAAGCAAAGGATAGGGCGATATGCCATGGCGAGCACCAGAGGGCAGCTTTGGGGTGTTTAAAGATCAATTTTAGTAATGATGGGAGTGGAGGGAAATGAATCAATTTAAGGCTTACTTATAGATATGGCAATGGAGGAAATACTTCCAACGTTGTATTGAAGGTGGCTGGTAGAGTAGGGTTAGGGGCACAGGACTTGCAGTTTCCCAGATTATTATTTCATCCTTGTTGCAATGCATTAGGATTCATTTTGTACCTCTACACAGCAATTTACAGATTGGGAGTCATCCAGGATTTGGTAATATTCTAAATCGTCTTCACGCTGCACTGTGTCATTTCTTGATTATCGCTGCAAAGGCTTGGGTGGTGTTTGCAGGCCCAGTAGATCAAGACATTTGTTTGAGAAGAGGCGGAATGGTGGCTGAATTATGGCTAAGAGGGGAAAATGCCACCAGATAGGAAAATAAGACCAGAAAAATGATGTCCAGGAGGAGGGAATGGGTTTGCCTTCATAACAGTGGGGGAGAAAATGGAGTAGTTAAGCTTGAGATCTGAGATTAACTTGAGTTTGTCCGGGCTTTCATAGGTCCTCTAGGAGAAAGGGGGCTGTGGTCAGTGTGGGGGGCGGGGGAGGGGGGGAATGATTATCCATACTTGTGTTAATGATTTGAGTGAGTTCACAGAGAGTTTGGTAGTGTTCATTAAAGGGGTTGTGATGACATCTCAGGAAAGAGGGCTTATTTATTTTGTAGTTGTTAACCATGTACATGTGTCATGGTTATCTGCAAGGTAATTTCTGAGGCAGTGGATTGGATGCAACAGGTGGTAGCTCTGAGAGGTAGGAGCACCTGTCAGGAGTAGGTCAAACCATATGTGCCTTTTGAAGAAAGTAGGTTTTCCATTATTTTGCTGCACTAGTCGAAGTATTTTTGGGGACGTGGCTATGATGGAATCCAGTCTTTTTACCAACGTTTCTTTTTTACTGTGTTCTTAGTGACATATTTTATGTAGTTCTTGCTGCACAAATGGGGGATTGGGGTGTCAATCTAGTATTTGTAGCAGGAGGTAGAGGTGGGCCATGGGGAAAAGAGGGGTCCTTCCACCATAATATTGTCGGCAAAAAATAGCAGTAAAAAAGATGCCACCCTGAAAAATAGAGGGTAAAACCGTAGAACCGAATTAAGCAGTGCTCCATAGTTTGCGTGCAAAAGGTTCTTCCCTTGCCTAAAATGAACATCTTATTGTCTAGAGAAAGTCATTTGGGAAGGAGACATTTGGCAGGTGGTCTGGCCATAGCTTCTTAGGGCCTTATGATCAAAGTAGATGGTTTTAAATTTAACTATCTGCTTCATAGGAAACAATTGCAAAACCTTTACTGCTAGCTTGATATCATTTGCCCGTTTTATTTCCTGATTGTACTGCAAGAATTGTTTAGTTATTTTTGGCTACTGATCCTCCTCTTATCTGGAAGGGCTCCATTAATGCTTTGACAGGAATGGGTGTAGTACATGACCACTATATGTGCACAGAGACAACATGAACAATTGTGATATCTCATAAAGGATTGGTAGGCAGGTAAGTTATTGATCCATGAGGTGAATGATAGCTTGGCATCTAAGCTGGTTCCCAGATTTCAGACCTTCACAGAATGTTGGAGACACATAGATGGGAGTGTGGTGTGTCCGAAAAGCAATACTTTCTTTTCCAAATCAGGATGTGCCAGATTAGCTGATTTTAATGCAGGATGTATGTGAGACAAGTCTGTGATCTCTGGTCACATTCTATAGTTTGATGTGAAGCAAGGTATCATAGACCTCTTCAGCATTGGATTATTGGATTATTCATAGATTCAAATTCTTAAAATTCTATTTTAGAACTATTGGCTATAGAGTTAGAAGCTCGAAGACTGACCACTTGCTTCCCCTCCGGATCAGGCCTTCTCTGAATCATAACGTACAAGCTGTGTCTGATCCCACCCAGACTGGTAGATGCCAGAAGGGGGAGGGCGAAAGAGGCAGCACAAATAAGAGATTAGGGGGATGAACAGATCCTAGAAAAGCACACGTCACCACTTTATCAAAAGTGTATCATGACTTTCCCCCGTAAGGGGATTTTGTTTGGTAAAGGGTGCTCGAATAGCCCATAGTGAACCAATCGACCCCGGAAGGATGAAGGGCGTAGTTGGCCCTACCGGAATTCAAACCTGCAATAGCAGGCTGCGATCAGATAGCACAGCGAGCTGAGTGATTGTTCTGACATCTGACCAGCTAATGAATTGCATCGTCCTGTAGACCTTGGAATCCTCATGTAGATGATATTCTCCAGTTTCCAGCTGTTCTCAGAAACATTCACCGGGAGGTTTAGTGTATCTAGATGACGACCATCTTCGACTTCCAGCTTCTTTGTCTCCGTACAGGATGTTGCCATTGACTGCCTAAATGGAGCACACTTTGCCCCATTACCATACTTATTTCTGTGTGCTCAGTACGCTGTCTTCTCAGAAACAATATTTGGAAAAATCGTTGCTGTCTGGTTATGCGTGGTCACAAGCTGAAGGGGTTTAAGTGCTCTCGGGACAAACTCCAAAATGTCCTTCATCGGCCCACGCAATATTTTTGTGTGATGTCCATGTGTGCACCATGACTTGAACAATGTGCATCCCTTGGTGTCAGTCAATGAACCCCTAGGCCCTCAGTTAACCGGCTGCTAAATTGGCACTAGGTTATCCCCGCTCCAAATCAGAGGTGGAGAGGGTACCTGGAGAAATGGGACTTCAGAAAGTGTAGGAGTTATAAGAAGGTGAATAAGTGCTCGCCCTCCCACAGCGACTCTCACCATTGGTCTTCTATTCCCATGAAAAAAGAGGTGGCGTCACAGGTCAAGGAGGGGCACAAGTGATGTTCTCCAGCATGGGGTCTGGCATGGATTCACATGCTCATGAATATTCCCCGTCGTCAGGCTGGGAATCCTCGGTAAAGAAAAAATCAGTATCAGTTTTGTTTCTGATCTGTCTTTCTTAGTAGTAACCAATCACTGATCTCTGGGTCATACTGCCCCCAGCCAATGACTGCCTTCTCCCTAAGCCCCTCCCCTGGCAGCCATCCTCAGATTTTTACCGCACGTTCAAGTGTTGGGAGTCCTCGTGCTTTAGCTCTCGAGCTTTTACTGCGTTTTTGCGCTTTTTCAGGAGATTTTCTCATTTTTTCGGTTTAATCGAGCCTCAAGCTCCACTGTTTCTACTTCTGATAACGGGGACCCATTTCGGAATTCTTCTACGCCCCTCAAGGGTGAAGTTTTCGTCGAGTTACGCTTCTTGAAGGATTCCGGAAGATCTGAGGCCTACCTCAATGGACAAGGCCCAGGACAAGGGAAGCTCGACTCCCGGATCCAAGCTGTTCAGGAGCTGCCCGGGATGCGGATTGCAAAATGTTTTCAAGGAGGACGAGCATTCGAGATGTCTCTACTGCCTTCATGAGGACAAGACGCACGTGGAGAAGGGCTGTGCGTTCTGCAAGAACCTGTCGGACCGGACCAATCAAGATCGTCGTTCCCGCCTCGCCGCCTGGCTGGAGAAGGGCACAGCAGGTGAGAAGGCGAAGAAAAAGTCTGAGCGGTCTTCTAAGTCCTGTGAGGGCGCCCGGGCGACGGGGGCCCAACAGAAGGCCAAGCACCGCGAGTCCGCAGGCACCGCAGGCCGAAAGGTCGGGCTCTTCGGCTGCCAGTCAGGGGGCGACTTCCCCGGCACGATCAACCACGAGCCAGCGCTCTGGTTCGGGGAAGAGGGAGTCCGAGAACCCGGGTAAGCTTCTGGAGAGGCCCCGGTCGATCTCGAAGGGAGCCGAGGGGGAGTGAGGCGATGATCCTCCCCCCAAAGCAAAGGCCCAGGACGCACCTAAGGTGGTGAGGGCCTTGATCCAACCGGCAAAGGCCTCTATCGAGGTTGTCGCAGCGGCCCTGGCGGAGCCGGCAGAGACTAGGCCAGTGGAGGCGGCCTCGGGGCTCAGTTTCCCTGCCAACACGGAGGGAATCCTCTTTCCAGCCCATCGTTAAGACCCCCGTGAAGACCCCAGTGGAAAAAGAGGGTGGGGTGGGGTGGCTATTACGGACTCGGATTCAGACTCCGAGGAGGATCTGGTAGAAACCGTGAAAGGCCTCGACGAGAGGTTCGACCCCAGGGGAAGGATCCTGCTGATGTGATCAAAGATGGCGACGACGAGGGCCCAGTGGAGCAGCCATCCCGCCCGTCGCAGCCATTGCCCGAGCCCCAGGATAGCTCGGCGGCCATTTTGTTGGCGATCCAATCCTTATGTACTGAGATGAGGACGAGGTTACCACGGACCCCGATGGAGGATCCAGAACCAGGACCGTCGGGAAGCCCTCCGAACAAGCGGAGGAGAGTCCACCCTGCACCGCCGTTCATGCCCACAAGGCCTGTGGACCCCTCATCCCCCTCGCCGGACCCTCGGGATGATACGGCGACGGATACAGCGACGGGGATGGACGACGACGGTGGCGATGATACAACGGACATTCCTTCATCACCCCCCCTCGGGCCTCTCTGCCCGACGGAATTTGCTCTTTCCACGCCATGATAGCCAGGGCATCCGAGCTCTTCCAGCTCTGCCCTGAAGAACAGAAAAAGGAAGGCTTTCTTTACCAAAGGCGGGAGGCCAAGAGAAAGACGGTCCTCGCTGTACCATTGCTCGACGACATCTGGGACGAAGGGCTGGGTATCCTGAAGAACCCTTCCACGACCCCCGCCAAAAGGGACAGGTACGAGAAAAAGTACCGGGTCCCCGACGCCGCCCCCTTGTTCCTCAGGGCCCAGCCTACGCCGGACTCGGTCGTCTCGGCAGCAGCCAAGAAGAAAGCGGCGGATGCGGCGGCTTCAACTTCTACTTCCCCGCCGGACAGCGAGGGCAAGAAGTTGGACTCCATGGGACGACGAGTCATCTTGTCGGCGGCGACGATGATTAAGGCGGCCAATGCCTTAGCGATTGTGGCACGTTACGACAGGGAGCTTTGGTTCAAGATAGCTCCCCTGCTAGACTTCCTACCAGACGACAAGAGGGCGGTGGCCCTACAGATTCTGCAGGAAGGTGAGGTGGCATCGGATCACACCATAACGGTGACAACGGGCATTGCCGATACCGGATTTCGCCAGGTGGGCAACAGGGTTTGCCTTCGACGACTAGGATGGCTCAAGGTGACGTTCGACGGCAACAACCTGTTTGGGAAGACAGTGGATGAGTCCCTCCAGGCCATCAAGACTGACACAGCAACACCCCGAGCCCTAGGAGTCCTTCAGCAACGACGGCCCTTTCGGAGCTCCGGAGGCAGACAGGGAGCCTCCAAGGGATCCAGCGGTGGCTCTTCTACATACCGCCAGGCGGCCCGCTCCTCGTCCCAGGAGGCCTACAGAGGTCGCGGCAAGCAAGGAGGGTCTCGCCGCCGTCGTCAAGGAGGCCAAGGCGGCAAGGCCTCTTCCAAGCAGGACTGTGAACTGGCCATAGTGTCGGGCCCCCACCGAAGCACCCCGGTGGGAGGCCGGCTGACGAAGTTCGTCAGCATGTAGCGTGTGGGAGTCCATCTCCACCGACCGTTGGGTGCTGGACACCATGGCTCGCGGACACTCGCTAGAATTTCAAAAGAAGTGTCCTCGCATTCCTCCCGTGGCCAGGAAGGAGAATCACGTCCCTCAACTGCTGTTGGAGGTAAGGGCGATGCTCATGAAGGGTGCCATCGAGCTTGTCCCCAAGAGGCTCCGGGGCTCCGGAGTATACTCAAGGTACTTCCTCGTCAGAAAGAAGACAGGCGGTTGGCGCCCCATCCTGGACCTGCGTCAGTTAAACAAGTACATCAAGGCACAGAAATTCAGGATGGTCACCCTCCAGCACGTGCTGGGACAGCTGGAGGAGGGCAACTTCCTATCGTCGTTGGACCTGGAGGATGCTTACTTCCACATACCCATTCTAAAAGGACACAGAATTTTCCTCAGATTCGTAGTCCAGGGGCGTCGCTACCAATTCAGAGCCCTGCCGTTCGGATTAAAGTCGGCACCCAGGGTGTTCACCAAGTGCCTCGCACCAGTGGCGGCGCAGCTGCGCCTGCAAGGGATCCACGTCTACCCCTACCTGGACGACTGACTAATCCGTGCAAGGTCAAGAGAACTCGCCGTCGAACACACAGCAAGGACCGTCCGCCTGCTCACGGAACTGGGATTTGCCATCAACTACCCCAAATCCCACCTGGTTCCGTCGCAGGTGGCACTGTTTCTGGGAGCGAAGCTCGAAACAGTGAAGCGATTGGCATCTTGGTCGGAAGAAAGGACGAAGGCCATTTTGGGCAAGGTGCAGCGCCTGTTAGCCACGGATGTGGCCAGGGTGAGGTCCATCAAGTCCCTCCTCGGGATGATGTCTTCATGCATCTACCTTGTGCCCCTTTGCAGACTTCGGCTGCGTCCGCTACAAGAGTTCCTCGACGCCCGCTGGATTCAAGCGGCGGGCAGCTTCGAAGACAGGATCCCGCTCGACGAGGAGTTCCGTCAGGCGATTCTATGGTAGGGTACCCGTGTGCACCTCACGGCAGGCACGGACTTTCAGACCTCGGCGTATCAGGAGACGGTAACTACGGATGCCTCCCTGGAGGAATGGGGTGCCCACACCGGAGATCTCCACGCAAGAGGCCTCTGGCTCCCGGAGGAGAGTTCTCTCCACATCAACATCCTGGAGCTACGAGCTGTGTTCTGGGCGCTCAAATCGTTCCTTCCGTCCCTCAAGGACAAAGTGGTGAGGATCTTCACCGACAACACCACCACGATGTTCTACATCCGGAAGCAGGGTGGCACCAGATCCCCAGCCCTGTCCAAGGAGGCCCAGGATCTGTGGCACTGGGCCGTCGCCCAGGGGATGTTTCTGGTTCCCTTCCACCTGGCAGGAATAAAAAACACCATTGCCGACTCACTCAGCAGGGAGCTGCGCTCGTGTCCCGAGTGGGAACTACGCCAGGACCAGGTGGATCGGCTCTTTCAACGATGGGGCAAACCCCAGATCGACCTGTTCGTAACGGCGACTAACTCCAAGTGCTAGAGGTTCGCTAGCAGGTTCACACAGCTGAGGAGCATGGGCAATGCTTTCTCGGTCCCTTGGGACGGCCTGTTCCTGTACGCGTTCCCTCCGTTGCCGTTGCTGCTCCGTCTCATTAACCAGCTCAAGAGGTCCAGGTGCAGGATGATCCTCGTCGCACCGGCGTGGCCGAGACAGATCTAGTTCCCAGACCTTCTGGACTTGTCAGCATCCCCACCAGTCAAGCTGGCGACGGACGTGGATCTTCTCTCCAGAGAAGGAGGCGCCATTCTTCATCACGACCTGGAGTCGCTGAACTTGCAGGCTTGGCTCCTGCACCACTAGAGTTTGGAGGATACGATATCCCGGCTGACGGCAGAGAGGTTCTTGCAAAAGCCAGGGCGTCCTCAACTCTCAAATGCTATGGACATAAGTGGAAGAGGTTCTCTGTCTGGTGTTGTGCACAGAAGATTAACCCTCTGAGGATTACGGCCCCTTAAGTATTGCCGTACCTACTGTCGCTGGCCAAAGCTGGACTGGCTCACGTCTCCATCAAGATACATCTGGCTGCCATCTCCCGATACACCAGAACTACAGGATGGGTGTCCTTGTGGTCTCATCGCCTGGTGAAGGAATTTATGAAGGGACCATTCCGATCATTCCCGCCGGTGAAGGCCCCTGCCCTGGCGTGGGAGCTCAACGTGGTGCTGACCAGGCTCATGGGGCCCCATTCGAGCCTATGCATTCGGCGCCATTGAAGTTCCTGTCGTGGAAGACAGAATTTCTCGTGACCATCATCTCCTCGCGACAAGTGGGAGAGATCCAGGCCCTATCTTTCAAGCCACCATAGACTTTTTATGACACGAGGGTGGTGCTGAGAATGCACCCCTCCTTTATGCCCAAGGTGCCGTCGCACTTCCACCTCAACGAGCCCTTGGTGTTGCCAGTTTTCTTCCCGTCCCCTTCGTCGCAGGCCGAGAGGACTCTGCACTCGCTTGACGTAGCTAGAGCGCTGCAGTTCTACGTGGACCGCACAGAGTTTTCGGAAGACATCACAGCTGTTTGTGAACTTTGGACCTGTGAATCAAGGGAAGGCTCTCTCGAAAGGCTTCCATTTCCAGATGGCTCTCCGGCTGCATCATGCACTGTCACCGGTTGGCAAACCGACTGCTGCCTGGCCGTCCAAGAGCCCATTCGACCAGAGCGATCGCTGCTACCACAGCGTTCCTCTCTGGTGTGCCCCTGCTGGACATCTGCAGGGCTGCTACGTGGAGGTCGACGCACACCTTCACAAGATTCTACTGCGTCGATTGGGACTCCAGGGAGGAGTCCAGGGTCGGCCAAGCAGTGTTGCGCAACCTGTTCGCTTAAGGTGAGCCTGGTGAGGAGGTAAGAGATGCTTAATGTTGAGTTGTTGTATTGCTTAATGTTGAGCCTTTTGCCACCTCCCGTGGTTGTGCATATGTATACTGCTATGTATTCTTATATTCATGAGCATGTGAATCCATGCCAGACCCCATGCTGGAGAATGAACAGGTTACTTGCCTGTAACTGTTGTTCTCCAGCATGGATCTGGCATGGATTCGCATGCAAACCCTCCCTCCTTCCCCTCTGCAGCTCTTCACTTGGTCATACTGCCACTTTACGTGCTATCAAATCTGAGGATGGCTGCCAGGTGAGGGGCTTAGGGAGAGGGCAGTCATTGGCTGGGGGCAGTATGACCCAGAGATCAGTGATTGGTTACTACTAAGAAAGACAGATCAGAAACGAAACTGATACTGATTTTTTCTTTACCGAGGATTCCCAGCCTGACGACGGGGAATATCCATGAGCATGTGAATCCATGCCAGACCCATGCTGGAGAACAACAGTTACAGGTAAGTAACTTGTTCCTTACATCTGACTTCTAAAGCTGGAAGGCCTCTTTTTTTGTCTATCCTTCTACAGAGTAGTGCGAGGAATTCTTGAATCGGATGTTAGCCACTTTTTTCAAGGCCTTGACATGGATGGATACATCTTCAGTGTCTGCTTTGAAGTCCACTCTGGTTTTGTCGCCAAATAGAGACCTCCGGAATTTGGCCATAAGCTCTCTAGCGCAGCTCCTCTGATGGCCAGTACCTGCTATGGGGGTTTGGCGCATAGCTTCATCCCCGGTTGCAGTTTACCCAGTGGCCTCCACACTTCACTTGACTTTCAGATGCAACAAGCTTCCCTGTATCGGCATCCTACCACCCATTAAAGGAAAGTAGCGGCTACTTTGATGAATCGAGTGTTTTCGTCCCTCCTCCCCAAGGGGGAGCCACCCCCTTTGAGGCCAGGGAGGTGAGCCTGCTCCGCAAGACCCCTAGGGGTCTGGGCAAGTGGGACCTCAATGCGAGTGACTCTGCCCTAGGGGACACAGACTCCCATTCCGCAGAGAAATTCCCTAGACCAAATACCCTGTTTGCATATATGGGACTACCTGCTATGAAGACGAATGTCATCCTTATGTTTGGCTTCAGGCAATGTGAGAACAAATCAGACGTACCAAGGAAAAGGAGACGCCTCTTAAAGAGACGTGTATATAATCCTCCTCAAATAAGTTCATTCGGATAAAATCCATTAAACTTTATACATTTTAAAATAGCAACCATATTTCAGCAAATATACATTTAATCAATTCCATCATAGTTGCAATTATATAGTTACTAAACATTAGTATTCATACCATCAGTGCCAGTACCCAGCTCCAAACACTATTTCCTAGAACCCCCACCCTCCTTAAATAGCATAGAAATGCCCAAGCAACATAAACGTAATCTGCCTGTGATAAAAGGTTAAAGCCGGCCCACATTGTCTGAATTTCTCCCCTCTCAATATTGGGAGAATAGTTTGCCTTCTCAATTCCATGTAATGCAGGACAAGCAATACAAAATGCACATAACTTTCCACAGTCAAACTACAGCAAGAGCATTCTGAGCCCTGCCCATAATCCTGCCACTTTGCTGTATTGGCTCTTAACAGCAACAAGTCAAAATGCGCTCTAGTCACAACCCAGAGATCCGTTGGGTTGTTTACTATGGATCAGATAAGTCTGTATGGAGTTCATCTTGGTCACCCCAGCATGTTTGCGGTTTGAAGCCAAAGAGAACCCCATAGTTTCCCGTCCCTCCTGGATCCAGGAACACAAGCTCTTCTCATAAGCATTAGATTGCGTTGTTGCTTAAGACTGGGGGCATTATAAGGAAGGCATGGTATCAACCAGTGAAGACAGACACAAGTGATCACAGTTCAGTGGTGTTTATTGAACTTTAATGGGTTGGTTGAATGCCTATCTAATCCCAAATCTAAGGATGAGAGAAAACCACAACCATCAAATAATAACGCAGTCCTAGTGGAGTATGTCAAAATAAAAGGGCCTATATTAATAAACGTATTGCCAATCCTTACTTCTAAATTCAAAATATGTGGGACAACCATGCAGGCAAAAGAAAAGTGTTCAAGAAATGATATGTCGGGATAGTTGAGCAGTTGGCTTCCCTTCCCTACCTTTTCAGCACGGGACAAGAAGGCATGTTTGAGCTTCACACACACTCTGGCTTCTTGGCCACAAGGAAACAGTTCAAAGCATAGGTATCAGCGCCTTCTGCCAAAGTCTCCCAATAACAGTCTCTTATTGCAGAGGGCCTGACTTAACAAACACTGAAGTTCCTTTCGTATCAGGATTTTCAAATTCACAGGTTTGGAATTGGTCTGAGTTCGGACCAGGGATACCCCTCGTTCGTACTCAAATCCCTTTGTACCAAAAACCAAAGACTTACGATTGTGCGATGGGTTTTGCTTAAACCGTTGCAGGACCACTTCGATTCACACCAATTCTTATTCTTTATTTTACTTTTGTTTCTGCCACTTCTTGGCTGAATGTCTTGGAGTCCTTCGGTTGAGCACACTTGCGGTGCCGGACCACTCTGTCACAAATATTATATCTTCTTTGCTACAGTTTAAACAGCCATCAGCCGTTAGGCTGTCCTCGTTTCTTTCATCAAACACGTTCAGCAATCTTTATCCTTGCACTTTGTATACATTGTTGCCGCTTGCAACCTTGACTTCAACACAGACCAGCCTTGGATCAGTTTCTCCAACTCGCCCGCTGTGTTGATCTTTCTTTGATCTTGGAGGCAAAGACGATACCACAGCGGCTGCTGCTTTGCTTTGCTCAGCCGTGCAGGAGGGCCCCGGGTATCTCCAACACTCAAACAATTCTTCAGCCCGGTTTCCTGGCCTTATGCTCTGAAAGACAAAAGTCTCTAGAAAGTAACAGCTTTGCGCTGGAAAGGTCCAAGGTATCTCCCTCCTTGTTCACCATTCGTGGTTTGCAGTCTTTCTTCCCTCGTTCAGCTGCTGTCTCGAAACTGCTGTTCCTTCGTGTGCTTTGCCTCGCTCAGTGTGCTACGCCTTTTATCCGTGTGGGGAAGTTTAGTGGAAGTCAGGTGTGAAAGATTACCACTAATTGCCTGACCTTGCCTGACCATAGTAGTGTGACATGTCAGGTAAACAGCTCGGGTGTGAGGTTTGTTTTCTCCCAGAGCAGGCTGTCTGTGTGAAAGTGTTCATGCATGAAAGGTGGGGGGGTAGAGTTACAATATATCCTACTGGGTAGGAGCAAGTAAAGGTGCTGCAGGGAAGAGGGGGATACCGCGTCTCGTCATCAGGTCACCCACTCCCCAAAGACCCCTCACCCAGGGGATCCTCCCTCACTTGTCCACCTCCAGGTTCTGGATCCAAAGGCGATTGCCGTGCCCTGGCCACCTTCGAGAGAGACCCCCGGGGACTAGCGGGTGAGACACTTCTGGTTTCTCACAGCATTCCGTTGGGTGGCACATAGATAAATGGATTTTAACCATAGTATCCTTCTCCATGCATCACCACACCCCAGGGCTTAAATAATTCCTTGTGCTACAAATGCTCATGGGTTCGACCAAATACTCAGCCAAAGGAGCCTGCAGCCATTCATCTGTCAGATGTTTTGCTCCCAGCTCGGCTTGAACTTAAAGGTCTGGGCCCGGTACGCAGACCCAATAATTTCTTAAGGAACTTACTTTCTAGGCTCTGTAATGAGGAGACATTTTCATGGCCCCAAAATGAGGCCCCATAGTTGGTTACTGCCCTGGTTTGTGCATTGTACACTACCATGGCCAAATCAAGTGGTTGACCTTGGCATGCATTAATAAAACGATGAGAAATCCACAAATCCTCAAACCCGCCCTACCAGGTCCTCGCTCAGTCTATTTCTCTGTTTATTAATGTGCAATACCGCCCTCCAATTTCCTGTAAACCGAATTTCCAAATAATCTAACTCTTTGACCCGTGGAATTACAGCCCCATTGCTGTACATCTTGTTCATTCCTATGTTCCTATTCCTCCCAGCTGCACAAACCATTACAGCAGACTTTGGCGTGTTAATTTTGAGATCCAAAGAGGTCATGAAGTCTGTGTAAGCATTCATTTGTTTTTGCAGAGCTTTTGGTGTACGTGTGATGATCACTGTATCATCCGCGTATGCTAATCAGGGGAAAGGTTTATTGGAGACAAAGGGGTAATCTGCATTAGCATCTACAAGGGCCTTGTATATGCCATTTATGTACAAGGTGAACAGGACTGGTGCTAGAACACAGCCCTGTCGCACTCCTATTTTGACTTCAAAATATCCCATACGCTGTCCCTGATCCCCAAACCAAACACAGGCCCTGGGATCTTCATGTATAAATTGCAAGATCCACACTATCCCTCCTGGGCAACCCATGGATCCAAGCACTGCCCAGAGCTTATCTCTATTAACCTTATCAAAGGCAGTGCTTGGGTCCATGAACGCCATATAAATCGGTTCACCCTTTAAGAAAACAAGACTGCGCCCCAACAAATATAGAATCAATGCCTGATCGCAAGTTCCCACACCAGGCTTAAACCCATATTGGACATCTGTAAGTGCAGAATGTAAAGAAATCCACGCCTCAATACGACCCAGCAAAATACGTCCAGAAATCTTAAATGATGTATCCAAGAAGGATATATGCCTATAGGCCAAAGGATTCTTGCGATCACCCTTCTTAAAGATTGGACAAATAATGGCATATTTCCAAGACCGAGGAAAAACCCCCGATTGCAAAAACGCATTAAAACAGATAGTCAATAGGGGCGCCCAGAATTCCAGCGCCACCTTATACAGATCTGCAGGGACCGGGTCTGGGGCCAGGCAATGATTTCTCACTTGGGCATTGATCGCAGCTCCCAATTCTTTTAGAGAAAAATGCATCACTGTGCTAAGCGCCTCATATATAATCTTATTAGCCTTGCCCTTGTACAGAGAGGATAAGTGAGCCACCCAATCGCTGGCTTTCACATGGGTCTCCTTCAGACTTTTCGTACTTCTATGCACAGGGCCCGCTCGCAACAAACTCCCAAAATGTTTTGGAGTTATTTGTGGAGACAGCTACAAGTAAGTCTTCCCATGTTTGGTTTTCCAGAGACTCTATCCTTGCATTTAAACCCATTTTATACTCTTCCCTACTGTAATCTCCCCACTGCTACTCTCTGGTGCCTTTAAAACCTTCATCATATTCCCCTTTGCTGCTCTACATTCTTCATTAAACCAATTTTTCTCCCTGCATTTATTCTGTTTGAAATCATACTGCAGGGTATTGGTTAAGGATCCTACCAATTCCCCATACAGTTCCACCACCATCTCTGGGGGTTTTGTATTGTCCAACATAACGAGGATCAAGTGTAGATTAGTAGACACCAATTTCTGTTGGAAACACAGAGGGTCGTACTTGGCCCAATTCATTCTTTTTTCACAATGTGCGTTGATCTCACACAAAATCTAAATGAGGAAAAACAAATCTAGTTGGCTGGATACATCCAACTGTAGACTTGGCCTCAATGGGAATTGATCACTGCACACTTCCTTGATCACCTCAAATTCCTTTATTAGGTGCCAGTGGTCAACATGCATGAGAAGATAATCAATTGTGGACGATCCCTGAGTGTTTCTAAAGGTTGCTGACCCTGGAACATCAGGTACAACTCATCCATTTCGAGATCATATTCCCCACTCCAGCAGCCACATCCCAACTCGTAGACCCCTTGTGTAAACCAGTGTGTCTAACAGATTTCCATGCAAAATGCCATAGGCAGCATCCTCATAACAATCATACAAACGCCTTGGGATCCCATTGCCCAATTTGATATTAACATCTCCTCCCATTACTAACACTGTTTGGCAATCCAATTTTCCCAGTATTGCGCCTTCCACCAAATCCTTCAGGATCTCTAGCGCATTTGACTCAGAAATATGTGGACAATTGTAAAAATTCACAATCGGTGGTCACTTGACTTGGGGGGGCATTCCAATATACTGTTTACACTTTCTGCCAGTATTTATCACATTAATGCCATAGGCCAGAGGTGCCCTAATCAAAATTGACAGCGCCCACCTTTATTTTTATTAGTCGGCACTGAGAAATATACAAATCCATCCATAACCAGCTCTTTAGTGGCCCATGTTTCATGTTGTAAAATTACATCTTGTTTTTTCAAATATGGCACTATGTCAGGATCCCTAATTTTGGTGCTTGCACCCGTGATGTTCCAACTAAGAATGGCAACAGAATGATCTATCATAGGGCCGGTTTGTGGCATTTCAGGATAATTTACCACCTGGTCTAAAGACACTACCATTCGCTGACGATCTCTGGCGGAGCAATTTCCAGTCAGTCTATTTCCTCAATGGCAGATAGAACTTTAGACCGGTTAGATGTAATAACCTGTCCATTCCCCTTTATTTATTCGTGCCCCTTGGTGGGAGCCCCTTTAGATTGTCCCTTCTCTCATCCCATTCCCTGATGCTTTTTTCCGGGTTCCTTTCTCTCTTTTCGACTCTCTTCAAAAGTACAGTCTGATGGCCACCCTCCTGCTTATAAGGACAAATAACGCAAGTGGGACAAATTGGCTTTCCTGGTTGTGTTAATCCCCACGATTATAACTAGGTTTCAAAGTATTTGGCAAGTAAGTTAAAGCGGCCGGGGTTGAGCACGTAACAATCGCACAGTCCCCCTTCAGTGTTTCTTTGCGTTTGGCAAACCCATTCAACACATCTGGCCATTAAAATCGATTGGGGGTTAATTTTGGGCCTGCCAAGTGGGTATTTATCCAGTGGCTCGCTTTGTTAATTAGTGAGATGGGTGTTTCTTCTACTTTACCCAGCAGAGCCGGGACATCAGTAATTACCCCCACAAGCGGAGCTGCAGCTGGTGGGAGGTAAATAACCACCTGACTAACCCTCTCCTGCTGTCTTCCTGGTATACTGAAGGGTGGGCCGATCCAAAGCTCCATGTGGGCCCAAATCCACTTTAGCACACAGCACCTTTGAAGGCAATGTGATGATTTCCTCCCCTTTTTGCACTATTGTTTGCTCTATCCCTCCATCTGTACTTATTATAGTGGGGCAGCTTGTTCTAGATCTTGTTTTAGCTCTAGTAGGTCATTCTTTATCCTCCAGACAATATCGTCTAAAATTGCAAAAGAAGGGCTGAATAGATTTTTTTTATTGAGTGTATTCCAATAATCAGGTGGCCCAATATTCTGTCTAGAACTTCCTCCAGTAATTTTACATCACTGGATACTGCAATAGAGCAATATCCACATGTATACGTTGAGACTCAGTGCTGTCTTCTCCCACCTCTACAATTCTCGTCTCCTGCTGGCTAGTTAATGTAGTAAGTGGGCCCAGTAGAACCGAAGTGGACTCTCGCTCACCCATTCCCAGTGGCTGTCCCCTATCTGTCAACTCCCATTCATCAATGCAAAGTAAGACAGGCAACCTCCCCTCCCCCCCGCTGTTGGAGACTGCTTCCATTGCCCTTTGTGTATCCAGAATCCGCTCCTCTATCTTACCCGCCATCTGTTTTAAATAGGCATTCAGTGTTGTTTGCAAGCCTATAGCTATGTTTAATAGCCCCTCACTTTTCTTTACTATTCTGGGCAGTCTTGCTTTTTTTAGTTGTCCTGTCAGTGAGCTGGTTGTCTTTCGCCTGGCGTTTTACCATTCTCTGCTTGGGCACAATCTCCAGCACAGTAAATATATTTAAAATGTAAAAAGTAACAAAAAATAAGTAAATAAAAAGAAACTACACCTGCACATGTAGGTTCAAAATCACAATAAAATATGCATATACAACTTAAATCTAAGACCTCAATGCTGCTAATAAGTACTAAAATGATGCAATGAGGTCACAAATCCACACTATATATAACCACAATAATTAAAATTGCAGGACTAAACAGATGCAACAAAACAGAGTACACTATAAAACTGTCCACCTGCTGCTTTGTTGCATGCTAAAATCATGCTCATTAAATATAAAACCAATTATCTAGTCGCAGTGAAATCACTATGCAAATCCCTTGTTCTGAGTCAAAACCTGTGCAAAGGCAGGTACCACAATACAGGTGCAAAGCAGCGCAAAATGAACTAATACAAAATTTTAGAGAGGAGTCTTTAAATCAGTACAGTTATTATAACCTTGTAATCCTTCAGCAAGATATCAAGATTGCAGAGTTGTCTTGTTATACGAGGTGTCCGGAAAAAAGAGTAAAATCACTCTTGCATGCTGGAGCGATTTGGGCACGCCCGACTGGCTGCCTTAGTCTGACTCCCCGTTCCTCAACCACTCCAGCCTTTGCTTCCTTTGCTTTCCTTCACAAAGTTCAGCAAATTAAATAATTCCTCCCGTACATCTACCCCTCGAAGATAGCGTTTCACTTAGTTGAAAATAGCAGTTCAAAACAACTTTAACTTGCTCACCGGCACTCGAGAGAGCTTTTCCACAAAAAACAGTTATTTTCCTCGGCGCACAATGTGCAGGTAGGTGTACGATCTGTGAAATTAGCTCACTGGTAACTGCTGCTGCTGCCCAATCAATGCAGCTTTGAAGTAGTTACTGTGTATATAGCTGGGACGAGTAGCTCTTGTGAGCAGAGAGAGTATGGTATGCAGGGGAAGCCCCCTTATGTGATTACCCCAGAGTGAGACGTCAGAGCTGACAAATACTGCAACAGGGGAACCGTTGCTCGAACGCGCACCTAAGACCTTTCCAAGGTGATGGTAGCTCCGTGATCAACGAATGCCGCTGAGACCCCTGCAGAAGGGAGAACTGCCTGCAGCCCACCACTGTAGAGGGGACCTGTCAGGCACAGAGAAGAGCAAACCAGAAGCTGAATGCCTGAGTCCACTCGTAAAAGGTACCAGGGGTAACGGGAGAGGTGGGAGGCTGCCAGGGCAACATATTGAGAGGAGAGAAAACTATGTCACAAGTATGAAAGTCGAACATTAAATTGGCAGAATTGAGTGCGACAAACAACGCTGTTTGGGATGTAGATAAAAACTGGAAGCCAATATCCTGGGAGGAAGGGAGAAGCCTCAGGTACTGAGGCTTGAAGAGGAAAGAGCCCACCACAAATAAATGTAATGCGTATTGGGGATACAGACTGTCAAGGAAACAGAATCATAAGAGACAGTCCAATACAAAGGGAATGGGGCTCATAATTTGCAGAAGGTCATACAAAGCCTAGGATTTGTGAACCCTCATGAATATAAGCAATATACGAGTAAAGACCAGAGTCTGAGAAACTATTTCAAGAAAAATTGTTGTAAAGCTGGCATTAAAGAGAATGCAAGGCCCACAAATATATGTCAAGAGCTACAAGATGCAGACTTAAATAGGAAGCCGCTGGGAAGAAGAGCAATGACCAGGAGAAGAGACAAGAGACATTCTTTTGGCAATGTACATACACACAGATGAAACAATTGTTAAAACATCTTGCAAAAGCTGATTAGTGGGACTACGTCAATCCCCCATATCTAATGTGAGAAACCTGAAGTTACTCTCACGTCTACTCCCCAGGGATCTTCTGGTGAGGTGGCTAGGGAAGGGCCATCGCTTTTGGATCTCGACTCTGGCGGTGGACAAGCGAGGGAGGATCACCTGTGTAGAGGTTCTTTGGGGACTGGAGAGAGGGCACCTGAAGGCAAGACATGGTTTCCTTCCTTTCCTAGTACTAACCTACCCTGCAATCCCAAAGCCTTTATGGGCTATTGTCAGTCTCCATCCATTGTTCCATATGAAGTTCCTTAGGAACTGAGAAGAAGAGGCAACTAGGAGTGATGCAGATTTCCTATTGTAAGTACCACTCTGATACTGTGACGAAGAAGAGAGGTCAGGTATGTCACACTAATAAACCTGAACAAGGTCAGGCAATTGGAAATACTTTGTTTCACCTGCAGCCCATTGTGAATGGACGAAGTATAAAAGCTGAAAGTCCAAAGTGACACGAGAGGTACGAGAAGTACGAGTGGTACAGTTGGTACAGTTGGAGCCAAGCGAGGAGAAAACCAGGAAGTGGCGGGCCAAGAAAGAAACTGAGATGCTGCTGAGGATCCCGGGAGTCCTGCCGAGTGGAACAAACATGACTGGGAGTCCTGTGTGGGGAAAAGCAGAGAGCAGGCATTGTGGAGAAGCGGAGGTAGAGGCTGTCATCCCTGGAAGTAAGCAGTCTGCGAACCCGGGTAGAAGGGAAGCTGGCGAGTGGAGCACAGTAACCCGGTAAGGCTCTGGAAGGGCTTTGTTACTCCAAAGGGCTGCTAAGCCTGTTCAAAGTGAAACTTACCATTATTGTATGCCGAAGTCTGTGAAAGGGGCTGGTGAGCACCTAGGAAGTGGAACACATTAATTTTGAATAACAAACTTTGTGAGGGGCTATTGAGCCCGTGCCAACTGAAATTAAGCTTGCACCAAGCTGAATGTAAATGGAGTGTTAAAACAAACTATTGAATAATGACAGTGGGGGAAACGTATGGTTGTGTTACCTGTAATGCGTAGACAGTGTGGTCTGTCAACTCTAGTGCAGATATTTTCAACATCCAAGCTTACAGCACAAGGAAAACATGTGGTTGCGTGACCTCTGCTGGGTGGACCGTGTGGTCTGATAATTGCACCTAGACAAAAAGCCACTAGAAATTGGAACGCAGCAAAGAGGAGTGAATCCTTGGTGAAGATAACAGAAGGAAAAGGTCAAGTGGACCTACTATTCTTTTGTGAAGTAGATGAAAACAAGTAAGTTGATTTGGGGGAAGGGAACTCCAGCATCACAGTGTTGTGTGAACTTGATTGCCTTCATCTTGGGGAGGGAAGTCCCAAGACAGGTGAGTGGTATGAACTTTTTTACCTTCATCTTGGGGAAGGGAAAGCCACTAGACTACATGGTTGTGTGAACTGTTTTACACTTTGGAACTTGGGAGGGGAAACCCGAGACCAGCAAATTATGTGAACTGTGATATAGATGAATCTAAAGAAGACTTTGATCAATCTGTAGCAACGCAAGGTTATATTGGAACTATATTGAACTTGCATCAGATAACTTTATTTGCCAAATGTGGAACATTTACTTTGGACCACTTATAATTGGTTGACAATATTCCCCCACTCCCCACTGTTTGTGGTTGTAAGGACAGCATAGGTTTTGACACAGATTCTTTTTGGACTTCTAAGATATGAACTTTCCTTAGATTTCTTTAGGCAGGGAAGTTCCACCATAGCATAGGGTTAATTAGGCGTTACACCATCCTGTACATTGATAAAGCTTGATTTAAATCTTCTTTTGTTGTCTGTCATATCCCTTGATACCATGGCTGTCTCACACTAAGCATACATTGAATGATTGCAATTGGATCATGGCCCCCATTGTCCAACACCACCCCTCGTGACACAATCCTTCCCACACCACAATTACATTTTGAAGCATTATGTGATTCTGGTGACCAATGGAACTTTATTCATCTGCCATTGGTCAGCCCCCATCGAACAACCTGAGGGGAGACATTCACACAGCATTCGACCAATGCAGTACGCAGCAGACATCAGCAAGGACACAAAACATTGTTGCACCCTAGGGACACCAAAACCTCTCCTTGTAATTGGTTCCCTGTCGCTCGTGCCCTCGCCCCACAGCCCTGTTCCCATGACCATATGCCAAGGGGTGATTTGATACCGCGTACCCCTCCGTGTTAGAATTTTAATTTACTGCATTTAATTGTAATTCCCTTTGAGTGCCCAGCGAGCATCCAGATGCTTAGTTTGCTGGCCCCAATCCCCTGGCTGCGTTCTCCTGGGAACGACCAACTTGCAATATTTCTCCAGCACACTGCTGTGGCTGAGTGCTCGAGAAATTCATGGTTACCCAGGGCATGAGGCCTTTGGCTGCGAAAGACAAATGTTTTACTTACCTTAGGCCTGTACTCTAAATGGCTGTAAGGTTATTCACATCGTGTCACACTACTTTTCTACCCACTTACCCCTGCCCCTTATCCCTATCCCCTGTGTGCTCCTCTCTCCCCTTCTCCACTATATACCCCCAATTCCACTCTTTACCATGGACATCTCCTGTTACACTTTCACATAAATTACACAGCGCAGCGATCATTGAGGTCCTCACGCATCAAGGAACACGGCCCTTAAGGGGGTTAATGCCTCTTATGCACTGGCAAAATTTGTACGCTTTATAGTTGGTGGTGTCCGTGGCCTCGGCACACTCGCCCAAGGACAAGATTAAAGATTGGTTCTTGTACATAGTGACTGATGGAAAATAAGTGACAAGTCAGGTACTTCAAGCAGTCTTGGTTGCATTTTATTGTACAGGACATTCAAGAGGGAGTCTTAGGTGATGTCTACAAGGTTTGATTCACAGATATAATCAAAATTGCTGGACATGCTGTTCAGCGTTCAGTTGTTTCGCCTTAATGTTAAGAAGCCTAGAGTGATGGCCAAGTCATTTGATTTGGCAGTTCAGCAACCAGCTGCTACCCTTTCTTTTAGTTATGCTTCCAGGGATGGGGTTTCTGGCGTTTCACATTATTTTTTAAATGGAGGGCCCATCTTGCCCCAGAGAAGTCTGCTATCGGGAGCCAAGAATCAGACGCAGGCACAGAGAGCTCATATCTTTAGCTAAAAATGTTTATTCAAATTAAATGGGGTTTGGAAAAGGCCTCGCTGTCCTTATCCTTTGTTGTACACAAGGACAAGCTGGTTTTACGTACTCGCCCAAGGTTTTCCCCTAAATTCATCTCCAAATTTTATTTAAACCAGTCAATTGAGCTACAGGCTTTCTTCCAGGAACCCAACAGGTCTGCTGAGGTAAAACCCCACACACTAGATGTGAGGAGAGCAGAGAAGGTGACCGCATTTCAAAGAATGCCATCTCTAGGTGGATAGTCAGATGTATCCAACTGTGCTATTCCCTATCAGATAAGACACTGCCTTTTATGCCCAGGACTCACTCCACAAGACAGCTACATGGAGCTCTATACATACTTTCACTCAGCATTGACAATCATTCCAAGACGGATACACAAGTGGGACAAGCGGTTCTAAGACATTTATTCGCTCATAAACCTTCTCACATCCCACCTCCTTCTTCTAACACTGCTTGCTAATCTGTGCACAGCATAATTAGATTGGTAATCCAGGATCACTTAGGTGTAGTGACAATGATAACTTTCGCCCAATCTCTCTTCTCCCTTTCCTCTCTAAATTACTTGAACTCTTCGCCTATTCCCAGCTCTCAGCCTTTGTCGCTAATCTTTCTCTCCTACCCCCCTCCCAATCTGTTTTCCGACCTAAACACTCTCCTGAAACTGCCCTCACTTATATCCTTAACTCCTTCCTCTCCGCTCAATACTCTAAGCATTCCTCTGTCCTGTCCTTACTCTCCTTGACCGCTCTGCTGCTTTTGACACGGTTCATCACCCCCTACTTCTCAACACTTTCTTCCTTTGGTTTCAAAGGCTCTGTTCTTAACTGGCTCTCATCTTACCTCTCCTCCCGCTCATTCGCTGTCACCTGGGGCGGCAGCACCTCGCCAACCCTCCCCTTGGAGTATGGCATTCCCCAAGGTTCAGTTCTCGGCCCTTTCCTATTTTCTCTCTACACCTCTCTCCTTGCCCCTGTTATCTCCTCATTTGGTATTTCTATGCTGATGACGCCCAACTCTTCCTTTCATTCTCTTCCTTCTCCTCTGACCTCGACCTTAAACTCTCGTCCTGTCTCACTGCCATTAAAAACTGGATGTCATCCTGCTTCCTTTCTCTCAATACTGATAAGATTGAAGTCTTAGTCTGTCCCTCAATACTCTTCCCCCTCACTCTCCTCCACCTTTCCTTCACTTTCCCCCCTCTAATCTTCCTATCTCTACCCACGCTCGCAATCTAGGTATACACTTTGACTCCTCCCTCTCTTTCTCCCACCATATTTCTCTTAACTCTCGTGCCTGTCGTTATCACCTCTTCAATAATCGCAAAATCCGCTCTTCTCTCACCTTCCATGCTACTAAACCTTTAATCTCCTCCCTAATCTTCTCTCGCCTCTTCTATTGCTCCTCCCTACTCTTTGGACTACCTGCTTCTCATCTTGCTCCCCTGAACTCTATCTACTACTCAGCCGTCCGTACCCTCTGGCTCCTTGCCCCGCATGACTCCATTTCTTCTTCGCTCTCCTTCCTTGGCTGGCTTCCCTTTCACTCCCAACTTAAATTTCATTTCCTCTGTCTAGTCTTTAAATCCCTCCACGATCTGGCTCTCTCCTCTCTTTCTACACTCCTTCCCACTCCCTTCGTTCAGCTGATCACTTCCCTCTCTCTGTCCCCCTCCCCCCCACCTCCTCCAGCTTCCGCTCATTTCAGCTCCTAGCCCCCCTGTTCTTGAACTTCTTACCTCTCTCAATCTGTTCTATACCTACCTTTTCCTCCTTCCGCACTTCCCTGAAATTTCTTTCTCCATTCCCCACCATGAATCCCTCCCCACCACTTTCTCTCCCCTTCCCTTGAATCTTCCCTATGATCCTCTCTACCCTCCCCCTTCTCCTTATCCTCACTCGTTTTCGCCCTTATACCCCTTCCCCTAACCCTTCCCTTCCTCACCCCTTCCCCATTCCCCCACAGATTAATTGCTCTACATATTGTTTTTATTGGTTCGATTCATGATTGTTTATGGCTTCTACTGTTATAATGTTCTATGTATTATGTTGTTATAATGTAAAGCGCTTTGGATGAAAGCGCTATATAAACAAATAAATACAAATACAAATGCCTACTTCTGGATTAGTTAATGCAATATGAACAAAAAGGCGGCAAAAAGTCGGCATAATATAGTGCTACCTCAATACAATATCCAAAGTACAAAAACGTTTTTATTACAATACACAATTATATATACAAATATCACAATTTCATAAAACATCATATATACACCAATCTAAATTTGCACTCAAGTGTCCAGACTGCTCACTGCATATATAAAACAAGGAGATCCTACCCACTACAAATGGATAGTTCTGCTAATAACGTATTGCTCTGTCTTCACCTAAATCAAAATCGGAGGGACACCTGAATATGAAGACTCAATTTAAATAGACCTGATCAATTTTACGCCTGAACCCAACATGTTTCTGTCCTACCTAATTAATATTGGACATCATTTATTGTGTGAATTAGTTAAACAGACTTTACACACAGCCAAACAATCAAAATGCAAGATAAAAACATATCTAAAACAAATAATTTCATATACTGCTAAGTGTTTTCAATAAATTTGTTACAGTAATTAGCAGCCTATCATTTGAATTATAGAATCAATTCCACCACAAGTATTCCGAGTTAGAGGGCGAATACTAAGAGTTTGAAAATCTCTGCAGCTAAAATTGTACAATCAATAATAAGGTGCTTCAAAGTGTACACATTTTGGTTACAACGGCAATGATGATCAATTAGACGTGCTCCAGAGCGACAAACGAAGGTCTCTAGTTGGAAGAAGATTTAATTTAATGTGCAACGAGAACGTTCTCAGCTATTGCGAGGAGTGCTGACATAGGTATTTCTGGAGGACATTCATCAGCTCAATATCCATAGACAAATGATCAAATACTTTATAGGAGCAGTCTCTCCCTATTTTTGATCCAATCAGCCTAATAGAGTAGCTCCTTCGCCTTGCCTGAATTACGCTCCAACTCCTCTAAAGAGATAGAGTTATCAGCCATCATTGGCAACACTGGATTAACCCAATTTTCAAGAGCTGAACAATTTCCCTGCTTAAACAGTGCATTAAGATGAACAAACGGGGTAAGCGCTGGGAAACTTTATAGAGCGCAGGAGAAGTACTCTTCTCTATTCAATCCTCGTACTCGGAGAGGTAAGATCCAATATATGCTTGACCAGGGGGAAGGGAGTGCTGCCAGGAAGTTTAAAAATCTTTTCCACACAAAAGCCTCCTGCTTTGCCCAATCAAGATTAACATCCTTCACCTCTGCCCCTCAAGATATTTTTGGGAGAATCACTTAGTTATAGAACTTTAAAGCAGGTACCATTGAAAAACAACCATATTTCCTATCAAGTGCACTGAGTTGGGATGGTGCTGAAATAGCGCCAGTTCTTAGTTCATCGGCCGCCAGGGACATAGCTTGTTTAGATCGAAGAGTAACTGCCAAATATTTGAATTTAGACACTATTTGTAGTCTAGATCCATCAATGTGCCATCCAAAATTAGTTCTCCCTGATGAGATATTTTTTTGGTTAAAGATCAAGATCTTGGATTTTGTGGCATTTATTGCGAAGCCCAATTCCCTAAAGAAATTCTGAGCTTGCACAAGAGACTTCTGTAGTCAGACTGCCGTATAGTCAATTAAGACGAGCTCATCTGCGTATTGAAGATATTGGAGAACAACCTGGCCCAACTTCAGAGGATTAACCCCTGACTCCCTCCAATGCCGCCCTATTTCCCAAGATATGCAGATTAAAGAGAAACGGGGCTAAAACACACCCCTGTTGCAGACCACGATCAACAGGGATCCACCTTGAGTAGCCACCCTGTTTATCCTATTTGACTTTAATCTTCAGATCCTTGTGTAAGAATACCAACAAGGATACCAAGACCTCAGGGCAGCCCCACAACCTAAACATCCCCCATAGCTTGTTGCGATCCACGCGGTCAAAGGCCTTAGTTATGTCAAGAAATCAGAGGTTAATGGTCCTTTTTGTTTGAAACGCCTCTTTTTTCAGAAGCTGCAAAATCAGGCAGTTAAGGGCAGTGCATGTCCCCTTACGAAATCCAGACTGGTTACAGTCCAACTTGTTGGCTGAGATCGCCCATCTTTCCAAAGCGTGGAATAAGAAGCTAGAGAAAATGTCATACGGGGCATCCAAAAGGGAGATGGGGCGATAATTCATTGGATTTGCCCTGTCCCCCCTTATTATATATTAGTAGAACAATGACCTCTCTCCACGTTTCTGGGCACAAAGACCACCCTACCACATTAATAGAACCGCTGCCCACAAAGGTGGGTCTCATTAAGTGTCAAATTGGATAAGCCATCAGGCCCTGGGACAATGGAGGATTTGACCCTCTTGATAGCTGTTAGGATACAAAGTAGATCAATGTCTAGTAGGATCCATAGATCATCCCCAAAGGAACCATCCGTTTGAGTAGTTGGTCGTACCACAGTGGAACCTTCGAGGTTATACAAGCTAGTAAAGTAAGCCTCCTACTGCTGACATGAAATAGACTTGTGCTAGATTGGCAGTTGCACCCCCACACCCCCTTGAATAAGTCTCCAAAAATTGGACGTCTGACGGAAAGTCAATGCCCTAAGCATCTTCTCCACATCGGCTTGGAGCAAGGATCGGTGTCCCTTTACGCAGTTCTTTGTGATACCTTAAGACTGGCAGTGGTGTATACCACATTTACACCAATTTTGGCTACTCTTATCGGCAATCTTTCTTTCATGGATATCCTTGTTGTGTCACATGGCAATGTTCCCTTGTAGGATTCAAAGCTAGAATAAGAGCAGATAAGGTGCTCTAAAGGTGGGGAGAAAATGAGCGAGGACACAACTCTACAAAGAGACCCACACAAGATCTGCATCAATGCCAGCATTAAATCTAAGTGCATATTTAGGTTTCCATATAATTGCATGGTTACAGGGATTAATTTCTAGTGCGTCGGAAAGTGGGTCGGGGGAGTTAAATATGTCAATGCCCCCAAAACCGGCCTGAGGCGCGAGTGGTCACTCACGTTGTTGGCTTCCACATTGAAATAATCAATAAAAGGGAAAAGGGAAGGAGATACCACGACAGTCTAAAGTGGATTTCAACTTAGCACTTGACCAGGTATAAGAAGGAGGAATATGGTCATAAAAGTTGCCATTCAGAGGATACATTTCCAGACCACCCAAACAAGCTTGTAGTGCCAACCCACAAGTTCTTGCAAATTGAGAGAAGCATCTTTGAGAAGACAGGTGATACCACTTGGATTCTAAACATTCTAAATTAAAATCACCCAAAATTATAAAGCAAACATTAGATAGTAAAATACATGAGCTTCGAATACATTAGTAATGGCTGCTAGAAAGTCATTTAAAATAGTGGTACAGGATTAAAATAGACATTTAAAACAATAAAAACACAGAAGATATGCCTCAGAGGATCAAACTGTTATTTTGCAGCCTAACATGTCTGACCGGCCCACTTGTACGGCCTCTATCTTTGAGTCGGGCGAGATGCGCCAAGCACAAAATAAACCACCATATGGTCAGCCTTTTAGCCCCTTCCTCGCAGGCTCGTGGATTACCGCGAATATGTCAACGAAAGGGACAACGAACGTAAGGGATTCTTGAACACAGATTAGGACTGTTTTAGACCAAAGTTTTACGTTAGAGCGAAGATAGTTGAACCCCCTTTGTTCCATGACACTCATCTTACCGGGGAGATTCAACAAGAGCCCCTTTGCACTGGGTTATGACGGTGCAGAGAATTGATAATGTGGGACCAGTCGTAGGTCCCGGAACGATTAGTCTGTCGAGAAATGCTAGGGATGTTTTGCCCAGCGTCTAAATGTACACATCATTAGGGGATCCTGGGGGTTGATTTCAGAATCACCCCCTCCCCGTGACTAGGTGGTTCGGAGCCCACCTGTGGCCAATCGTTAGAAAGCGAATAGACAATGTTTGAGAGATGTTCTCAGCCATAAACTAGGTTGTAGACCAGTGTTGAGTAAAAAAACAATTTTCACCATATCAACACGGCTAAAATCTAAAAAGTAGATTCTGGCTATATCTTTAGAGGAGAGAGATTGAAGACTAGGGATTTGCCCAAATAAGGCTGGGACATATGAACGATTCATGGGATAAATTTCTTTAACCTTAAAGTTACGGCTCAAGCACACATAGCTCAACTGATCCCCAAAGGCAGAGACAAACCACCAGCCAAATAAGCGGGGCCTTCCTCGAGAACCTTGTCTCTTCAGGGAGTTTAAAAATAGAGCCCCCCGCCTGACCTCTTGGTGATCTAGCTAGACCTGTTGACAGACCACCCAACCCCGGGCCAGTAGCTAAGGACTTCCTTCTTACTTCCGTTGTAAGGAAAACTGGGGAGCAGTGTCCAACTGGCTATTCAACTGACACGAAAGAGCGGGCTGTTGGTTCAAGGTTACTTTTAGAGATAATGTAAAATAGTGCCAGGACCCGTGTCCGCTGGACTGAGGCCTTCTGTCAGCCTGGAGGGAAGCAGTAAAGATGAAGCAGATACCAGCTGCAGACAAGAGTGGGTAGTGTTTCTTCGTCAGCATCATTGGAATAAGTTGACAAAGAGGAGACATTTAACTCCATTTCGGTAGCGACTTTCCTTGATTTAAGATCTGCTGTTATCAGCGATTTATTTTTTTAATTTTTTGTTTTATTTTTATTTTTTTTAATTTTTATTTTATGTTTTTTTTTAACATCAAGGGAAGCTGAGGCGGAGTGACCAACATATTTGCTTAAGGACAGAGGCAGGGTCTTACCCTCTGCACAGACACCACCCCCTTCCAAGGAAGCTGTCTGAAAAAATGTCCGTCTGAGCCTTTAGAGAGCACAGAAATTTCAGGGAGCCTTTGTTAGACCTACATGGGACCAACCTTGTTTAAGTATGAGTTTTCGCTTTCTTCCTCCTCCTGAACCCAACCCCCCTGGGTGCTAATGGAGCATCCCCACCAGTTGCTCGCAGAGACGACGCAGCACATTCTGCCTCTTGAGGTTCGTTGGGCGGGAAATGGAAACTAGTGATCTAATAGGACACACAGTAGAAGGCTTAGCTATGACAGTCTGGTGGTGAATGGCCACATCCACATCTAAACCTCCTGGCTCATTAACCTTGCTGGGGGACATAGCCAAGTTGAACAAGTTTGACTTGCCACAGATGCTGAAGTTGCCAAGGTCGAAGGACCGCTAAACGTGTGCATTTTTGTAAATAGCCCCCGGGCGCTCAGTGCTTCAATGAAACCCTCAATAAAATTAACTTTGGTACTGAAGTCTTTTAGAGAAGAACGAACCTCTCTGGTTTCGTGCATGTTCAAATTGTGACCCCGATCCATAGTGTCCAAGATCCGATTCTGGACTGGAAAGGAAAAGGCGTCTATGATGGGCTCTTCCTGGGCCTGAGGGACATGGCCCATGTTGTTGCTAATAGGCCTTACCTCCGAAGATGGAGATGAACAAAATGTTGCAGCAGCCCCCGGTTGGTTGAAGAAAGTATGGGCTTCAGGTAGGGGAGGAGAGCTGTGACAGTACTGAACTTGCCCTTGCACAGGTTTGGAAGTCCTGATGGAAAAGGGAAAGCTTTGTACAGTATGCCCTCCTCCATACCTCGTGGAAGAAATGGAGATCCATGCAAGGGTTGTATTGTGGGACAGCCTAGAGAAAGGCGAACTCATTTCGCAAACTCAGACGACACAACCAGAGCCAAGATTCATACATCAGAGATTAAATTGGAGCCCACTCTTTCAGTCAAATATTCAGGGTCCACATGAGTCATGAGACTGAACAGTCTGAAGTAACTGGTACCTCATTAGGGTTCATTGGTGACATGAAGTTCTGCTTTTCCGACGTGTTGGGGGCTGAGGGGATCGTCAGATGATTCCAGCTTGACAGCCGTGATCTTGCCACTACGTAAACCCGAAACAATTCGTAAACAATTATAGTTTGGCCTATTAGAGAGCTCACAGGCGCCCTGGCCTGCAGTCACTCTCCAGATAAGTGCTACTGAAAAAATGTGCCGGGTACTGACCTACTGTGTTCATTGTTTTATGAACACAGTATGTCAGTACCCGGCATGAAATCATGAAGTCATGAAATAAGAAAGAATCAAAAAATGTGTCGAAGCTGCGCGCTCCAGCCCATTCAGTTGCTCAGGTGTACAAAGCGGTTGGCCTTACTGGTGAACCGAAGTGGACAGAAGTAAGGATTTTGAGGAAAAGACCTTTAAAAGGTAACGGCGCCAACTGTTTTCTGTGATTCCCATTTTGGGAGGGAGAAAATCAAAAATGAACCAAGGTATGCACACAAGATCAGGAGACGGAGCACTTAAGCATTTGAGCACGCTCCCCGTAAATCTCCTCTTCCTATCAAGGACTAGGGAGTCACGGCAGGTGGAATTGGAGAGCTCTGTTACAATCTACAGAAGACCGCCAGTTATTGTGCAAGGGGCCGTTATTGGGTGCACTTGGAGCAGACGTATAGGCACATGCATTGATCATAAATAGACATGGTTAGCTGGGTAGAGGAGCGCAAATGTCCAATATTAATTGGGTGGGGCAGAAACATGTTGGGTTCAGGCCTGAAATTGATCTCTATTTAATTTGAGTCTTCATATTCAGGTGTACCTCTGATTTTGATTTAGGTCAAGACAGAGCAATGACTTATTAGTGGAACTATCTGTAGCAGGGGTAGGATCTCCTTCCTGTTTTATTTGTGCAGTGCGAAGTTTTGAGACTTCTTGAGTGTACATACTTGTACGTCCCGTCCCCTTTCCTCCATACTTGTGGGACATCTCTCCGTCCTGTGGGACGGGACCGGAGCACTTTGTAAAAAGCATCCAAATTTTTCCAAAAATGTGTCCTTCCTCTCTTTCCTGCGCGGGGACCGGCACGCGGCCGTAACCCTGCCCACCTTGGCTCCGCCCCGCGCATCGCCCCTCAGTCCTTTCTCCGCTCGATCGGGGCTGGATGCACTTGCATCCTCAGAAGACTTTCTTCCCTGTTTTCCTCTCTGGCTCTCGCTAGCGTTCGTCTTCTAGTGTGTCTGTCTTTTAAATTAGACTTATTCTGACTGTGCTTCGCGAGGGCGGATCCCCATCCTCTTTGTTTAGAGTGTTTGGGTTCGGAACACGGTTGGGACTCCTGTTTTTACTGTGACTCCCTTTCGGTCCGGGCTCTTCAACGTCGGTTGGAACGGTGGGAGGCGGTGTTCCGATGCACTCCCCCATCTCATTTTCAGGCTTTCATCGACGAGAAGAAGAAACGCCCGGTAAGTTCTTTACTTTTCAGAGCACCCTGGCCGGGGGATACCTTTCCGGGTTCCTCTCGAGCCAGGAGGGGCTTTGATCGCTCTGTCACCAGGGTTCGCCCTGAGGTGGCCTAATAATTCTACCAGAGTTTTCTCCGAGGGTCTCCGTAAGGGGCCTGTGTACAACGGAGTAACTTCCGAGGTCCCTCCTGTGGGGGCTGTGTGTAGACCCAGTTCTGCTGAGTCACAGGGTACCGGAGCTTGCTCTGAGGCCTCTCTTTCGGCTTCCCTCAAAAACAAGACCGGGGTGCGCCCCGAGGCCTTGGCTGGGCTTGTGTTTACCGAACGGATGTTAGAGGCCCGTTCCGATAAGGCGATTACCAGGCCTAGGCCCGAGGTCCCTCGTACAGAGGCTAAAGCTACCAACAGTTCTGAGGGGCCGGGCAGGGCCCTGTCAGTGAAAGCGGTTTCTCACCGTTCCCGCTCTTGCGGTGATACCAGATCTGTTGAGGGGGCAAAGAAGCAAGGTTCTTCTTTTACCAGCAGTACCGAGGTCCTTCCTTCGAAGGCTCAGTTGGCGGTTGGTATGTTGCAGAAACATTCCAGGCCTCTGCCGAGGTTCCTTATGTTAAGGCTAAAATTAAGACCCCTGATCCATCGACGGGGACCCCTGCCTCACCTCCTCACGTGCCGCAGTTCCCCTCAGATAAAGACAAAATGGTGGCCGTTCCCGCCACGACCACGGCGGCCATTTTAGGTACTACCCCTACAACTTCGCCATCGGCCCCTGGTGTAGGGTTCGGTCCTTCGGGTGAACCTAAGGTCACTTGTGCGTATCTTTACCGGCCGGTTTATGATTGGAACACCCGGATGCCGCTTCCGCACAATGTTTCGTTGCCTGCATGGGCGGCCCCTTTGATTTATGTGGATACGTCGGCGGAGGCCCCGGCGTGGCACCCTTCTCCGTTACGTCCCTGGGTTTGTCCACCTCATGAGAGGCCTCCTCAGGTTCCAAAGCAATCTCCTGAGGACGCTTTTTTCAGTAAATTTCAAGCGCTTATGCGCACCGACCCCATGAGGGAGTATTTCAAAGGGCTTTTTAAGGAAATGTGTCCACCAGCGCCCCCGGCTCCACCCGTTCCTCTGGTGGTTCCGCCGGCGCCTCCTTTGCCCCCGGTGCCTGCCCCTGCTCTTCCGCCTTTGCCACCGTTGTCCCCAGTGGACAAGGCAGTGTCTGACACGGTTCAGCAGGATCCTGACATGTCAGATGACCCTCAAGGCGAGCAGGACAACAAGGACCTTCCCCGCTCTGTTAGAGCTTTTCATGACCGGGTACTGGACGTGATGAATTTCTTAGATGTTCCAGTTCCCGAGGCACCTGCTCCACAGGAGGGCATGCTTTCTGGGGCGTTCACCCTGTCTCCTTTGGAGCGTACCGGCCTTTTCCTGCAGAAGGATGTTTTGGCCGAGGTCCGAAGAGTCTGGGAGAAGCCACACTCCGGACTTTTTGTCAATAAAGATTGACGCGAGGTACAGGCTACATTCCTCTGAAGAAGTGGCCTTGTCTTGTCCGCCTCCCTCCTCCACAGTGGTGGCTGCGGCCACGTTGCAGTCCAGACCTGCAGCATCCTCTTCCGCGACGGCTACTCAGGTCTTGGGAAGGGAGGACAAGCTCCTGGACTCCCTAGAGGGGAAGATCTTTGCCAATTCGGCCTTGCAGCTCAGGCAGGCCAATGCCAAATTGATTTTGGCGGGAGCTAACATGCGGATGTGGAAAGGTCTGTCGGAGTTTGAGGAGCACATTCCGGTCGAGAAGTTGGAAGACTTCAGAGGTGGCCTTTCCGATGCCAGGGTCTTGTCCCAGGATCTCCTGGAAGCTGCGGCTCATCACGTAGACACCTCGGCTCGGGGCATGATGCTCAGGGTTGATACCTCGAGGCAAGCGTGGTTGCATGCCACTAAGTTTTCGAAGGAAGTGCAAGACAAAGTATTGGACCTTCCATTCGATAGTAAGGAGCTTTTTCATTCGTCTACTGATGTAGAACTCACCAAAACCAAGGATAGCACTCAGACGGCTAAATCATTGTTTGTTCTGGTTAAACCCCCCTTCAAGGCTCAAAGGCCGTTGTCGCAAGGGCGACCTTTCTCTGGTTTTAGGGGAGTCCTCGACCGTAAGAATCGCAGAGTGGATACTCCTGCGGGGAATAACCGCCGTAGACAACAGCGTACGCTGTATTTCTCCCGCTCCTCAGCTCCTCAGCTCCTCATCCGGTTCAGGTGGCACCACCATTGACAAACCTGCCAAATGAGGGTTTTCGCACGAGACCCCGGTGGGAGGGCGCATTGCGTCTCATTGGGAGGCGTGGCAGACCATCACAGAAGACAGATGGGTCTTGTCAGTCGCTCGGGCGGGCTTCCGCTTACCTTTACCCCATGCCCCACCCCTCAACCCTCCTTTTCAGCCGTTGGGCTCGCCCTCCCTCAACACCGAGGTTCAGAAACTCCTGGACCTCAGGGCGGTGGAACCCGTTTTGGGGAGCGAGGGGAGGGTTTCTACTCCCGGCTGTTTACGGTGCCCAAACCCAACCAGGCTGGCCTGCGCACCATCCTAGACCTTTCCCAGTTCAACCTCTTTCTACCCCAAGAGTAATTCAAGATGATCACGCCGAGCCAGATATGCTCCTCTTTGCAAATGTGCGACTGGCTCAGCGTAGTGGATCTTCAGGACACGTACATGCATATCCTGATTTGGGCTCCACACAAGAGGTACCTCCGTTTCTCTTTGGGAGAGGAGCAATTCCAGTTTCAGGTGCTTCCTTTTGGCCTCAGCTCGGCGCCGCGTGTCTTCACGAAGATGATGTCGGTGATTGCGGCCTATCTTCGTCTTCAGGGTATCCATGTGTATCCTTATTTGGACGATTGGCTCTTACGCAGCCCTTGTCCGCTGGTGGCAGCGGGCAACCTCCAGTCTCTCCTTCAGCTCGTGTTCCATCTTGGGCTGTCGGTGAACTGGCGGAAATCCTCCATGATGGTCTCTCAGGACCTGATTTTTCTGGGTTTTCGTTGGAACATGATCGACTGCAGAGTATACCTGACTGGGGACAGAATGGCAGATCTGTTGGCCATGTGTGAGATGTTTGCGCAGTCGGAGAGTATGTCGGCCTGGTGGTTCGAGAGGCTTCTGGGCCTCATGGCCTTGTGTGTGCTGGCTCTTCCTCTTGCTCATCTCAAAATTAGATGGACTCAGATGGCCCTTCGGAATTCATGGCGTCAGGCAGTGGACTCAGACTCCATGCGGATAATGATTCCGGATTCCATGAGAGTGGACCTGGACTGGTGGTCATCTCTCAGCAATCTGTCTGGGTGCGCAGGGTTTCAGGCCCCGGTCCCTATGGTGACAATCACGACGGACTCCTCCCTCCTCGGGTGGGGTGCGACGTTAGATCTCTTTCAGGTCTCGGACCTCTGGTCGCCTCAGGATCAGCTCCTCCACATAAATCATTTGGAGCTTCTGGCGATTTTTCTGGCGCTCAAGGCGTTCAGACCTCTCATTGTCAACAAGGTGGTCTGCATAAGAACGAACAATGTGGTGTCAATGTACTACATAAACAAGCAGGGGGGAACGAAGTCTCCCCCTCTCGTGGATCTGGCCATTCAGATTTGGGAGTGGGCCGTGCTTCATGGGGTCTGGCTGCTTGCAGTGCACATCCCGGGCCGGCTGAATGTCACCGCGGATGCCCTCAGCCGGCGGACAGTGGTCAGCTACGAGTGGGAGTTGAAGGCGGAGATCCTATCATGGATTTTCTCGCGTTGGGGCGCACTGGAGGTGGACCTCTTCGCCACAGCGATGAACAAGAAGCTTCCTCATTACGCCTCCAGAGGGGGGCTGGGAGCCTCCTCTCTGGGGGACGCACTCGAGATCCCATGGCACAACATGAGAGCTTACGCCTTCCCGCCTCTTCCTCTGGTTCATCGAGCAGTTTGGAAGTTGAAGAGTTCTGTCAACTGTTCTCTTCTACTGATAGCTCCGTGGTGGCCGGCCAGGTTTTGGTTCTCAGAACTTCAACACCTGTCGGTGTGTCCGCCGATAAGGTTACCAGTAACTCCCGATCTTCTTCACCAAAGGGAACAGCAGATGTGGCACCCCCCCCCACAATCGCTCAGCTTGGCGGCATGGTGCCTGAGTTCAGGTCTTTAGAGCATCTGAATTTGTCTGCTGATAACATGCGTATTATCCAGGCAGCCAGAAAACCCTTGACCAGATCTCAGTACAAGAGTAAATGGCTCAGGTTCTGTCATTGGTGTCTAGAGAAGAAATTGGATCCAAGGGGGGCCACGGTTGACACAGTGTTGTCCTTCGTGTCCTCCCTAGCAGAGTCAGGGGTTCATGTTCTGTCATGCAGGACTTACCTTTCAGCGGTCTCCGCTTATCTTTCTACGGATCAGTGTTTGTTTTCTCTGACTAACCCAGTGGTTAAGAGGCATTTCGCTGGTTTAACACGCCTTTACCCTTCAGTTCGTAATCCGCACCCGCCATGGGACCTGAATGTTGTCCTGATGGCGCTGTGCCATAAACCCTTTGAGCCAATGGCTACTGTGGACCTCAAGTACTTGTCTTGGAAAGTGTCCTTTTTGGTCGCCGTCACATCGGCAAGGAGAGTGAATGAGCTCCAGGCATTGTCGGTGGAGCATCCTTTCTTGGCCTTTCACAAGGACAAGATAGTCCTTCGAACGAATCCGGCTTTTCTGCCAAAGGTAGTGACCGAATTCCATTTGAATCAATCGATCTCCCTACCGGTCTTTTTTACGAACCCTGCCTCTGAGGCAGAGAGGGTTCTACACTGTCTTGATGTCCGACGAGCTCTTAAGTTCTACCTGGAGAGGACTTCCGAGCTTAGAAGTTCTTCTCAACTTTTTGTGACTTTCGGCAACCCTCAAGGCATGCAGGCGTCTAAGGCAACTATTTCTAGGTGGATTGCCGCCTGCATCACAGAGTCTTTCACTATCCAAAAGCTGAAACCTCCTAAAGGTATTCATGCGCACCTGGTGCGGGGCAAGGCAGCTGCGGTTGCTTTTCAGAAGCGAGTCCATCGCTAGGGCAGCCCCTTGGGCCTCTCCATCTGCTTTCTGTAAGCATTACTGCCTCGATATGAGTTCTAGAGCTGATGCTCAGTTTGGTCAGGCTGTGCTGAAGAACCTTTTTCAGTAAGGGGTATTTCCATCCACCCGTAGTTCCTGTAAGGAGTGCTTGGGAATCTCCCACAAGTATGGAGGAAAGGGGACGGGACGTAGGAGTATTACCAGGTTACTCACCGTAGTGACCACCTTACTCCTAGTCCATAGTCCCCTTTCCTCCATACGCCCGCCCGCCGTCCCCTCTAATAAGGTTCCTCTGTTATTGGTAAAGGGTCTCTGACCTGGCAAAGAAAAGGACTGAGGGGCGATGCGCGGGGCGGAGCCAAGGTGAGCGGGGTTACGGCCGCGTGCCGGGCCCCGTGCAGGAAAAAGAGGAAGGACAAAATTTTGGAAAAATTTGGATGCTTTTTACAAAGTGCTCCGGTCCCGTCCCACAGGACGGAGAGATGTCCCACAAGTATGGAGGAAAGGGGACTATGGACTAGGTAGGAGTAAGGTGGTCACTACGGTGAGTAACCTGGTAATTTTCGATTGGTGTATATATGTTTTATGATGTTTATGTATAATTGTGTATTGTAATATTCTTTTGTACTTGATATTGTTTTGAGTTAGCACTATATTATGACAGCTTTTTGCCTTCTTGATCAGAAAAGGACTACAGTGTACTGCTTGGTCTTGGCGACAGGAAGGCAGTGCTAAGGTCGCACATGAGTCAGCCCTCAGATAAAATAAAGAAGAAAGGACGACCATTTATTGATGCTACAAACAAATTGCTTTGGTCCTGTCCCAAAGGATGGAATGTCCCAAAAGAATTGAGGAAAGGTGACTTTGCACATGGAGCACAGTACTATGCTGAGTAACTTGTTTCTTCTGCATCCCACCTACTTTTGGAGAGCTATTTAAGTGATCTGATAGCCTCAGCATTTTTCCTACCCTTGGATGATATGGATTTTATCTGCAGCATGATTGCTGCATGGTCCGGGACAGAAAATTGCACGATTGGGAGCCTTGCTCCATGTAGCAAGCTGTTATTTGCTGGTTTGCACAAAGTATGTTCGTTTTGAGGAGGAAGTAGTTGAGACCGGTCACTCACTTTAGACCGGGTTATGAAAGCAGATCATACAGAAGTGAATTTCACACTTCACTCTTTTGATAGAGAAGCTCTGTTACTGCTAGGATAATTCAAAACTTTGTTCTTGAAATGGTTTATGCTGATATAGAATAGCTCTTAACATTTTAAATGTGCAATTTTATTTAATTTGGTTTTGTGATGTATTTAAGGAAGCAATCTTAATACATGTGATGACATTATGGGATATTAAAACTTAATCCAGTCCCGATTGCAAGGTGTTTGGTATTCAATGGACAGTGAAATTTCTTTCAGTTGGATTGTAGTGTCTCCAGTAGTCCGTCTGTTATTTAGCTATTTTATAAGAAAGCCCTAAAGGTTGTTTTGGTCTTGGATGCTCTGGGCACCCACCTCTAGCAAAGGGCGAATTACTAATAAGTCCCCACGCAGGATCACTGGTAACTCCCCAACTCTAATGCTCTAGCTAAAGTCTTCTTGCAGAAAAGATGTTCATTCAAGCTTTGACCATAAACACAAAACAGGTTGCTTTTGGATTCCCTAACTTTTATCTTGGATTAGAGAAACCTCTCGGGCATCATCTCCAATTCCAAAAAGAATGGTATCAACTGATTTAGCTAATGGCCACTCCCCTTTTTCTACCAAGTAGTAAGGATGCTACCACCTACTATATAAAGCAGCGTTTTAGTTTCTCGGCATTTACCTTGGATAAGCAGGTCCCTTGTATAAGAAAAACATAAGCTTCTTTGAACTTGCATTAATGTGATCATTTCTTCCACTTGCCTGGATGCTGTATGCTAACATTTAAGGAAAACATGGAATGTGTACTGGCCCTGTGTGTATATTGTAGAAAGAGGTGATACTGTGGGCCTAATAATATCAATAATGATCTACATTATAGGGATATTCTGGTTCGGCACTCCACGGAGGAAATGTTGTATCAAGACCTTAGGGTAGACTGTTGCAAGAAAAGAAAATGGGGTTTGCGATTTCACATGAGAGGAAAAGATCCCCCTCCCCCTTAAATGGAGAGCGCACGCATTGCCAAGGTGGGGACCACACAGTTTTCCTCTTGCACTGCGGTGAAGTTGGGCAGCTTGTCACTATGGTCAAACGGAAGCAGTTAAACAGTGTTACTCAGAGTATATGATCCATGTAAAGAGGATAAGCCAATTATAAAACCTCACTAGGCAAAAAAGCGCTAACCCAAAAATAACCACTAGAACCTCAGGAGACGGTGGGGACGAAACAAGAACAAATGATAGAACAATTAACATGAAGGTCACTGCAAACAATATCAAACCCTTCGCCAGGGTGGGACCTAAATATAGTACTTGCAAAGCGCATAGGACCCCCCCTTTAAGCCTATGCATGAGCCCAGCCTTGAACATCTCGCATAAAAACGGCTGTCGGTGAACTGCAAGCTTTGTCAGTGCAAAACCCTTTCTTTGTTATCCACAAAGACAAACTGGTATTAGGAAAGCACCCTAGGTTTTCACCTAAGTTCATTTCATATTCCATGTCAATAAGGACATCGAACTACCAGCTTTCTTCCAAAATCCATCAAGCTCGTCTGAGAAAAAACTCCATACACTAGATGTAAGGAGGGAGGTCCTTTAGTGTGTAAACAAGACCAGACTGCTAACTTTTACTCAGCACTACTGCATTGACACTCACTCTAAAGCAGATTCCCAGGTGGGACAAGTGGTGTTAAAACATCTATTTGCCATTGTACCTTCTCCCAACACACCACCTTCTCCAAATACTCCTAAGTCCCGTCCCCTTTCCTCCATACTTGTGGGACATTCTGTCCTTCGGGACGGGACCGGAGCACTTTTTAAAAAAGCATAAACAATTTTTAATTTTTGTCCTTTTATTTTTATGCGGGGTACTGCATGTGGCCGTATCCCCGCCCTTTTGAGCTGCACCCCGCGCATCGCCCTTCAGTCCTTTTTCTCCGCGCGGTCGGGGCTGGCCACACTAGCATTACTGGGAATTTTTATTTGTATTCCCTTTGTCCTTACTTCCAGTTCCGGTTCCTCGGTCTTCTGTCTATGCTGGAGCATCTGGGATTTGTGTCTTGTTCTTCATGCGAACGTTGTTTGGCTAGGGCGGATCCCCGCTCTTGGCTTGGAGTGCCTAGGCCTGGAACATCATTGGGATTCGTCCCTCTCCGTCCGGGCACTCCAACGTCGTCTTCTTCGGTGGGAGGTGGTGTTTCAGCGCATTCCTCCACCTAATTTTCAGCTTTTCATCGAGGAAAAGAAGAAACGCCCAATAAGTTCTTTACTTTTTAGGGCGCCCTGGCCATGGGACTCCTTCCGGGGTCTTCCAGGTCCGGGAAGGGCTCGTTAAGCTCTGTCACCAGGGGTTCCCCTGAGGTGCCCCAGGGGCCTAATAGGCGTACTGGAGTGCTCTCCGGGGGTTCCCGCAGTGTATCTGCCAGTACCGGATATCGTTCCGAGGTTCACCATTTGGGTGCTAAGGTTAAGCCCAGTTCATCTATGGATCTGGATACCAGGGTTCGCCCTGAGGTCTCTTTTTCTGGAGCTTTCCATACCGAGTCATGGCTCGAGGCCCCGCTTGATGGAGCTTTTCGTGCCGGTTTAAAACCAGAGGTTCCTCTTGTTGAGGCTAAAGTCAGCACCAACCGATCCGAGAGACCCTCTTTGAAGGTCTTGTTGAAGGTCTTGTTCGTGAGGTATATCCCTCAACCGCCCCATACTCTGTTGAGGGGGCAAAGAGGGCAGACATTGCCTCATCTCCACATGTGCTGCAGTTCTCCAGTCAGATTCAGATGTCGACAAAATACACTGACATTTCCTGCCGACTGGTGCTGGGAGCATTCCTTTTGGGGCTGAGCAGCCTTTTCCATGCCATGTGGACAACAGAAATCCGTTCCGCCCTTCACTTGACTGGCGCACCCAGACATTGCTGCCTCATACAGTCTCGCAACCTCTTGCTTCTGCTCCACTGATTCACATGGACCCGGCTGGTGGTGGGACTTCCTGGCAACGATCCACCATGCGTTCATGTGGGTATGCCCCTCACAAGCGGCCTCTGCCTGTACCAGAGCCAAAGCCTTTGGCTGAGGATGAGTTTTTTGGGACGTTTCAGATGCTCATGCACTCTGACCCTATGACAGCATATTTCAAGAGTCTTTTCAGAGAAATGCACCCTGAACCTCCTTTCCCACCTTCTGCCCCGGCTGCCCCAATGAAGGTTCTGGTGGTGCCACTCCCTCCACCGCTTCCTTCTGGACCCCTCCATCTCTCCCTCATCTGCCCCGTTGTCTCCTATAGAGAAGACACCGGTGGACCGGGACAACACTTTAAAACCTGAGGCGGTATGCGTGATAGACCAGTCTTCTGTCCCCGCCTTGCTGGATGACCCTCAAGCGGATCAGGACAGCGATGAGCAGCCCCGCTCTGTGAGAGCATTCCATGATCGGGTCCTGGATGTGATGGCCCTCGACATTCCAGTACCTGAGGCCCCCACTCCTCAGGAGGGAGGTGCCTTTGGGAGACTCTACCCGGTCACCTCAAGAGTGCACCGGCTTGTTCCTCCAGAAGGACATCTTGGCTGAGGACCGCAAAGTCTGGAATAAACCCCACACTGGGCTCCACATCAACAAGAGAATTGATGCTCGATACAAGCTTCACACCTTTGAGGAGATAGCCTTATCAGCTTGTCCGTACCCGTCCTCAAAGGTGGTGGCAGCGGCCACCCTCCAGTCCAAGCCGGCCGCTGCATCTTCAATGGCAGCGGCCCAAATCCTATCCAACGAGGATAAACTTCTGGACTCCTTGGGCAAGAAGGTCTTTGCCAATTCGGCTTTCCAGCTTCGTCAAGCGAACACAGAGCTCATCCTGGCAGCAGCCAATCTGAGGCTGTGCAAATAGTTAGCCGATTTCCAGGTTTGAATTCCTGCAGATAGGCTACATGACTTTAAAGCCGGTTTGTTTGACACCAGAGTGCTGGCGCAGGATCTGCTGGAAGCAGCGCACACCACATAGATACCTCAGCTCGAGGCCTTATGGTAAAGGTTGACGCCTCCCCCCAGGTGTGGGTCCATGCGACAATGTTTTCAAAGGAAGTGCAAGACAAAGTACTGGACCTTCCTTTTGATGGCAAGGAAATGTTCCACTCTTCTACCGACGAGGAGCTCACAAAGACCAAAGCGAGTACCCAGACCACGGAATCCTTAACGGTCTTGGCAAAAGCTACAGCTAAGGCCCCTTATACACAGAGGTCAGGGTCCCAGACTCGATCCTTCTCTGGGTTTAGGGGGTTTCAGGATTGTTTGCGCTGAACTGATGCTCCGGTTGCTGGTACTCGCCAAAAGCAGCGACAGCAAGGTGGTCAATTTTCTCTCCGGCATCAGCCTCTTTTCCAGGGACAGGTAGTCTTCCTGCTGGCAAATCAGCGAAATTATATTTTTTGTCAGTTGCACGAGACTCCGGTGGGAGGACGCATCTCGTCTCATCTGGAGGCGTGGCAGACAATCACCGAATGCCAGTGGTTTTTGTCCATCGCTCGGGCGGGCTTTCACTTGCCCCTTCACCCCATTCCCCACCCTTCAACCCTCCCTTCCAACAGATCGGGACGCACTCCTTCAGAGCCGAGGTACAGAAACCTCTAGACCTCAAGGGGGTGGGGGGGCTCTACACTCGTCTGTTCAGTGCCCAAACCCAATCAGGCTGGCCTGCGCACTATCCTCGATCTTTCCCAAATCAATTTTTTTCTTCCCCTAGAGAAATTGAAGATCACGCCTTGCCAAATAAAGTAATCTCTTCGGAATGGCGACTGGCTCAGTGTAGTGGACGTTAAGGATGCTTAAGGAAATATCTGCGGTTCTCTCTGGGAGGCAAACATTTTCAGTTCCGGGTGCTCCATTTTGGTCTCAGCTCGTCGAGGCGCACCAGAGACTCCTCCGAGGGCCCCCGCAGCAGGTCTGCCAAAACTGGATGATCGAAGGGATTGTGTCCTCCGACGTATTCCTCATCTTAGATATCTCCTTCCAGCTCTGCTGGCCTCGGAAATTTTTTTCTCTCTAGAGGGCGCTGTATCGACGTCATCCTGCCTATAAAGGCCACGCGCAGCGTCCGTTGCTCGGTTCCGTTTTTCCGCGCTTACTCAGTGCCTCGGAATACCGTTGCTCAGTTCTTGTCAGATTAATACCTATTTACCTCGAGTCATTCGATCCGTACTCGATGGCTTCCTCGTCGGAACCGACAACTCCTCGATCCGGCTTCAAAAAATGCCGAGATTGTGGGAAAAAGATGTCGTTGACTGACCCTCACAGAGTTTGTCTGTGGTGTTTGGGAGCTGAACACCATTGTTCGGAATGCGAGGACTGTATGTCCATGACAGCTAAGGCCCTGAAGGAGCGTAGGGGGAAGCTGGAGAAAGGTAAGACTTTTAAAGCTTCTTCTTCGTCGACGAAGTCGAGACACTCGTCTCCTCGTCACCATTCGTGCTCCAGGTCTCGGAGTGGGTCTCGTCACTCCTCGAGATCGAAGCACTCGAAGAGGAGACGTCGAAGATCCCCTTCTCCCTCTTCCTCTTCCTCTGTTTCGCCAAAAAGAATCCCTTGCCCCACGAAACATAGTTCCCGGGCTGAGTGGGAGGAATTCCGCAAAAATATGATGAGCGTCTTCGAGAAAGCGGCCTCGACCCCCTCGAAGACTGCTGAGAGCGATGCTCTGGTCGAAAGACCCAAAGGTCAAAAACGCCGCGAGTCGCAGTACCCGGCGAAGGAAACCTCTCGAGCGCGTCTCGAACCCTCGAGTAGGACTATGACCTCCAAACCTTCCTCGAAGGTTCCGTCGACGCCGTTGACGAGGGTTCCGTCGACGCCGAGGTCGATGTCTTCGACGCCATTGTCGAAGGGACCTTCGACACACGGGTCTGTCGACTCTACGCCAGCTTCGACACCGGCGTCGACGCCAAGTAAAGTCACAGTTACGACACACCCAGTGACTATCCCCAGGTCCTCGACGTCGATGGCTTCGAGATTGTCGAGTAGAATTCCAATTCTGTCGAGGTCTTCGAGGCCTCCGCCTTTGTTTTCGACGCCACGCTCGAAGCCTTCGACGTCGACGACATCGACGTTTTCGAGGCCGATAATGACAAGTTCGGCACCCTCTGCCTTGGAAATGGGATTTACTCCCTTTATGAGTTCAGAACAATTGAGAACTATGTCCTCAATTTCGGAAGAGGGTGAATTGTCTGAACAGGAAGACACATTTGAGTTGCAGGGACCTGTAACCCCAATTAGAGAGGAATTTTCCTCTGAAGAACGCAGGTTAAAGGATCTTCATGATTCCTTACATGAGGCAAGTGGGTTAGACACTTCCCCTGAGGTGGAGTTTGCTAGTCCAGACCCAGGGGAGCATGCTGAAACCCCCTATAGAGCCTTAATGGCCAGGATCACAGAGTTCATGGGGTGGTCTGCACCTTCTCAATCTTTCCAACAAGATGACCTCACGGATATTCTTGACAAAGTCCCACAGGAGGATCCTGTGGTGCCTTTTCATAAAGCTCTTCAGAGGAAGATCATGACAAACTGGGAAACCCCAGATGTCGTATCAGCAGTAAATAAAAAACTGTCTACAAAGTACAGGGTATCTTCTACAGACCCGGAGTTTTTGTCTAAACACCCATCCCCAGAAAGTCTGGTGGTACAGGCAGCATCCTCTACCGATGTCAAGACGGCTTATCCTACCGTCCCACAGGACAGGGACGATAAAAAATATGATGCTATGGCAAAGAAAGTCTTTTCAGCATGTAGCATGGCGTTAAAATCTGTTAATGCTACTTGCACCCTTGCTAGGCTCCGCCATACACTTTGGGAGTGTGCTTCTACAGCGGCTGACTGCATCCTGGAGGGAGAAGAAAGGGATGCGTTCCTGAATATTATACAGGACGGTAAAGACGCTATGTGCGAATCCCTCCAGAGGGGCATTGATTCGGCTGACAGTATCAGCAGAGCAATGGCAGCAAGTACATCAACCAGGAGATTCGCTTGGTTGAGAAAGTCTGGTTTTGCCCCAGATGTGCAAGCCAGGCTCTTGAACATGCCATTCGATGGCTCTTCTTTGTTCGGGGAAAAAGGCGGATGACAGTTTAGAGAAACTGCAAACTTCAAAAGCAGCAGCAAAATCCCTAGGAGCTGCAATCCGTCAGACTCCCTTTCGTCCCACAGGAACCTCTGCGAGGGGCAAGTCCTTTCGCTTCTACTCCGCATTCGGAAGAGGTAGAGGACGACCGGCTCAAAGGGGACAAAGAAGAACTACCCGAGGTGGACAGGGTAGATATTCAAAAGCCGCAGCAACAGCAGGTGCCTCTTTACCATCGGCACCTGCATCAGCCGCCCCAAAACCACTCTGAGGACTTCCCTCACAGGACACCTGTAGGAGGCAGGTTGACTCAACATCTGGCGGTATGGCAGGCTATCACGTCAGATGCTTGGGCATTGGAAACAGTTGCCCAAGGTTACTGCCTGCCTTTCCTACGTATACCTCAGAGTCATCCACCGGGGATCAGCTCTCAGAAAGCTCCAGATCCACTCCTCTTGCAGGAAATTTTGGACCTGCTAGAGAAAGGTGCCATAGAACCGGTACCTGTAGCGGAGAGGAACAAGGGCTGGTACTCCCCTTACTTTCTCATTCCACAGAAAGACGGAGGACTGAGACCCAGCTTGGACTTGCGAGAATTGAACAAATTCCTCAGAAAAGACAAATTCGAGATGGTCACTCTTTCTCAGATCCTCCAGGCCCTTCAGTTCCAGGACTGGTTGGTATCTCTGGACCTTCAGGACGCTTATTTCCATGTGCCTATCCATCTCAAACACAGGAAATACCTGAGGTTCGCAATTGGCAACTCTCACTATCAATTTCGAGTGCTGCCATTTGAGCTGACCTCCGCCCGAGGGTCTTCATAAAGTTAATGTCGGTAGTGGCTGCAAGTCTAAGGAGGGAAGGGATTCACGTCTACCCCTACCTGGACGATTGGTTGATCAGGGCTGTTTCTTCGGAACAAGCTCAGATCCAGCTAAATCACGTGTGCCACTTCCTTCACAGACTGGGCTTCTCCCTCAATTTAAAGAAGTCACAAATGATACCATCGCAGAGACTCCAGTTCTTAGGAGCGAACCTGGACACTTCCCTGGGAAAAGCCTCGCCACCAGAGGTGAGGGCTCAAGATATTCTACAGATGGTTACCAAGTTCCAACATGCCCAACGTCTCCCAGCCTTCGACTTTTTGAGGTTGCTACGCCTCATGGCATCCTGCATTTTCCTAGTGCCAGAGGCTCGCCTGAGAATGAGATCCCTCCAGTGGGCACTGAGGACTCAGTGGTCACAATTCTCAGGGAAAATGACAGATCTTCTTCAGGTTCCCGGCAGGGTGGCTCGAGACCTTCAGCGGTGGGCCTGTCAGGAGAACATTCTGAAAGGAGAACAGTTTTGGCAACCCTGGCCGGAGATGACAGTAGTCACGGATGCCTCACTCACGGGGTGGGGAGCCCACGCCAACGACTTGACCATCAGCGGTCGTTGGTCTCCATCGGAGTCCAGACTACATATCAACCTGTTAGAGGTGAGAGCCATCAGACTTGCGCTGAAGGCGTTCCTGCCAGCTGTACAAGGGAAGAACGTCCTGATAATGACGGACAACACGGTGGCCATGCATTACCTCAACAAAAGAGGAGGCGTAGGATCACTACCCCTGTGCAGAGAGGCGATGCAGCTCTGGTTTTGGGCAATCCAAGAAGGAATCTCTCTATCGGCAGTTCACCTAGCCGGAGAGAAGAACTTGACAGCGGACGCTCTGAGCAGGCAGAACACAGTCTCCCACGAGTGGGAGCTAGCTCAGGAAGTCCTTCAAGAGATCTTTGCCCTTTGGGGAACCCCTCAGGTAGATCTGTTCGCCACCAGCCTAAACAGGAAATGCGACCTGTTCTGCTCAAGGGAATTTCCCCCGAGAGGAGCTCTAGGAGACGCGTTCATAGTGGACTGGGAGTTTCCGCTTCTGTACGCGTTCCCACCGGTCCCTGTCATTCCTCAAATGATCAGGAGGTTGAGAAGATTCCGGCGAACCATGATCCTAATTGCCCCGGATTGGGCCAGGAGAACGTGGTACCCGGACCTTCTAGACTTGTCCATCTGCCCTCCAATTCGACTTCCACTCAGAACCTACTCTCACAGAAGGGAGGTCAGGTTCTCCATCCAGACATCAAAACCCTCAACCTTCACGCTTGGCTTCTGAAAGGCTGAGGTACAAGGATTGGGACCTCCCTGATGATGATATGGAGGTGTTGCTTTCGGCAAGGAGGCCAGCAACAAAGTCTTTATACCGCTGCCGTTGGAACAGATTTTGCAGCTGGTGTAGAGAACAGAATATCGACCCTTTTTCATGTGGTACACCAATGGTTTTGTCCTTCCTACTATATTTGGCAAATTCAGGCCTTCAAATTGGCTCCATTAAAGGCTATCTCGCAGCGCTATCCATCTTTAAGCGTACTGTGGAAGAACCATCCTATTTCAAATTACCCTTGGTAATACAGTTTCTAAAGGGGTTAACCAATGTTTATCCCCCAAGTCCATTCCAAGTTCCCCTATGGGATTTAAACTTAGTACTAACTTTCCTGATGGGCACACCTTTCGAACCTCTCCATTCTTGTTTGTTAAGATTCCTTACCCTTAAAACTGTTTTATTAATAGCACTTACATCTGCTAGAAGGGTGAGCGAATTACAAGCTCTTTCTTGTAAACCCCCTCACACAATATTTCACAAAGACAAAGTTGTCCTGCAAGTGAAGCCTAATTTCCTCCCAAAGGTTGTTTCCGAATTCCATATCACTCAGAAGATTACCCTACCATCTTTCTATCCTCCTCCTCACCCGGGGAAAGAGGAAGAGAGGTTACACAGGCTAGACCCTAGGAGGGCTTTAAGTTTTTACATCAGTAGACTAGCCAGGATAAGACAGGCAGACCAGCTGTTTGTAGGTTACGCAGGTCACAAGCTGGGGTTACCAATAACTAAGCAGACCATTTCCAGATGGATCATTCTAGCCATTCTGGAATGTTATAAACTGGCAGGGAAAGAGCCCCCTCAAAACCTTAGGGCTCATTCGACCAGAGGTATTGCAGCTTCATCGGCCCTCAAAAGAGGCGTGCCGGTTAAAGACATCTGTGCGGCCGCTACATGGTCGTCTGTCCATACCTTTACACGTTTTTACAATTTGGATTCCTCCTCCAGTCAAGAGACTAGGTTTGGAAGGGCTGTACTGCATTCTATTCATCAATAGAAGACAGCGTGAAGTCAGTACTCCCTCCTCCGATAATAGAATACTGCTATGGGAGCCTATCTAAGATGAGGAATACGTCGGAGGACACAATCCCTTCGAAGAACAAGTTACTTATTACCGTGTAACGTTCTTTCGACGGGATGTTCCTCCGACGTATTCCTCATCGACCCTCCCATCCATCCCCGCAGTTCTACTTCCCTTGTTGTTGCAGCTTACGCTCCTTCAGGGTGATTAGTTTAGTCCAGAAAGTATTATTGTGGGCTACAAAACGGAACTGAGCAACGGACGCTGCGCGCGGCCTTTATAGGCAGGTCGACGTCGATTACGGCGGCTGTCGAGGGACATCGACTCGGAGGACGTCGACGCGCAGCGCCCTCTAGAGAGAAAAAATTTTCCGAGGCCAGCAGAGCTGGAAGGAGATATCTAAGATGAGGAATACGTCGGAGGAACATCCCGTCGAAAGAACGTTACAAGGTAAGAAGTAACTTGTTCTTCTTCCGAGTTTCCCCGTTTGGGGGCTAAGGTTGAGCCCAGTTCTTCTGTGGCTCTGGATACCAGGGTTCGCCTGCAGGCTTCCGCATCTAGAGTTGACTGTACCAAGTCACGGCTCAAGGCCCCTCTCGAGGTGGCTATATGTACCGGGGTTATACCTGAGGTTCCCCTTCTTGGGCTAAATCGGACTCCAACAGAATTGAGGGCCACTCATCGAAGGTCTTGGCTGTAAGGTATATTCCTCAGCCTTCCCACGCGGTGATACCAGTTCTGTTGAGGGGGCAAAAGAAGGCAGTCGCGCACCACAGGCCTTCCCTTACCGACTCTGTCGAGGATCCCCCACTAAAGGCTCATGCTGGGACAGTCCCTAACGTGTCTAGTAAACACCCTAGATCTGCCAGTGTCAGCTCTGCCGAGGTTCCTTGTTTCAAGGCTAAGATGGCACACAAGGCCCCTGACTCCCATGAGGAGACTATTGCCTCACTTGCTCCTGTGACACAGTTCGCCCCAGGTGTTAACAAAATGGCAGCCAACCTCCGGGGACCATGGTGACAATACCTCCCTTAAAGCAACAGTGTAGATCATCTTCGCACGGGCAGTTCAGTGGCAATGTCATACATCAACTAGCAGGGCGACACCAAGTCCTCTCTCCTTTTGGATCTTGCCATACAAAGTCGGGACTGGGCCATTCAGCGCAATGTTTGGCTCCAGGCTGTACACATCCCGGGTCACATCAATGTGGCCGCAGATTCACTCAGTCGGCAAGAGTTACGAGTGGGAGATGAACAGCAATGTCCTTGCCAATCTTTCATCAATGGCGCACCCTAGAGGTGGACTTCAAACAAGAGACTGCCTCTTTATGCGTACAGGGATGGGCTTGGAGCATCCTCCCTGGGTGACGCCCTCAAGATCTCGTGGGACAGCATGAGAACGTTTGCTTTACCTTCATTACCTCTGAGCCATTGGTCGCTCTGCAAGCTCAAGAGCAAATCGAGCTGCACTCTCCTGTTCAGGCTCCTTGATGGCCAGTCAGATTCTGTTTTTTTCAGAACTACAGCATCTGTCAGAACTCCTCTGATCAGATTGCCGCAGATTCACGACCTGTTTCTCCAGAGCATTCACCAGATGTGGCACCCCTCCCCACAATCGTTCAGCTTGGCGGCCTGGTGCCTGAGTTCAGATCACTAACACGGTTCGATCTGTTTGAAGACAATGTGCGTGTTATCCAAGCGGCCAGGAAGCCTTCTACGAGGGCTCAGTACAGGAGCAAATGGCTCCAGTTTTGGCATTCGTGTTTAGCTAAACCGCTCGGTCCCAGGCAACCTTCGGTCGACACTGTTCTATCTTTTGTGTCTCATCTGGCTGTTTCTGGCATCCATGTTCTGTTATGCAGAACTTACTTATCTGCTTTTGTTGCCTACCTGTCCACGGACAGATGTTCTTTTTCATTGACTAGTCCAGTCATCAAAAGGCATTTTGTGGGTCTCTTCATTTCTTCCCGCCGGGGCGTTATGCCATAAGCCTTTTGAACGCATGGCCACTACCGATCTTGGGTACCTTTCTTGGAAGGTTGCCTTTCTGATCGCAATAACATCAGCGAGGCGAGTTGGTGAGCTCCAAGCTTTCTGCGGGGATAAGGTTGTGCTTCGCACTCATCCTTCCTGTCTAAGGTGGTTACCGATTTTCATTTGATCCACTCGGTCACCTTACCGGTCTTCTTTCCCAACCCGGCATCTGATGTCAAGAGAGTTTTACACTACTTGATCGTCGGGCGAACCCTCAAGTTTTTACCTTGATAGAACGAGGGGACTCCGAAGCTCCTCACAATTATTTCTCACATTCGGAGACCTGAAGGGGAAACCAGCTTCCAAAGCAACTATGGATTGTCTCATGTTTTCAGAAACCTATAGCATTCAAGGCTTTTCAACCACTGAAGAGCTCCAGGGCTAAAAGGACAAGAGCATCCATGCACATCTAGTCTGTGGTAAAGCTACTGCTGTTGCTTTCCAAAAGTATGTCCCTTGGGAGTCCATCACCGAGGCGGCTTCGTGGGCCTCCCCATCGACTTTACCTGAGCTCCAGGGCTGATGCCTGTGCTTTGTGCGGTGCGATTGTACGCCCCTGTCACCGGGTGTGGTCCCTGTAGCAAGACCGGAGTCGAGCCTGGAAGGGTCGGGATGGGCGTGGCGGGCCTAGAATAGTCCGCCTCAAGGTCTATAACGTCCACGTTGGACGTTTGGTCATCCGATGTACCCCCGTCACTTTCGGCTGGTGTCGCAGCAGGGGAGGGAGGCTCCACGCGTGACATTCCGTACGCGGCCCACCGCTTTAACCGGGGCTCCTTAAGGGTTTTAATTTTAAGGAGTTTACATGCCAAACAACGCTTTTTGTCGTGCTCTAGGGGGAGACGAGTGTTACACGACGTGTGCTTGTCTTTCCACGGATATCTGACCCTACACACAGGGCAGAATCTAAATGGAGTCCTTTCCATAGCAGAAGGGAAGGGTGACCAGACCAAAAAGGAAAGCAGTGGAAAAGAGGAAAGACATAACAGTATGGCAAACCCCGAGCCCACTCTCCCTACTGTGTAGGCTGCCAGAAGGCCCGACCAAGTGGAAGTCCGAACGCCGGATCTTAGGCGCCGGAACCCACAGCTGTAGACGATTTCCCCATAGTCTTCGTCGAAGATGTTCTTGATGGGCGAAGTGACTTAACAGGGATTAAACCCACAATTCAGTAAGATAAACAATGTCTCATGAAGAGCTCCGCTATAGGGCGACCAGTTATCTGGCCGGAAAAAAACAATCTGAGGGACCTCGGCGTGTGAGGGATTTTGGGTACTACACATGTCACGATAGGGATAGTGTTTCAGACACGCCTATGCCGACGTCCCCTTTTGGTCCCCCGAAAGAAAAGATGCAATACTCCGCGGTTACCACTGGATGTCGGACCATATGCACAGCATGTGAATCTAAGCAGATACAATCATCAGAAATGCTTTTACGGTAAGTAATGCATGTCTTTCCATCCACCCGTACTACCTATGGTGTGTGCTTGGGAATCTCCCATAAGTATGGAGGAAAGGGGACGGGACGTAGGAGTATAGTAGTTACTCACTGTAGTGACTACCTTACTCTTAGTCCATAGTCCCCTTTCCTCCATATGCCCGCCGTACCCGCTAAAAAGTATCCTCTATTTCGAGGGGATTGGGTCCTCCGACGTATTCCATATCTATGACATGTAATCACCACAGCTGTGCTGCTTCGGAAACTTTTTTCTGCGTCCTGCGTCGATGCGCCGTCGTCGAGGACCTCCTCCGACGTCCGACGTCATCCGATGTGATAAGTAGGACGCACGACGCCCGTAGCCTCAGTTCCGTTTTTTCCGCGAACGTGTTGCTTCGTGATTCTCGGTTCACGCCTCGACTCTTTGGAGTTCTGTTTTTCTCGGTTCTTCGAACCTGTTCGTTTTGTGAAAATCCTTCGTGTGAAGATGTCTTCTGCTTCGTCTTCGACCCCGCGTCCGGGTTTCAAGAAGTGCGGGGAGTGTGGGTCCAAGATGTCGGTGACTGACTCGCACGACGCCTGCCTCTGGTGCCTCGGGGAGGCCCACGACACGGATGACTGTATCGACTGCCAGTCGCTCACGTCCAAAGCCTTACGCGAACGTAAGAAGAAGTTGTCGGTAGGTCGGGTGTCCAAGCCCAGGAAGTCGAAGTCTGCGGGGCTTTCGACGGATGATTCGAGGGGTAACTCTCTGCGTCATCGTCGGAAGTCTCGTGGGTCTCCTTCTAGGAGTCGGACTCGCCACTCCTCAGCCTCTTCGAGGCATTCTCGGAAGCGCCCACACCGGTCGTCTTCCAGGTCCTCTTCGGAGGACTCTGCCCGGCACGTCGCTTACACCACCTGCCGTGCGACGCCGGAGGAATGGGCTTCCTTCGGGAAGAAAATGCTGGCGATTCTTGAGTCGCAGGGTACTAAGCCGTCCGCGCCCCTGAGTGGGGTCGGTCGTGAGAGGTCGAGAGACACCGCTCGCAAGAGTGGTCGGCACGCGTCACGGGAGAGGTCCCGTTCGGACAAGGGGACTCGTTCTCGACATACCCGTTCCAGGTCCCGGTCCTCGATGCGTTCGAGACCGTGTGCACCTGTGAGGTCTTCGAGGAAGACATCGACGTCTGAGGCGTCGAGGGCGTCGACAGGCTTTCTCGAGGCTCCGGCTCCGAGGAAGTCGTCGAAGCCGTCGACGCTCAAGTCGTCGAGGGAGACGCTCGGGGCTCCGGCCTCGAGGGCTGTGTCGACGCCGCTGATGCTGGAGGCGCTGCATCTGACGTCGACGCCGATTTCCTCGACGTCGATCCTCTCGGCGCCGATGCCGGTTCTCTCGACGCCGGCGCCGATTCGCTCGACGCCTTTCGTGTCGGAGGTACCCCGTGGCACGGGAGAACCCCCTAGGAAGGCTCTGGTTAAGAGCAAGCACTCTCGGGTGCCTTCTTTTCGCCACCTGGACTATATTTCAGAGGCGGATGAGGATTCTGATGGCCTGGTTCCTAGTCAGGTTCCAGATGAAATTGTCTCGGGCCATAGTCAGTTTGACGATTTGAGACAGTCACTGCATGATGCCAGTGGACTGGACACCTCTCCGGAGGTGGCGTTTTGTAGGCCTGAGCCTGGCTCTCATGCCGATTCCTCGTACCGGCGCCTTATGGCTAGGGTTTCTGAGTACTTGGGATGGTCTGCTCCCCCAGGGGAGTTTGTGCTGGATGATCTGACGGACATCCTTGATGTTGGTCCCCCAACTGATCCGGTACTGCCGTTCCATATGGCTTTACAGAGAAGGGTGGCGGCGGCTTGGACTGCTCCGGAGAGTCTCCCGGCGGTGGGCAGATCCTTGTCGCGAAAATACTGTCCAGCCAGTAGCGACCCCTGCTACTTGACCAGGCACCCCACTCCGGAGAGTTTGGTGGTGCAGGCGGCCACGGCCCCGGCAAAGCAGGCGTCGTACCCTACCATCCCTCCTGATAGGGACGACAAACGTTTTGATGGCTGGGCGAAGAAAGTGTTTTCTTCTGGTGGTATGGCGCTTCAGGCGGCCAACTCCATTTGTGCCTTGTCTCGTTTCACACACACTCTGTGGAACTGTGTTGCGTTAGCGGCTGAACATATTCCCGAAGGGGACGAACGGGATGGTTTCCTTGCTATGGTCCAGGATGGTAAGGATGCCATGTGTGAGTCCGTTCAGTCGAGTTTGGACTTAGCTGAATGCTTCAGTAGGTCCATGGCGGCGAGCACCGTGATACGCAGGTTTGCGTGGTTGCGGAAGTCGGGGTTTGCTCCTGATGTGCAGTCTCGGCTCCTCAACATGCCCTTTGACGGTGAACACCTTTTTGGCAGCAAGGCTGACGAGAGCCTTGAGAGGTTGCAGACCTCGAAAGCTGCAGCGAAGTCGTTGGGCGCTGCAGTTCGCCAACCTCCGCCTTTTCGTCCTAGGGGACAGTAGTGGAGGGGTGGTTCCTTTTCGCTATTACTCGTCCTTCAGTAAAGCGAGAGGAGCTGGCAGTCAAAGAGGCCAACGCAGGGGTACCAGAGGTGGACGACAGGGTACCCGTGGTGCCAAGGCCGCTCGGGCAGTTGCCTCTTTGCCCTCAGGTAACGCCGCGGCCGCTCCCACTCAGTCATGAGGCCATGTCCCATGGTTCGCCGGTTGGGGGAAGGCTGGCGCAGCATCTTGTAGAGTGGCAAGCCATTACTTCAGATGTGTGGGTTCTGGAGATCATAACCCACGGCTACTGTCTTCCCTTTCGGCACAGGCCTCGCGACAATCCACCGGGGAACCTCTCTTTGCAGAGTCCGGATCCGTCCTTGCGCAGGAAATTCAAGCCCTGCTGGAGAAAGGCGCCATAGAACTGGTGCCTGTAGCGGAGAGGAACAAGGGATGGTATTCCCCTTATTTTTTGATTTCGAAGAAAGACGGGGGATTGAGACCCATCATGGACTTGCGCGGTTTGAACAAACTCCTCAGGAAGGACAAGTTCAAGATGGTTACTCTCTCTCAAGTCCTCCAGGCCCTTCAGCTTCAGGGCTGGTTGGTGTCACTCGACCTCAAGGATGCTTACTTCCATGTGCCGATCCATCCCAAGCACAAGAAGTACCTGAGGTTCGCGGTTGGCGACTCGCACTTTCAGTTTCGGGTCCTGCCGTTCGGATTGACCTCCGCCCCGAGGGTTTTCACCAAGCTCATGGTGGTGGTGGCAGCGCATCTCAGGAAAGGGGGGATTCACGTCTACCCCTACCTGGACGATTGGTTGATCAAGGGGAGCTCTCCCGAGCAAGTCCTGGATCATCTGTCCGTCACCTGCCACTCCCTTCACAGGCTGGGCTTCTCCCTCAATTTAAAGAAGTCCCATTTGACGCCAACACAGCGGCTCCAGTACATCGGAGCAGTGCTCGACACTTCCCTGGGGCAGTGTTTTCCTCCCCAGGTGAGGGCTCTTCACATTCAGCAGATGGTGCACAAGTTTCAGCATGCCCAGACGCTCCCAGCGTTCGTGTTCTTGAGGCTGCTCGGCCTCATGGCATCCTGCATTCTTCTGGTGCCAGAGGCTCGCCTGCGGATGAGATCTTTGCAGTGGGTGCTCAAGACGCAATGGTCACAGTCCTCCGGCAGGATGTCGGACCCGGTTCAGGTGCCGCCCTCGGTCGCCCGGGACCTTCTGTGGTGGGCCGTCGAAGGCAACTTGATGAAGGGGGCTCCTTTTTGGCTTCCCTGGCCGGAGGTGACGATCGTGACGGATGCATCCCTCACGGGTTGGGGAGCTCATGCCAACGGGCTGACAGTCAGCGGTCGTTGGTCTCCGTCGGAGTCCAGACTCCATATCAATCTGTTGGAGCTGAGGGCCGTCAGGCTAGCCCTGAAGGCTTTTCTGCCGACTGTGCGAGGAAAGAGTGTCCTGATCCTGACGGACAACACAGTGGCCATGCACTAGCTCAACAAAAAGGGGGGGGGCAGGGTCACTTCCTCTGTGCAGGGAGGCGATGCAGCTCGAGTTCTGGGCCATCCAGCAGGAAGTTTCGATCTCGGCAGTTCATCTGGCCGGAGACGAAAACGTGACGGCGGACGCTCTGAGCAGGCAGAGCACGATCTCTCACGAGTGGGAGTTGGCTCAGGAGATTCTCCTGGAGATCTTCGCCCTTTGGGGGACCGCTCAAGTGGATCTCTTCGCCTCCAGTGTCAACCGGAAGTGCGAAAGGTTTTGCTCGCGGGAATTTCCTCCAAAAGGAGCCTTAGGAGACGCGTTCGTGGTGGAGTGGTCGTTCCCGCTGCTGTACGCGTTTCCTCCAGTCCCCGTCATCCCGCAAGTGCTGCGGAGGTTACGGAAGTTCGATTCCCGGATGATCCTCATTGCTCCGGCGTGGGCTCGGAGGACGTGGTACGCGGACCTTCTCGACTTGTCCATCTGCCCTCCGCGTCGTCTTCCCTACCGAGACGATCTGCTCTCACAGGAGGGGGGTCAGGTTCTCCATCCAGAGGTCAGATCCTTCAACCTTCACGCTTGGCTTCTGAAAGGTTGAGGTATAAGGATTGGGACCTCCCTGAAGACGTGATGGAGGTGTTGCTTTCGGCCCAAAGGCCAGCAACAAAGTCTCTGTACCGTTGGCGTAAGTTCTGCGACTGGTGCCGAGTTCAGAATGTGGATCCTTTTGCATGTGACATCCCCATGGTTCTGTCCTTTTTACTTTCTTTGGCCCACAGGGGCTTACAAGTGGGTACCGTTAAAGGTTCCCTGGCGGCGCTGTCCATCTTTAAGCGCTCGTCTGAAGAGTGTTCTTACTTTAAAATACCTTTAATTTCACAGTTTCTGAAAGGGCTCACTAATGTGTTCCCTCCGTCACCTTTCCTGGTGCCCGATTGGGATTTCAACCTTGTTCTTAAGTTTCTTATGGGTGCTCCGTTTGAGCCTTTACATTCTTGCCCTTTGAGGCTGTTAACTCTGAGTTGTGGTTACTTCCGTTCGCAGAGTGAGTGAGTTACAGGCACTTTCAGTTAAGCCACCCTTCACTGTATTTCACAAGGACAGGGTTGTCCTTAGAGTTCGTCCTTCTTTTCTTCCGAAGGTAGTGACGGAATTTCATTTGGCCCAGAAGGTTGTTCTTCCGGCATTCTATCCTCCTCCGCATCCTGGTTAGGAAGAGGAGAGGCTCCATAGGCTTGATCCTAGGAGAGCTTTAAGCTTTTATGTTTCACGCATGTCCCCGGTCAGAGTGGACGATCAACTCTTTATTGGTTACGCTGGAAAGCTTTTAGGGCAAGCTGTGACGAAACAGACTTTGTCTCGCTGGATTATTTTGGCCATCTCGGAGTGCTACCGCTTGGCGGGTAAGGAACCACCGGCTGGCTTGCGGGCCCATTCTACCAGGGGTATGGCTGCATCTACTGCCCTGGAGAGGGGTGTTCCTATTCGCAACATCTGTGATGCGGCCACCTGGGCTTCAGTACATACATTTGTACGTCACTATTCCCTTTATTCCATCCGAGCACAGGATCTAGCCTTTGGCAAGGCGGTCCTTTGCTCTGCTATTTGATTGGCTATTCTAAATTTTGATTCTAAATTCTTTCCCTCCTCCTTGCTCTGGTACTGCTTTGGGAGTCTGTCATAGATATGGAATACGTCGGAGGACCCAATCCCCTCGAAGAACAAGTTACTTTCTTACCTGGTAATTTTCTTTCGATGGGATGGTCCGATGACGTATTCCATATCGCTCCCGCCCTGCCTTCCCCGCTGCAGAATTTCTTTGCGATCGCAGCTTACGTTCCGCAAGGCTTTGTGTCTGACTGGCAGTTGGCTAGTGTCACACGTTCTGGGGGAAAAAACTACAACTGAGGCTACGGGCGTCGTGTGTCCTACTTATCACATCGGATGACGTCGGACGTCGGAGGAGGTCCTCGACGACGGTGCATCGACGTCATCGACGCAGGACGCAGACGTCGAAAAAAGTTTCCGAAGCACCACAGCTGTGGTGATTACATGTCATAGATATGGAATACGTCGTCGGACCATCCCATCGAAAGAACGTTACCAGGTAAGAAAGTAACTTGTTCTATTGCTTAAATGGTCTCAGGCCGGGCGATAGAAACGGACTGAAGGGCCATGCGTGGGGCGGAGCTCAGGAGTGAAGGGTTACAGTCACGTGCGGTACCCCGCGTAAACCTAAAAGGACAAATTCTAAATTTGTGATGCTTTTTTACAAAAGTGCTCCGGTCCCGTCCGGAAGGACGGAATGTCCCACAAGTATGGAGGAAATGGGCTATGGACTACGAGTACGTTGGTCCCTATGGTGAGTAACTTTATTATATTGGCACGCCGTGTCGACGTCCCTTTTCGAGTTTCGAAAATAAAAACTGTAATACTCTGCAACTTCCACTAGATGTCGGCCTATGTATGGCATGTGAATCTAAGCAGATACAAGCATCAGAAGTAAGATTACGGTGAGTAATGTATCCCATCTCCGATTGGTGTCTGGGAGTCTATGCAGCAAAGACCTTAATCTCAACTCATATTCTCCAGTGTTCATTTCTTGGGTTTTGTTGGTCATCAGGTGTGCGACACGATGCTCAATGAATGTTTACTGCTGAAATTTATAAGGTTGTTCAGTGCCCCGGTATTCGTTATTTGGAGTATCCGAACCACATCTCTCTGGGTACTTTTCCTCTTTGTTTTGATTGTCAATACGAGTGGGTGGAGAATAAGATTATCCATTCTCAAATAACTGCTTTTACTCATTATACTAAGCATCACTGTGATTGGTCTGTGGAGGAGCCAAACACAACTCCAAATAGGCAATGTTTCTCTAGTTAAAACGTTTGTCGGCACCCCTGTGCTGGCGTGTTGTAGTGATTATAACAAAACTCCCAGTAGGGAATGTGTCTCATATGCACTTGTCTTGGTCAGTCCCTCTGTGCAAGCTTTTTGGGGTTTGTGAACCACAACTTCCAGTCAGTAATCCTCTTTAAGTCTGCTTTGTTTTGACAGTGCCTCTGTTCTCGGTCTTTGAAATGTTTGAACCACAGTGCCTTTATTCAGTTCTCCAATAGTCTGTTCCCTGTATTTTCCTTCCAGTCTTTTCTCTCGTTTGACCTCAAACCACACCTCTTAAATCTCTTTCCCCACTATCTAGGCCTCTTAATCTTTTCCTGCCATCTCTTTCTAGTGGTGTATTTGTTGGTTTCTCTGTTGCTTGCCTCTTCTGTTTAGAGCTATTTTGAGAACAGCTTCTAGCATAAGAACATTTGTGTGCTTCTGCTCACATCTTTGCTGTTCTAGATTTGGTTAACTCTTTTGGCACTCGTGACAGACTGGGTGCTCTTGCCTGACTGATGACCATCAGCATATTTGCGTCATCCTGGTATTTCTATGCATGAATAGTCTGGGCAAATCTTGACAGCTCAGCACTACTGATGCATTATGACAAGGTTTTTCCAGTGCTCTCCTGCATGGCCGTCTGCTTCACATCATACTTTAGCATACTCTCCTCAACTACCACACCTTCCAAGCAGTCTTCTATTTCTGTCACCCTTAGCTCTGCTTCCGTAGTTGGGTGTCCTGGAAAGGGAACAAAGACTTCTATGAACTGGGCAACTTCTCACAGTGCACACGGGTCAGATTCTGAAGCAAAACACACACACAGCTTGATTGCAAGATAGAATGACTCTCGCCAAATGTCTGGGAACAGAAGAGGCACATTTGAGCACAGTTTGCACTCTTCTGCTGGAGTCCACCCACCCTTTCTGGCATTCATATAAAAGGTCATGCTCATTTAATTGGGACTACAAACCACTCTTAAAGGAGTGGGGATTTTGGGCTTTGAAAATTTCAAAACATACCCAAAACGGTCCTGACAATTTACTTCTCGTCTTTCTCATGTAGCCAGGCTGCCTTCCAAGGCAGAGTTATAAAGACGGTCATAGACCGTTGATAAAGTGGACGTTTATTAATATAGTGTCTGCTATTCTTCTAGCCCATCGTCATCCTTCCACCATAAACCCTTTACTCCTCCCCCGTCTAAAAAAATGGACTCCCTTCTCATTGAGAGCTAAGGCCCTTTGGAAAGAAGCCACTGGTTGTCGGGTGTGTTGTGACAATCTCAAAGGTACCTGTTTTTTGCAAACCGTGCTAAACTGCGCGGTTCTATAGACTACGAGAACAGAAGTCACTACATGGAGTAATGCATGTTTTTGACATTGTGACTATGTGTTGGCTTGAAACGGACGCGGCAGGAAGTTATAAAAGTGAAAGCCTTAACGACAGCAGGCACTGCTACACAGCCACTCTGCCAACTGAACACTAATACATTCCAGAACCCCCACTCTTAAGGTGACATTCTATAAACAGAAGCCCCTGACTTCATAATGCGAACCAAAGCTGAAGCGGTAAGTAAACATGAACTACAATGTGAAAGACATCACATAATCACACAGTATCATGTATATATCCTAATAAATATTGTAAATATCCTAAACCTAACGCATCTCCTCCCTTTGCATTAACAGACATTTGATCTTTATTCAAGACAGTAATCTCAGAGCCATGTTGTCCTTTTCCTAGCTCTTCCTGTGCAGTTTCCTGAATCTGTAGTAGCACAATCCTCTCTTGCAACAGCTAAATTTTCGCTATGTTCCATTTCCACCTCACCACTTCTGATCTTATCATTCATGTCATTTTCACTCCTCACCATACCATCCTCACCCACACTCGAACTCTTAACTAACTTTGACTTAGACCAACATTCCCCACCTTCTAGAATCATCACATTTCCACAAACTGCTGAAATCTTCTTAGGTCCTAAGAATTTGCTTTCTACACACTTGGATCCTAAGCGAGGATTCTTTATCAGAACATAATCACCAATTTCAAAATGTGTTTCTTTAGCCTTAGTGACCTCCATCAAATCTGTTTGTACGTGTCTTGTGCCTCCCTGATAAGTCTCATAATTTCGAGGGGATTGGGGTCCTCCGACGTATTCCAGATCTATGACAGTAATCACCACAGCTGTGCTGCCTCAGAAAATCTTTCGGTGTCTTCGTCGATGCCGTCGATACGCTGTCCTCGAAGGCCTCCATCGAGCCGATGTCACCGGATGTTATAAGAAGGACACACGACGCCTGTAGCCTCAGTTCCGCTTTCGCTTCAGAGATCTCGGCGTGCCTCGATTCTACTGAATCCTGTTCTTTCGGTTCCTCGAACCTGTTTGTTCATTGCTATCGATATGATGTCTTCGGCTTCTTCCACCCCGCGGTCCGGGTTTAAGAATTGTCGGATGTGCGGGTCCAAGATGTCGCTGACGGATACGCACAACGCTTGCCTCTGGTGCCTCGGGGAGGAACATGATACGGACAACTGTGTCAACTGCCAATCGCTCACATCGACGGCCTTGCAGGAGCGTAAGAAGAAGCTGTCGGTTGGTAAGGTGGCCAAGCCCCGGAAGTCGCGTTCCACTGGTCTTTCAATGGACGATTCGAGGGTTTGACTCTCTGCATCGTCGTCGTGAGTACGGGGGTTCTCGGTCTCGCCATTCCTTTGCCTCTTCGAGGCACTCCAGGAAGCGCCGTCACAGGTCGCCTTCCCCGTCCTCTTGCGAGGACTCCGCCCATCGGCAGGTTGCTTGTTCCAACAAGCATTCCACACCTGAGGAATGGGATTCCTTCCGAAAGGAGATGTTGGCGATTTTTCAATCGCAGGGCTCTGGTCCGTCCGCGCCGTCTGAGGACGCCGGTCGTGGCCGTACTAGAGACACCGCTCATACGCCTTTGGGCTCGAACAGTCGTCGCGACCACCGGGCGCCTTCGAGGTCCAGGTCGGACAAGGATGGTCGCTCTATACATGTCCGTTCCAGGTCCCGGTCCTCGACGCCTTCGAGACAGCGAGAACCTTTGAAGTCTTTGAGGATGATATTGACGGCGCCGAGGTCGTCAACGGACTCTCTCGAGGCCCCGCCTCTGAGCAAGTTGTCGGCGCCCAGGCTGTCGAGAGACACGCTCGAGGCCTGTGTCGACACCGTTGAAGCTGTTGGCGCCGCGCTCGACACCGATTCCGTTGACGCCTTTCGAGACGGCCTTATCGGAGGTACCCCGTGGCACCCCCCAGAAAGGCGCTGGCCAAGGCTAAACATGTCTTTGTGCCTTTTTCTGTACCCTCCTTCCAGCCTATGGATTTTATTTCTGAGGTGGATGAGGGGTCTGAGGAAAGTGAGGTTCCTGCAGAGGTTCCTGATGACATTGTTTCTGGGAGTTTGGTCGGTCGGAGCATGGCACGCATGCCGAATCCTCATACCGGCGTCTCATGTCGAGGGTCACGGATTACCTGGGGTGGTCTGCCCCCCCTGGGGATTTTCAGCAGGATGACCTGACTGATATCCTGGACCAAGGTCCTCTAACTGACCCGGTGCTGCCATTCCATATGGCCTTGCAGAGAAGGGTGGCTGCGGCTTGGACTGCTCCGGAGAGTCTCCCGGCAGTGAGCAAGTCCTTGCCGAGGATATATCGGCCAGCCAGTGGCGACCCCTGCTACTTGACCACGCACCCTGCTCCAGAGAGTTTGGTGGTGCGGGCGGCTACGGCCCCGGCAAAGCAGGCGTCGTACCCTACCATCCCTCCTGATAGGGACGACAAACGTTTTGACGGCTCGGAGAAGAAGGTATTTTCTTCTGGGGGTAGGGCGCTTCAGGCTGCCAACTCCGTTTATGCCTTGTCTCGTTTCACGCACACTCTGTGGAACTGTATTTCCCTAGCGGCTGATCATATTCCCGAAGGAGAGGAACAGGATGGTTTCCTTGCTATTGTGCAGGATGGGCAAGGCTGCAATGTGTGCATCCGTTCAGTCGGGTCTGGACATGGTTGATTGCGTCAGCCGGTCCATGGCGACGAGCGCCGTAATACGCAGGTTTGCGTGGTTGTGGAAGTCGGGTTTTGCTCCTGATGTGCAAGCCCGGCTCCTCAACATGCCCTTTGATGGTGACCACCTTTTTGGCACCAAGGCTGACTAGAGTCTTGAGAGGTTGCAGACCTCCAAAGCTGCAACGAAGTCGTTGGGCGCTGCAGTTCGCCAACCTCCGTTTTTTCGTCCTAGCGGACAGCAATGGAGGGGAGGTTCCTTTCGATATTACTCGTCCTTTAGTAAATCGAGAGGAGCTGCGAGTCAAAGGGGCAACCGTAGGAGTGCCAGAGGTGGAAAACAAGGTACTCGAGGTGCCAAGGCCACGCGAGCAGTTGCCTCTTTGCCCTCAGGCACTGCCGCAGCCGCTTCAGATCAGTCATGAGGCCCATGCTTCTCCGGTTGGGGGAAGGCTGGCGCAGCATCTTGTAGGGTGGCGTGCCATTACTTCAGATGTGTGGGTTCTGGAGATCATAGCCCACGGCTACTGTCTTCCTTTCCGGCAGAGGCCTCACGACAATCCACCAGGGAATCTCAAAGAGTCTGGATCCGCTCCTTGCGCAGGAAATTCAATCCCTGCTGGAGAAAGGCGCCATAGAACTGGTGCCTGTAGCGGAGACGAACAAGGGATGGTATTCCCCTTATTTTTTGATTTCGAAGAAAGACGGAGGATTGAGACCCATCATGGAATTTCGCAGTTTGAACAAGCTCCTCAGGAAGGACAAGTTCAAGATGGTTGCTCTTTCTCAAGTCCTCCAGGCCCTTCAACTTCAGGACTGGTTGGTGTGTCTCGACCTCAAGGATGCTTATTTTCATGTGCCTATCCATCCCAAGCACAAGAAGTACCTGAGGTTCACGGTTGGCGACTCGCACTTTCAGTTTTGGGTCCTGCCGTTCGGATTGACCTCCGCCCCGAGGGTTTTCACCAAGCTCATAGTGGTGGTGGCAGCGTATCTCAGGAAAGGGGGGATTCACGTCTACCCTAACCTGGACGATTGGTTGATCAGAGCGCGCTCACCCGAGCAAGTCCTGGATCATCTGTCAATCACCTGCCACTCCCTTCACAAGCTGGGCTTCTCCCTCAACTTAAAGAAGTCTCACTTGACGCCAACTTAGCGGCTCCAGTACATCGGAGCAGTGCTCGCCACGTCCCTGGGGCAGTGTTTTCCTCCCCAGGTGAGGGCTCACCACATTCAGCAGATGGTGCACAAGTTTCAACATGCCCAGAGTCTCCCAGCGTTCGAGTTCTTGAGGCTGCTCGGACTCTCAAGCTCCAGTGGTCACAGTCCTCCGGCAGGATGTCAGACCTCGTTCAGGTGCCGCCCTCGGTCGCCCAGGACCTTCTGTGGTGGGCCGTCGAAGGCAATCTGAGGGGGGCTCCGTTTTGGCTGCCGTGGCCGGAGGTGACTATCGTGACGGACATGTCCCTCACGGGATGGGGAGCTCATGCGAACGAGCGGACAGTCAGCGGTCGTTGGTCTCCGTCGGAGTCCAGACTCCATATCAATCTGTTGGAGCTGAGGGCCGTCAGGCTTGCCCTGAAGGCTTTTCTGCCGACTGTGCGTGGAAAGAATGTCCTGATTCTGACGAACAACACAGTGGCCATGCAGTACCTCAACAAAAAGGGGGCGGCAGGGTCACTTCCTCTGTGCAGGGTGGCGATGCAGCTCTGGTTCTGAGCCATCCAGCAGGAAATTTCGATCTCAGCAGTTCATCTGGCCGCAGACGAAAACGAGACGGCGGACGCTCTGAGCAGGCAGAGCACGATCTCTCACGAGTGGGAGTTGGCTCAGGAGATTCTCCTGGAGATCTTCACCCTTTGGGGGACCCCTCAAGTGGATCTCTTCTCCTCCAGTGTCAACCGGAAGTGCGGAAGGTTCTGCTCGCAGGAATTTCCTCCAAGAGAAGCCTTGGGAGACGCGTTCGTGGTGGAGTGGTCCTTCCCACTGCTGTACGCGTTTCCTCCAGTCCCCGTCATCCCACAAGTGCTGCAGAGGTTACGGAGGTTCGGTTCCCGGATGATCCTCATTGCTCCGGCATGGGACCAGAGGACGTGGTACCCGGACCTTCTCGATTTGTCCATCTGCCCTCCACGTCATCTTCCCTACCGAGACGATCTGCTCTCACGGGAGGGGGGTCAGGTTCTCCATCCAGAGGTCAGATCCCACAACCTTCACGCTTGGCTTCTGAAAGTTTGAGGTATAAGGATTGGGACCTCCTTGAAGATGGAGGTGCTGCTTTCGGCCAGACGGCCGGCAACAAAATCCCTGTACCGTTGCCGTTGGAGAAAGTTCTGCAACTGGTGCAGGGTTAAGAATGTGGATCCTTTATTATGTGACATTCATGTGGTTCTGTCTTTTTTGCTTTCTTTAGCCCACAGGGGCTTGCAAGTGGGTATCATTAAAGGTTACCTGGCGGCGCTGTCCATATTTAAGCGCTCGTCTGAGGAGTGTTCTTATTTTAAAATCCCTTTAATTTCTCAGTTTCTGAAAGGGCTCACTAATGTGTTCCCTCCGTCACGTTTCCAGGTGCCCGGGTGGCATTTGAACCTTGTTCTCAAGTTTCTAATGGGTGCTCCATTTGAGCCTTTACATTCTTGTCCTTTGAGACTACCGACCCTGAAAACTGTGTTTTTAGTTGCGGTTACTTCCGCTCACAGAGTGAGTGAGTTACAGGCACTGTCTGTTAAGCCACCCTTCATTGTGTTTCATAAGGACAGGGTTGTCCTTAGAGTTCGTCCTTCTTTTCTTCCGAAAGTTGTGTCGGATTTTCATTTGAGACAGAAGGTCATTCTTCCGGGATTTTATCCTCCTCCGCATCCTGCTAAGGACGAGGAGAGGCTCCATAGGAGAGCTTTAAGTTTCTACATTTCACACATGCCCCGGGTCAGAGTGGACGATCAGCTCTTTATTGGTTACGCTGGAAGGCGTTTGGGACAAGCTGTGACTGAGCAGACTTTGTCTGGATGGAATATCTTGGCAATTTCTGAAAGTTACATTTGGCGGGTAAGCAGCCTCCAGTTGGCTCACAGGCTCATTCGACTAGGGGTATGGCTGCCTCTACTGCCCTGCAGATGGGTGTTCCTATCGGTAACATCTGTGAAGCAGCCACTTGGGCTTCGGTCCATACGTTTGTACGTCACTACTCCCTAGATTCTATCCATGGCCAGGATCTGGCCTTTGACAAGGCGGTCCTTTACTCTGCAATTTGATTGGGCATTCTAAATTTGTATATTCTAAATTCTTTTCCAACCTCCTTACGTTGGTACTGCTTTGGGAGTCTGTCATAGATATGGAATACGTCAGAGGATGGTCCGACGACGTATTCCATATCGCTCCTTCCCTGCCTTCCCCGCTACAGAATTTCTTATGCGATTGCAGCTTACGTTTCCGCTAGATTGGTGCGACACGTTCTGGGGAAAAAACTACAACTGAGGCTACGGGCGTCGTGCGTCCTCCTTATAACATCCGGTGACGTCGGCTCGACGGAGGTCCTCGAGGACAGCGTATCCACGTCATCGACACAGGATGCAGACGCCGAAAGATTTTCTGAAGCAGTACAGCTGTGGTGATTACTGTCATAGATGTGCAATACGTCGTCGGACCATCCCATCGAAAGAACGTTACCAGATAAGAGAGTAACTTGTTCTTCTTGGCGATCTATCTCCACATATTCCGCCATCTCCAGCCAACCTCGACATAACTTGGTCCCATGTTGTCTGCCTTTTAATGATACAAATGGCGATATCTTTGTGGTCGAATGTGGGGTTGTACACTAATTCCAAACCATTTCTTTGAGACCCTTTGACCACTCTAAACCCGCAGCTAATGTCAATTGTATTCCAACTTTTAAGAATCGGTTTGCTCTCTCTACTAACCCATTGGCTCTCGGATGATATAAAGCTTTGCGTACATGTTTGATACTATTCTTCTCTAAGAAATTCAACATTTTGTCCGAACAAAATTGTACTCCATTATCGGTGACTATTTCGGTAGGGAATCCTTCTCTATAACATATCTTCAAGAAATGACAACATTTCCTTGGTGGTAGCTTCTCTGAGTGCTCTCCACTCTAGCCATTTAGAATGATAATCTATCATTACTACCAAATATTTGTACCCCTCACCAAGTCCTTGAATAGGTCCCACCAAGTCAATCGCCACTTTTTCCCATGGTTCACTGGGTACCTTTACAGGAGAAAGAGGTGCTTCCCTCACACAATTTCCCTTGTCACTTTCCTTACACTCCTTGCAATGCCAAACCTTTATTTCAACCTCACGGTCCATGCCAGGCGACCAGAACGACTGCCTCAATAGTCGCTTGCTGCCCCCCATTCCTAAATGTCCTTGGTGAGCTAGATTGACTAATTGGGGTCTAATGCTATTAGGAGGAACAACTTTGTTTCCCTTTGTAAGTTTACCCCATCTTCTGACAAACTTGGCTCTTCCCTCACCTCATAATACCTGTCATAACCCCTTTCTATATTGTCCTTATGGCGCCACCCTTCCATTGTCCAACTTTTTACCTTTTTCAATTCAATATCCTCTCTGGCTGCTTCTATCCAATTATTTTTGCTTACGGCATCATAGTCTACATCAGCAATAACCAAATCCTGTTCTCTGGTTGTTTCAGTATCGTCTTCACTCTCTACCCGTTACCTAGATGAGCAGTCAGCAACTACGTTCTCCCTACCTGGTATATAACAGATTGTAAAGTTGTAACCTAACAACCCTACCATCCACCTGGCTATTCTGGGTGAACCTTTGGCACAAATCGAACTGCTCATGAGCTGGACCAAGGGTTTATGGTCTGTTTTCACCTGGAATATTTAGACCCATAAAAAAAACTTGAAATGAAGTATCACCCAGGATACTGCTAATGCCTCCCTCTCAATCACGGAGTAATTTCTCTCTACCCCCCCCTCAATGGCTTTGAGGCAAACGCTATAACATGGTCTGTTTTGCCTCAGTCATATTGTGTTAACGTGGCACCCAAACCCAGCATGCTGGCATCTACATAGTGTGGTTTTTCTCCCTGACACAAATCCACCTGGAGATGGGGCCTTGGCAATTCCCTCCTTTATATTTGTGAATGCTACCTGGCAATCCTCGGACCATTTAAAATGGATCCCTTTTTTGAGTAGATTCCTTAATGGAGAAGAAATGGACGCAAAACCGTTCACAAATTTATGATAAAATTCAGCAAGCCCCATTAATGATCTTAACTGATCTTTGTCAGTTGGTGCAGGAGCTTTGCAAATACTATCTACCAATCTACCAATGTGCTCTTTGGTGAAATACCTTCACTAGAAGAAATACTGTGTCCCAAATATTGTACCTCCCTAACCGCAATTTTGCATTTATTACTTTGCACAGTAAGACCTGTCTCTCTCAATCTAGTCAACACACACCTCAGTGACATCTCATGCTCACTCTCACTTTCTGCATACACCAAGATGTCATCTTGAAATACAGTTACTCTTTCAATGCCTCTTAACACCTCCTCCATTACTTTTTGGAAGACCGAAGCAGCGGACGCCAATCCAACTGGCATGCAGAGGAACTTATAAGTGCCTTCTGGAGTGACAAAAGCTGTAAGATGTTGACATTGTTACGGGAGGGGTACTTATTTATTCTTAAAACTTTATTTTTGCATTTTCCAATTACAACAATACAATCTAGCCTGAACTGCAGGCTAAGTAACTTGCGTCATTGCCCAGTCCTCACCATTCCCACGCTTGCCTCACCATTCCAACGCCCTTCCGTTGTTATAGTTTGTCGACCCTCAGTCCTCTTAGATGGTGTGTTGGTCCTGGTCCTTAGTTGCCACTGGTTCCAGTTTGTGTATGGTTTGGCGAAGCTGTGGGGGAGTCAGCAATGGAGAGCAGATATAGTATGTAAGGGCCCCATGTGTCCGGAGGCCTCACATGCAGTGGCAGTGTTCTTATGAATTCTGTTTCTACTTCCTGACAGTAGAGGATGTCCTTCCTCCAGTTTGCTAATGTAGGAGCTGGGCCCCGGCCCCAAGCCATGGCTAATCTTCTCCGTGCCAGCACCAGAAGTATATTAGCTAGTTTCTTCATCGGTTGTGCTAGGGTTTTTGTCATCCCTAGTAACGCCATGATTGAGTCTGGTCTAATCCCTTCGCCAATTATTGCTTCGATTTCGCGGAGCACTTCTGTCCAAAATTTGGCTACTGGTGTGCAGCTCCAGGCGAGGTGTATGAAGTCGGTTACCAGTGTGCCACATCTTTCGCATGTGGCATTTAGCTCTGGGTGGTGCTTGTTCCTTTCTTGGGGCATATAATAGGTTTGGTGTAGAAAATTGAAGTGGATCTGCTTGAATCGTGAGTTTAGTGCCACTTTTTGTGTTTGTTGTAGTATGTAATCCCATTCTTAATCTGGGATGGATGTTTGCAATGATTTCTCCCACCGTTCTCTTATTTTGGAGTTCGTTGGTGACGTGTCCATTAGCAGAGTTCTGTATATTGATGACACCAGTTTTCCTTCACCCTGTGTCTGTATCACTCCGTGTAGCAGTTGCCAAATTAGTGGTTCTTGAGGGAACAAGGGTATGAATTCTTTGCATGGCGTATCAAAGCCTAAAGGATATAAATATATCTAGGGAGGTGGTGCTGCCTTTCTCTTTCGCCTGTTGGGGCGTCATGAAGGTTCCATGGATGAAGAGGTCGCCTAGCATGCTTATTTTGCATTTACTGCCCAATTGAGGAATACTTTTTCAGCGGTAAGGGGTATCCATGGGATAAATTTGATGGGGAGGAGGGGCGAGTATCTAGTCTGCACTTTGTATTTATCAGTCATTTTCCGCCAAATGGAGTATGTGGACTGCACTATGTTTAGTGTTGTGTGAGGTACCGCCTGCTTGCTAATAATTACGGCTCTCAGCAGGTCCGGCGAGGCAAGGGCTCGTTCGATCTGTACATGTGGTCTTATGAACTGAGTTGAGTACCAATGACTGAGATATTGGGCTTGGGCTACCCAGTAATATTTTTCAACATTGGTGAGTGCGAAGCCACCTTTCGTCACTGGAAGCGTGAGTGATGAGTATGCTACCCTCGCTGGTTTTCCCACCCAGACTAGGTCTAGCACTAGGCTCCTCATGGTCCCCAGGAAGCGTCATGACAATAGGATGGGAATGTTAGAGAACAAATATAGGAGTTTAGGGAGAATTACCATTTTCACTAGTGATACCCTCCCCGACAGGGTCAGTGGGAGAGTATTCCACCTATGTACCCTCTCGCGTAGTGCCTTGAGAGCGCTTTCATAATTGTCTCTAAATATTTCGAGGTGATTCAGGGACATTTGGATCCCCAGGTATCGGGCATGAGCGGTTTCCCATTTAAAATTTAAATCATCCGCAAAGGGACTGGTGTTGGTGTTTAGGGGAAATACAATAGATTTGGCGTGGTTGATTTTTAGCCCTGACACCGTCCCAAAATGTATGACTTCTCGCATGATGGGGTTGAGATTTTCGCTTGGCTTTTGTATGTAGAGGACAATATCATCGGCATATAGGGATATTACTAGTTTATGGGGGCCAATATTTAGCCCTCTTTGAATTTGTCATTCTCGAAGGCCGGCTGCTAGAGGCTCCATTACTAATGCAAAGATCAGGGCAGATAGTGGACATCCCTGTCTGGTGCCGCGTTGGAGATTTATATATGCGGATTTTGTTGTTCCTAGGGTAATCGCAGATTGGGGTTGATTATAGAGGAGGGAGACCAGTTTGATATATCGTTTCCCCGAGCCCATTTTGCTGCAATACGGCGAACATGAAGGGCCACTCGACAGAGTTAAAAGCTTTTTCGGCATCTAAAAGCACCGCTATTGCCTGCTGGTTGGGATCGAGTGCTGTCATCACCCCGAACATCCTGTGTATCCCGAACGTGGCATTACGTCCGGGTACAAATCCCGCTTGGTCTGTGAGTATTAGTGCAGGCATTAGTGGTGGGGGTGGGGGGGTTTATCTTTTTTATGCAGGAGAATTACGTTAGCTTTTCTTAGAGTTTGGGGGAGAATGCCGGACTCTCTTGCTTCCTCATAGACCTTTAAAAGGAGGGGGGCTATGGTAGGGGCAAAGAATTTGTAGAATTCACCAATCAGTCCGTCGGGACCGGGGGCTTTGGACGAGGGTAAGCTCTTTATTGCTTCTTGAATCTCTTCAAGTGATATGGGGTCGTTTAGGGGTTCCCGGAGTGCTCTCTCTACCCAATATAGCTCAGTGTCGCTGAGATTTATACAGATCGCCTCTGTGTCCGATGGGTGGTTGGCGCTATATAGCTCTTGATAGAAAAGTTCGGAAAACATCGACAATTTCGCCTTCTTTGCACACCAAGTCTCCTCGTGGGGATCGGATTCGTTCTACCACCGTGGGCTTTCTATCTGCTGCAATCAGGCGGGCAAGGAGCGCTCCTGGTTTCTGGCCTTCGCCGTATTACATGACCTTGTGTCTGTGCCCCAAGAATTTTATTTCACGCTCAGCTAGGGTCCTAAAGTTGAAGTTCTTTCTTCAGCTCTGCACGGGTGAGGGCTTCGTTGGTCGTGTGTTGTCGGTGTTCTAGGGATTTTAGACGATTTTCGTTGGTGGTTCGTCCGCAGTGAATTAGTTTAAAGAGTCAATTTTCTCTGGATAGGCACACCCCACCCCTTACAAAGCATTTGAGTGATTCCCACAACGTCCCTGCGGAGCTGACTGTGCCCTAGTTGATTTCCAGGTAGGTCTCGATTTGTTCTCGTAGCTCTGTTGCAAACACTTGGTCAGTGAGTGCTCCCGGCTTGACGCGCCAGTGTGGTGGCTTCGGATTGGTATCTGGTAGACTGCAATCGAGTATAAAAGTGGCGTGATTAGAGAAGGTTTTGGGGAGTATCTGGCAGAGACCCCATTAGCACTTGCTGTGGGATGAGACCAATAGATAATGCGCGAGCTCGAGTTGTGGACGCTGGAGTGATATGTGTAATCTCTGTTTTCCCAGTTTTGGTGTCTCCATATGTCTATTAGGTTGACTGCTTTGCAGATTTCTTGCACTTGTAGGCTGGCCTCAGATGGATTAGCCATTGTTGATTTTGACTTGTCTTTCCGGGGATCGAGGTGTGTGTTCAGATCACCTCCCCAGATTATGGTTGCGTTGCCCACTTGTGCCAGTCTAGATTGCACCCAATCGAAGTTATTTGCTCCGTCAGTGTTAGGGGCGTAAGAGTTGACGAAGACTATTTCCTCACCTGCCACCACCCCTTGTACCATGAGGGCTCTCCCCTCCTCGTCTTTTTCAGTCTTGATCAGGCGAAAGCTTAGTGATGAGTGGATGAGAATTGACACTCCTCTGGCGTAGGATGAATACAATGAGAAATAACAGTTAAAGCCCCAGTTTTGGGCCCAGTGGTGGTCGTTCTGGGGGAGGAGGTGTGTCTCCTGGATCATTGCCACCTCTATCCTATGGCGTCTTAGGAGTTGCAGGACCTTCCTTGTCTTGGCTGGGTGGTTGCCCCCTCTAATATTCCATGTTGCTACCTTGAATCGTCACAGTGATGTGTTATTTGGTGCCCGCAGGGAGAGGAGGCGACTGGTTTCACGTGATTTTTGCTTCTTCAACTGTTTTGACAGCATTTCGCGGTACCATCTCCGAGTCTCTGGGAGTATGAAGAGCTTTTGTGGGCTGAGGAATTGGAGCGGCGGCCGGGCGGTGGCGGGTGGCGCATGTCTTGAACGTCGACAACAAATCTTTTCCCTTTGCACGAACAACCCCCAACTTGTCCGTTGGGACCCCCCTCAACTTGAACTAGAAACATGCTGTGCATGGGACGCAGGTGTCCCTCCAAGAGTCTGCTCCCATTCCCAATGCTGATTTTGCCCTGATGGCAAATTTAGATTTAGGTGTGCGTAGGTGTGTCATTTATTCTTCAGGTAGGGATTCTTCCCACTCTTTCTTTCCGCGATGGTCCAGCGTTTTAGTTGGCTGCTTTGCACCCTTGTCTGTCCAGGAATAGTGTGGCTTCGTCGGGGGTAGTGAAGAATTGTGTACCTCCATCATATTGGATGCAAAGTTTTGCCGGGAAGAGCATCGAATAGGGGATTTGGTTGTCGCGGAGTCTATGCTTAACATAGGTGAAGGACTTTCGCTGGGCATGTACTGATGGGGAGAAGTCAGGAAAGAATTGAATGTCATCGCCATCGTACTGGAGTTTGCCTTTCTCCCTTGCCAACCTCACTATCGTATCTCAGTCCTTTAGAATTTAGCAGCTTGGCTATGATCGGTCTAGGTGGTGCGCCTGGGATGGATCTGGTGGACGGGATCCTGTGGGCTCTCTCCACTGCAAACAGTTGGGACAGCTCAGTAGGTCCAAACAATTTTGTGCATAATTTTTCGATATGTTCCTCCATTTTGGTTTGTAACTGCTGTTCTCTAATTCCAATCGCCCTTATGTTGTTCCGTCTGGAACGCCCTTCTAGGTCTTCATTTTTAGCCAAGACTGTTTTCATTTGATCTTCTAATGTAGTGACTCTTGTGGTGAGTGAGGCAGCTCCATCGTCGAGATCTGAGACTCTTTGCTCGACATTGTCCAGTCTGTCGCTGTGTTTACAAAGACGGTTGTCATGGGCGCTACTCCCGAGGGGCCAGGACTGGCCCAGCGCCCTCGGAAGCAGACCCGTCTTCCACTACTCCGGACCCAGCAGACCCCTACAGGGGCCCTTTGGACCGTGTCCTGGCGCCTTTGGCGCCAGGCTCATAAAGGGTTTCAGTCCCGGCGCCATAGGCGCCGGGCTCATATTGATAAACAGTGTAATAATGCTTGGGTGGACTTACCTGAGGCAGACCATGCTGCATATTTACCCAGAACAATCCAGTCTGGTTGAAGTCCCCAGCCATCAGGGCTGGGAGGAACTATTCCCTCCATTCAGGAACTCTTTTCTTACCTGGGTGGAACCGGTGGAAGAACACACACTGGAAGCACTTCTCTGCTATTTAAACCACGCCCGATGGAAAACACGTGCTTTGCGTTATTCTGCAGCAGCAGCAGGACGCTCACCGAGTCGGCTCCTGCATTCCAGGTCCAGAGTCATCTTCAGCTTCCGCGCAGCAACCTGCGGATGAAGAAAGACACAGAACAATACTTACCAGATCCCGGAATCCAGTCACCGGCAAAACCTGCAAAGAATAAACATAAGGTTAGAAAAGTGCAACTCGCTTGCAGCCGCGCCCGCTTACCTGATCCATCCGTGATTGCAACGGAGCTAACCGCGGCCTTCTCTTCGGCAGCTTCTCTGCACCTGAAAGGCAAAGGACATAATTAAAAAGGGGTTCGGGTGAAGGCAGTCGCATTCATCTTAACTTACCAGTTTTTGCACGCGCAGAAGCGGCCGCATCAACCGCAGCATCCCGGCACCTGAAAACTAGAAAAAGGACATTATTAGAGGTGCCATTAAAAGCGGCCAACGATCATTATACTTACGTGCATCGGCACGTGCAGTGGCAACGGATATAAAGCCCGCAGCATCCTGGCACCTGAAAACTAGAAAAAGGACATTATTAGAGGTGCCATTAAAAGCGGCCAACGAACATTATACTTGCGTGCATCGGCACGTGCAGTGGCAACGGAAAACTACGCCCACAGCATCCCGAGGCCTGAAACAAAGGAAAAGGGACATTATTGAGGTGCCCATCTTTTAAAGCCTAAAGACTACAGTATACTTACAGGCATCCGCTCGTGCAGTAACGGCGGCATCGCTCTTCTCAGGACTGGGCTTCCTCTTATCGAATGTCTGACTTGCAGGGTAAGTTTTTTGCAGGTGGAAGAAAAAGGGTTAATCACCGTTTGATGGGATTCCTTCTCCCACCAATTGCCAGTTTCTCCCACAGCCTAGCTTTCTACTTGTCTCGGCGAGCTCTCACCTTAGGCGTATAAATGCTGAGCTCTCCATCCTGCGTCTGGTGCAGGGGTGCGAGGATTCCAGTTACGTCACTGGATGAGTTCAGTGTTGAGGCTCAAGTCTTTTGCGGCCTTAGTTGTGGCACTGGTGCTGGGATGCCTCCTGAATGTTGTTAGGGACCGCACTGTTTGAGGGCGGAGGTGAGAACTTCGTTTTGGAGACTTTGCTGTTCTTAAAAAGAATGAATTATCCTTTCTTGTTGGCAGACGGAGGGGACGTTGTTTTGTTTATGGCGAGTGCAAAGCAGAGCGCTGCCCGCCTGTTACTGATTGTTGCCCAGTTAGGTTGGCGTAGTGCGGGAGGGTCAGGGCGGACTCTGCATTTGAGTTGATGTCTATTGTTCCCTTTCTTGTTGGGTTTGGTGCTGGGGGGGGTCTCGGCATCGTTCTTGGAAGTTTATGGCGCGTGTGGTATGGATTTATAGATCCGTGGTAGGCGGTGTGTACTTTGGTGAAGCGGTGCGCCTCTTATATGTCCATAGAGGTGGGGAACACTTGTAGCGTTGGGATGGCACCCACTGGGCTAGTGTTTCCAGCAATATTGCAAGGTGCCCCCTGCTTATGGCCTTTTTTTTTTATCAGGAGTCCCAGCACAGGTGTAAATTGTTGGTGGTGGTGACTGTTGCCCCTGCTCCTCTCCTCAAATTCGTAACCACACCGCCCCCGCCACGCCTCTCCCACCTCACCTCTTTGCTGGAAGTTGGCATCCGCTCTGGCCTCGTTTCGTCTCAGCGGGGGGCGGACCACCCCAGCCCCTCCGCCGGGATGCGAGGATGTTTCAGCCGCCGCACCGCTCCGTCCCCGCGCAGTGTAGAGCGTCGGGTCGTGGCCGACTCGGCGAAAAGGAGGGCACGCAGCCCTGGCTGCTGTCGCTGCTGGCAGCGGGTCGATGGGGCTCTTGCTCCGCACACCGCAGCGATTGTTTGCGCTCTCGAGCGTTTCCTTTTCTCCGGCTGTGGCTTCTCACGTCTCGCAGCACCGCGGCTGTCTCCTTATGCTTGGCGTAGCTCTGCACTCTATGTGCCCGGCTGGTGTGGCCCACTCCGACGGTGGTATCTCGATGAGGAAAGCTCTGATTTTCACCGTTCTTTCGACCGCCGTACCAATCCTGGGACGTTCAGACATTACACCTGCAAATATTGAGTGATGCCCATCAGGGATGCCGCGATTAGACAGGATTCATTCGGGTGTGTGCTGGGAGCTCACAGGGACGTCGCATCTTGGACGGGCTTCTAGTGCCCCCTTTCGGGAGGGGTACTTGATGGTAAGCCACCGATAAGTCAATCACTGAAAACCACTTGAGTCCTCCCAAAGTAGCCAAAGTCTTGGCAATAATAGGCAAGGGATGTCTCAACTAGAATGTTTTTGTTTAATCCCCTGAGGTCCACACAGAGTCTTAATTTTCCGTTGCTTTTGGTCACCAGCACTACTGGGGAAAGCCATTCCGTACCCCCAATACACTCAATAACTCTTTTTTTAATTAGCCCGGATAATTCCTCACGCAATTGTCCCCTCATGTTTAGTGGTACTTTGTGAATCATGGGTTGAGCATTCACCTTGAGTTTAATGTTGTGTTCAACGTTTTTAAGTTTACCTAACTTTTCTGTAAATAATTCCGGAAATGCTCTAGACCATTTTATCTTCCATTTCCACTATGGTCACTGGTTCTGGAGCACAAGCTTGTACTCGCACCTAACTTTCTCTGTTCTTCCCAACCTAATAATGAGGCACCCTTTTTGGCAACCAAATGCATGCAGAGCATCTCACCTTTGTAACAAACAAGTGCTTGAAATTGTCCCGCTATGTCGATAGCTGATTCACCATACCCACAGGGTTGGACATTCGCTGGTTTGAGGTTGCTTGGACCCTTCCTTAAAGTGTTCTTCAGAGTTTCCTCTGATATAATGGTCCATGGTGACGCTGTGTCCACTTTCATCTTTAAATTGCACCCTTTAATCATGAACTCATCAATTGGTCCACTCTGCTCTCCAGAAACCGCTGAAATTTGAAAAATGTGCCTCAGCGTTACTTCCTGAGTGGGTGCCGGTGATGATGTACTCATGCTCATCCGACTCATTTCAGCACTTTGTTCCCTTTGTTCCACCAAGTTGATTGATAAGTCTCTGCATACATTTGCAAAGTGGCCTTTGCGTTTACATTTGAAGCAGTCAGCGAACCTAGCAGGACATGTAGGAAAATTAGAACCATGCCTCGGGCTCCCACATTTGGCACACCTCTGGCTCCACCCATCTCTTCTATTAGTACCAGAATTCGTTTTTCTTCTTGGGCTTACCGCACACACAGCATGTGTGACTTGTTTGTCAACCTTCATTTTGAAGGGATTGTGTCCTCCGACGTATTCCTCATCTTAGATATCTCCTTCCAGCTCTGCTGGCCTCGGAAAAATTTTTCTCTAGAGGGCGCTGCGCGTCGACGTCCTCCGAGTCGATGTCCCTCGACAGCCGCCGTATCGACGTCATCCTGCCTATAAAGGCCGCGCGCAGCGCCCGTTGCTCAGTTCAGTTTTTCCGCGCTTACTCGGTGCCTCGGAATACCGTTGCTCAGTTCTTGTCAGATTAATTCTATTTACCTCAAGTCATTCGGTCCGTACTCGATGGCTTCGTCGTCGGAACCGACAACTCCTCGATCCGGCTTCAAAAAATGCCGAGATTGTGGGAAAAAGATGTCGCTGACTGACCCTCACAGAGTTTGTCTGTGGTGTTTGGGAGCTGAACACGATTGTTCGGAATGCGAGGACTGTATGTCCATGACAGCTAAGGCCCTGAAGGAGCGTAGGGGGAAGCTGGAGAAAGGTAAGACTTTTAAAGCTTCTTCTTCGTCGACGAAGTCGAGACACTCGTCTCCTCGTCACCATTCGCGCTCCAGGTCTCGGAGTGGGTCTCATCACTCCTCGAGATCGAAGCACTCGAAGAGGAGACGTCGAAGATCCCCTTCTCCGTCTTCCTCTTCCTCTGTTTCGCCAAAAAGAATCCCTTGCCCCACGAAACATAGTTCCCGGGCTGAATGGGAGGAATTCCGCAAAAATATGATGAGCGTCTTCGAGAAAGCTGCCTCGACCCCCTCGAAGACTGCCGAGAGCGATACTCTGGTCGAAAGACCCAAAGGTCAAAAACGCCGTGAGTCGCAGTACCCGGCGAAGGAAACCTCTCGAGCGCGTCTCAAACCCTCGAGTAGGACTATGACCTCCAAACCTTCCTCGAAGGTTCCGTCGAGGTCGATGTCTTCGACGCCGTTGTCGAAGGGACTGTAACGCTCGCCTGATTCCCACGGAGGCGCGGGTCTTGGCAGGAAGCTGTCTGTGACTCAAAGTGATGTTCAGGACTCGATTGGCTTCTGGGGTCGAACCTCTTCGCACTGTGTGTCGGACTCGAAGAGTGAGGTTTCTGCAGGTGAAAGAATATGGGGGTTAATGGTCTGGGTTGTTGAATGTCCCTCTCTCTCTCTCTCTCTCTCTCTCTCTCTCTCTCTCTCTTCCCAGCTTTTTTGTAGAGCCCCCAGGTCAACGTGCTCACCTTATATAGGTGAATGCTGGGCTCTCCATCTGCGTCTGGTGCAGGGTGCCGTTGCCAGTTCCTTCACTGGTGAAACACAGGCCTCTTGGATTCAGAGGATGGTTACCGTCGTTATCTGCACGAGCGGTGAGTTTCTGGACACCTTTTGTCTTTATAGTCTTTACATGCGTGGCACGTTTATATGCAGACTCTGTATAATGCCTTTCCCTTATGTATTGCAGGGCTCTTGAGATGAAAGATGAAGTGAAGCGCTTGGAAGTTCGTAAGTATGGCAAGCGCTCTAGCTGTCTCTTTCCTTGCAGCTTAGTTCGTGTTAAAGAGACGCCGAAGAATTCGCAGGCGTTTTATTGCGACGAGCGTGATGAACGTAAGTAGATACCTGCTTAATGTCTTTTCTTTTGCCTTTCAGATGTTGGGTTGCAGGGCCGGAGTCCGCGGAATGCCAGTAAGTTGTTAACGATACTTTGTCTTCACAGGCGGCGATGCAGAACGAAGAAATGCGGAATTCACAGCGTGCCGGTAAGTATGGCAATGCTTTTGTTCTTGCAGGTGGAGATGCGGCGTGAAGAAACGGCCGCAGCCGATGGATCGGGTAAGTAAGCACTGCGTGTAAAGTTCGCCTTGCTAACCTGTTGTTTCTGTTCTTTGCAGGTGCTGATGATGTCTGGATACTGAAATGGTAAGTAGGATTCTTGCAGGTCCAGGATCGGAAGAAGAAAGGCCGGAGCAGACTCGGTGAGCGTTCTGCTGCAGATGCAGAATAACGCGAAGCACGCTTCATCTATCAGGTGTGGTTTAAATAGCCTTGGAGTGATGATGCGTCTTCTTCCACGGCCCCGCCTAGGTAAGAAAAGAGTTCCAGTTTCCAGAAGAGTTCCAGTGCTGTATCCAGGGAGTGGAGCTGCCCCACCCACGTAAGAAAGTAGTTCCTGTTCTCAGATGGCTTCTAAGTGGCTGGTAAGTAAGCAGCATGGTCTGCTGCAGGTAAGTCCACCCAAGCATCTTCACACCTATTATGAGCCCGGCGCTTCCAGTGCCGGGACCAATGGTTTTGATGAGCCTGGTGCCACCGGCGCCAGGACAAGGTCCAAAAGGTCCCAGTGGGGACTGGCTGGTGCTTAGGATTAGGGTTAGGGGCCTGCTTCCAAGGACGTTGGGCTGGTCCTGGCTCCTTGGAAGCAGTGATCATGACAGGGACCTTCGACACACGGGTCTGTCGACTCGACGCCAGCTTCGACACCGGCGTCGACGCCAAGAAAAGTCACGGTTACGACACACCCAGTGACTATCCCCAGGTCCTCGACGTCGATGACTTCGAGATTGTCGAGTAGAATTCCAATTCTGTCAAGGTCTTTGAGGCCTCCGCCTTTGTTTTCGACGCCACGCTCGAAGCCTTCGACGTCGGCGTCGACGACATCGACGTTTTCGAGGCCGATAATGACAAGTTCGGCTCCGTCTGCCTTGGAAATGGGATTTACTCCCTTTATGAGTTCAGAACAATTGAGAACTATGTCCTCAATTTTGGAAGAGGGTGAATTGTCTGAACAGGAAGACATATTTGAGTTGCAGGGACCTGTAACCCCAATTAGAGAGGAATTTTCCTCTGAAGAACGCAGGTTAAAGGATCTTCATGATTCCTTACATGAGGCAAGTGGGTTAGACACTTCCCCTGAGGTGGAGGTTGCTAGGCCAGACCCGGGGGAGCATGCTGAAACCCCCTATAGAGCCTTAATGGCCAGGATCACAGAGTTCATGGGGTGGTCTGCACCTTCAGAATCTTTCCAACAAGATGACCTCATGGATATTCTTGACAAAGGCCCACAGGAGCATCCTGTGGTGCCTTTTCATAAAGCTCTTCAGAGGAAGATCATGACAAACTGGGAAACCCCAGATGTAGTACCAGCAGTAAATAATAAACTGTCTACAAAGTACAGGGTATCTTCTACAGACCCGGAGTTTTTGTCTAAACACCCATCCCCAGAAAGTCTGGTGGTACAGGCAGCATCCTCTACCGATGTCAAGACGGCTTATCCTACCGTCCCACAGGACAGGGACGATAAAAAATATGATGCTATGGCAAAGAAAGTCTTTTCAGCATGTAGCATGGCGTTAAAATCTGTTAATGCTACTTGCACCCTTGCTAGGTTCAGCCATACACTTTGGGAGTGTGCTTCTACAGCGGCTAACTGCATCCCGGAGGGAGAAGAAAGGGATGCGTTCCTGAATATTATACAGGACGGTAAAGACGCTATGTGCGAATCCCTCCAGACGGGCATTGATTCGGCTGACAGTATCAGCAGAGCAATGGCGGCAAGTACATCAACCAGGAGATTCGCTTGGTTGAGAAAGTCTGGTTTTGCCCCAGATGTGCAAGCCATGCTCTTGAACATGCCATTCGATGGCTCTTCTTTGTTCGGGAAAAAGGCGGATGACAGTTTAGAGAAACTGCAAACTTCAAAAGCAGCAGCAAAATCCCTAGGAGCTGCAATCCGACAGACTCCTTTTCGTCCCACAGGAACCTCTGCGAGGGGCAAGTCCTTTCGCTTCTACTCCGCATTCGGAAGAGGTAGAGGACGACCGGCTCAAAGGGGACAAAGAACTACTCCCCGAGGTGGACGGGGTAGATATTCAAAAGCCGCAGCAACAGCAGGTGCCTCTTTACCATCGGCATCTGCATCAGCCGCCCCAAAACCACTCTGAGGACTCCCCTCACAGGACACCTGTAGGAGGCAGGTTGACTCAACATCTGGCGGTATGGCAGGCTATCACGTCAGATGCTTGGGCATTGGAAACAGTTGCCCAAGGTTACTGCCTGCCTTTCCTACGTATACCTCAGTCATCCACCGGGGATCAGCTCTCAGAAAGCTCCAGATCCGCTCCTCTTGCAGGAAATTTTGGATCTGCTAGAGAAAGGTGCCATCGAACCGGTACCTGTAGCGGAGAGGAACAAGGGCTGGTACTCCCCTTACTTTCTCATTCCAAAGAAAGACGGAGGACTGAGACCCATCTTGGACTTGCGAGAATTGAACAAATTCCTCAGAAAAGACAAATTCAAGATGGTCACTCTTTCTCAGATCCTCCAGGCCCTTCAGTTCCAGGACTGGTTGGTATCTCTGGACCTTCAGGACGCTTATTTCCATGTGCCTATCCATCTCAAACACAGGAAATACCTGAGGTTCGCAATTGGCAACTCTCACTAACAATTTCGAGTGCTGCCATTTGGGCTGACCTCCGCCCCGAGGGTCTTCACCAAGTTAATGTCGGTAGTGGCTGCAAGTCTAAGGAGGGAAGGGATTCACGTCTACCCCTATCTGGACGATTGGTTGATCAGGGCTGTTTCTCCGGAACAAGCTCAGATCCAGCTAAATCACGTGTGCCACTTCCTTCACAGACTGGGCTTCTCCCTCAATTTAAAGAAGTCACAAATGATACCATCGCAGAGACTCCAGTTCATAGGAGCGATCCTGGACACTTCCCTGGGAAAAGCCTCGCCACCAGAGGTGAGGGCTCAAGATATTCTACAGATGGTTACCAAGTTCCAACATGCCCAACGTCTCCCAGCCTTCGACATTTTGAGGTTGCTAGGCCTCATGGCATCCTGCATTTTCCTAGTGCCAGAGGCTCGCCTGAGAGAATGAGATCACTCCAGTGGGCACTGAGGACTCAGTGGTCACAATTCTCAGGGAGAATGACAGATCTTCAGGTTCCCGGCAGGGTGGCTCGAGACCTTCAGTGGTGGGCCTGTCAGGAGAACATTCTGAAAGGAGAACAGTTTAGCAACCCTGGCCGGAGATAACAGTAGTCACGGATGCCTCACCCACGGGATGGGGAGCCCACGCCAACGACTTGACCATCAGCGGTCGTTGGTCTCCATCAGAGTCCAGACTACACATCAACCTGTTAGAGCTGAGAGCCATCAGACTTGCGCTGAAGGCGTTCCTGCCAGCTGTACAAGGGAAGAACGTCCTGATAATGACGGACAACACGGTGGCCATGCATTACCTCAACAAAAGAGGAGGCGTAGGATCACTACCCCTGTGCAGAGAGGCGATGCAGCTCTGGTTTTGGGCAATCCAAGAAGGAATCTCTCTATCGGCAGTTCACCTAGCCGGAGAGAAGAACTTGACAGCGGACGCTCTGAGCAGGCAGAACACAGTCTCCCACGAGTGGGAGCTAGCTCAGGAAGTCCTTCAAGAGATCTTTGCCCTTTGGGGAACCCCTCAGGTAGATCTGTTCGCCACCAGCCTAAACAGGAAATGCGACATGTTCTGCTCAAGGGAATTTCCCCCGAGAGGAGCTCTGGGAGACGCGTTCATAGTGGACTGGGAGTTTCCGCTTCTGTACGTGTTCCCACCGGTCCCTGTCATTCCTCAAATGATCAGGAGGTTGAGAAGATTCCGGCGAACCATGATCCTAATTGCCCCGGATTGGGCCAGGAGAACGTGGTACCCGGACCTTCTAGACTTGTCCATCTGCCCTCCAATTCGACTTCCACTCAGAGAGAACCTACTCTCACAGAAGGGAGGTCAGGTTCTCCATCCAGACATCAAAACCCTCAACCCTCAACCTTCACGCTTGGCTTCTGAAAGGCTGAGGTACAAGGATTGGGACCTCCCTGATGATGTTATGGAGGTGTTGCTTTCGGCAAGGAGGCCAGCAACAAAGTCTTTATACCGCTGCCGTTGGAACACATTTTGCAGCTGGTGTAGAGAACAGAATATCAACCCTTTTTCATGTGGTACACCAATGGTTTTGTCCTTCCTACTATATTTGGCAAATTCAGGCCTTCAAGTTGGCACCATTAAGGGCTATCTCGCAGCGCTATCCATCCTTAAGCGTACTGCGGAAGAACCATCCTATTTCAAATTACCCTTGGTAATACAGTTTCTAAAGGGGTTAACCAATGTTTATCCCCCAAGACCATTCCAAGTTCCCCTATGGGATTTAAACTTAGTACTAACTTTCCTGATGGGCACACCTTTCGAACCTCTCCATTCTTGTTTGTTAAGATTCCTTACCCTTAAAACTGTTTTATTAATAGCTCTTACATCTGCTAGAAGGGTGAGCGAATTACAAGCTCTTTCTTGTAAACCCCCTCACACAATATTTCACAAAGACAAAGTTGTCCTGCAAGTGAAGCCTAATTTCCTCCCAAAGGTGGTTTCTGAATTCCATATCACTCGGAAGATTACCCTACCATCTTTCTATCCTCCTCCTCACCCGGGGAAAGAGGAAGAGAGGTTACACAGGCTAGACCCTAGGGGGGCTTTAAGTTTTTACATCAGTAGAGTAGCCAGGATAAGACAGGCAGACCAGCTGTTTGTAGGTTACGCAGGTCACAAGCTGGGGTTACCAATAACTAAGCAGACCATTTCCAGATGGATCATTCTAGCCATTCTGGAATGTTATAAATTGGCAGGGAAAGAGCCCCCTCAAAACCTTAGGGCTCATTGAACCAGAGGTATTGCAGCTTCATCGGCCCTCAAAAGAGGCGTGCCGGTTAAAGACATCTGTGCGGCCGCTACATGGTCGTCTGTCCATACCTTTACACATTTTTACAATTTGGATTCCTCCTCCAGTCAAGAGACTAGGTTTGGAAGGGCTGTACTGCATTCTATTCATCAATAGAAGACAGCGTGAAGTCAGTACTCCCTCCTCCGATAATAGAATACTGCTATGGGAGCCTATCTAAGATGAGGAATACGTCGGAGGACACAATCCCTTCGAAGAACAAGTTACTTCTTACCTTGTAACGTTCTTTCGACGGGATGTTCCTCCGACGTATTCCTCATCGACCCTCCCATCCATCCCCGCAGTTCTACTTCCCTTGTTGTTGCAGCTTACGCTCCTTCAGGGTGATTAGTTTAGTCCAGAAAGTATTATTGTGGGCTACAAAACGGAACTGAGCAACGGGCGCTACGCGCGGCCTTTATAGGCAGGATGACGTCGACGTCGATACAGCTGTCGAAGGACATCGACTCGGAGGACGTCGACGCGCAGCGCCCTCTAGAGAGAAAAAAATTTCCGAGGCCAGCAGAGCTGGAAGGAGATATCTAAGATGAGGAATACGCCGGAGGAACATCCCGTCGAAAGAACGTTACAAGGTAAGAAGTAACTTGTTCTTCTTTAATATACTGTGTAGTTTGATCGATACTTCTGGAAAGTTCAATAGCTTGTTCCAGTGTGACCTCTTTTGCTAGGAGCTTTTGTTGTATCCTCATGCTGTTGGTACACCTCACAAGTTGATCCCTAATTAAAGAATCAGTTAATGTTTTGAAATCACAAGTGTGACTTAATGTTCTGAGAGCTGCAATGTAAGACTCAACAGATTCTGATGCTTCCTGTGTTGGCTGAAAAAATGTATGACGTTCAAAAGTTACATTTTTCTTGGGTTCAAAATGTTCCTCAATCAGCTTTAGGGCCACTGAGTACTCGTCTGTATCTCCTGCTTCCTCACCTTGCGTCCTTGACAGGCCATCAAATATACAACGTCCTTCTGGCCCCAAGTTATGCAGTAACAGTGCCTTTTTTCTTGCTGCACTGAATCTGTCCCCTCCTATGGCCACTAGGTAGTTTTCAAATATGCCCTTCCACCTATCCCATCTGATGGCAGGAAGACCTGGCTCAGCTTAAAAAAAAAAGTGCAGGTGGTGGAATGGCTGCAGCCATCACTTCTGATTGAAAGGCTGACAGGGTGTTGGTGCTTTTGGGATTTTATAATGTCCTCTTTAGGATCGTTTGGCTGTGACAGTCTCAGTTGTATAAGAAGAGCTATTGATTATTGACTGATGTGGGGTAATAATCCAACGTTCTGCAGTCTTTGTTAGGCAGAAAGCTTTTTCTTTATGATGTCACTGCCCTGCTGTGGCTGAAAGTGGGAATTTTCCGTGTAACAGTTTCTTCCTAGCAACTGACATCACAATGCTTGTCAGAAATGGCTTGTTGGTTAATCTGGTGGTGAGGCCACGCCCCCTTCCAGGCGTGTGCATTGGTGCTTGACTCGTGCTGCCCTGCGCGAGCTAGAGCCACTCAACGACACCCCCTCACAGGCGCGCGCTTTGTGGGAAGTCCGCTCTGCCTTAGACGAGCGAGGCCATGTCCCTCCTCTTGGTAACGCCAGAGCCAAGCGCGCGTACTAAGGTTGGCCTCGTGCTGGGGCGCGCTGCCTTGCGCGAGCAAATATGGCCAACTGGCCCTGACTGGATCAGGCCCTTCCTCCGCTTCCTGTTGATTCACAACAGGTGTCGGCGCCTCTGTGGAGGAATAGCGGGTGCCGCACGCACTCTGCCCGCTGTCCCCGTCACGCCTCCTAACCTGTTCCTCGGCGTCCGCTGTTGCTTTCCTTCTGTCGTCCGCTTGACTTGCTGGCAGGTGAGTCCACAGCCGGACCGAAGCGGAGCCGAGAAGTGGATGCTGCAGCACACTACACGGGGGTCCAAAATCCTCGTCGCCAATGTTGGATTGAAACGGACGCGGCAGGAAGTTATCAAAGGATTTATTTAGTCAAAGCCTTAACGTCTGCAGGCACTGCTACGCAGCCACTCTGCCAACTGAAAACGAATACATTCCAGAACCCCCACTCCAAAGATAACATTCTATAAACAGAAGCCCCTGACTTCATAATGCGAACCAAAGCTGAAGCGGTAAGTAAACATGAACTGCAATGTGAAAGACATTACATAATCACACAGTATGAACATTAAATGTATATACCCTAATAAATATTGTAAATATCCTAAACCTAACACTATGGCAATGTTTTGTCAAGCTTTAGATCTATGTAGTGGTGAGAATATTTGAAATAACCTATCTTTTTAGAAAACCTGCTTTTTATTTTATTACATATATTGAAAGGTAAATCTGGTTTTCAGAAACTGACAAAAGAGACTTATCAGGTGGAGCAGTTTACGGAGGAGGCATCGCTTATCATTAAAAACTCGACAGAACCCAAGCTAACCCTGAAGGTGACTCTTACTTCCCCACTAATAAGGGATGAAATGGATACTAAAACGGAAGGTATGTTATTTTTGTACATTGATAATGTTAAGGTGTGTGTTTAGGATAGATTGTAGTGATCAGTTTCAAAATTGTTCTTTGCATGCTTTATGTAGAAAGGAAGATCGGTTTCCATACTCTTCTATAATGCTTTTAAATGGAGTATTAAAAGATCAGATTTAACAATATTGACCAGTGCATGATTTGTGCACAGTTGTTTGGAAAACAATGTCTTATGCGTAATTTAGCATATTGAAGCTAATATTGATAAGAACGGTAGTTGGGCAACTTTGAAGCCCTGCATAACTTTAATTCTACAAGAATTTGTGTCAGCACTTACTGCTATAGTGATACAGGTTTCATTATTTCATTAGTTATTTCAGTAGCTTGATTGGGAAACCGTTGTTAAAGTTAAATCATTAGATATTGTCTGATTTATTCATTTTTTATGGCAAAACAGTATTTGATGTCTTCTATGAAACTATTTCTTACCTCTTGTTTTTCCTTGGTGTTTTTAATGTTTATTATATAGCATAGTAGTGAAAAAGTTACATGAGAAAAACCTGAACTGAACCGGAAAAGCCATGTTATCTACTGTATCATAAAACCAACAATTTTTTTTGCTTCAGTTTTCCAAGCCTGTTGCTTGAAACTTTCCACACATCATTGGACTATATCAGACCTTTGACCAACTGGCTACAATCTGTCATGACAACTGAGGCAGCTGGGCCCATCTGGGCAAGAGGGGACACCCTGTTGCTGTTTTCCCATTCGTAGACTTGCCCCAAGTCCCTTTGCCTGTTGCCTGTATGAACTATACAGTGAGAAATGTTGGTCAGTTGTGTTTTGCCAAATACCGGATATTTTTTAGATAGCATTTACTTGATACAATAAGGGATCATTCTTTTTTTGAAGAAAGGGTATTTTCATTCAACCAGTTGCATATATTGGCTTCATAACTTGCTTGTGTCCTTGTTTTAAAAAATAAACTTTCTCAAAGGGGAACTACACGACAATTACTTGTGCAGAAGATGTCCTTCATAGACCTCTTGCCTTGTAAACACACATAAAATAAATTCCTAGGAAAACCAGGTATACAATTCTTAAGTGTAGAACACGTATTTTGATTGTCTGTTAAATTATCTCTATACATTAAAGACTAATCATGTGGCTATCTATTGCTGCTAGGAATATTGGCATTCTGCACACTCTGGGTAGCAAGTCCTTCCTAGAATTTGTAGAAAGATAATTTGCCCTCCAAAGGAAATTGTACTCATGAGCTGTACAAATTTAACAATTGTGTCTTTAGGATATTTTAGGCTAACTGGAATTAGATTATCACAGAGCAGCAGTTCTCTGAAGCCATTATGGTCCCATTATTTTTTTCCACATGTTGTAATTAAGAATTCATTTTGTTAGGAACATTTGACACACATAGGTAATCGAGGTTTGGTAGCCTCATTGTAACGTCTTCTGTTGAATACAGGATAGATTATGTACACAGATCTACAAGTCTGTGCAGAAAGAAGGAAACGCAATCTGTGGTACTGTTGACCAATGACAGTGACTCAAACATTCAACTCATGAATTGGATGTATCTTTTTCTATAGTAATTCTCAGTATTTCACAACACTTGGGAAATCAGTAATGACTCTCTGTCCACTTTTAGATCATGTTGGTAGTGAACACTACTTTGATAAAACGGTTCACCAGGCATGGGACATCTGAATCATAGCTTGTAGTGAACTTGGAATACTTTATACACATTCAAAGTGAACTTCTAAATAGATAACATACCCATAAGTGACCAATAACAATTTAAAAACGGGCAAGTTTATTTTACTTCATGTTGCTTTCAACATGCTCTTATATACTCTCTACAAGTATAGGACCTGGATGTCAAGAGTACACATGAAAGGCGGATGCTCTAACATTAGAGGAACACCTTTTAAGAGGAGAGGCATTGGCGATACAGTGCAAATTATTGAAGCAACATTGCATCTGTTATTAGGAAATAAAACAATGGGGTATTCTTCCTAGCTCCCCCATCACTACTAGGGAAGCCAAGCCAGGAATATTTAACAACAAATGGAATGCAGAATTAGATTGTAAGTACGTACCACCGTATCATGGAAAAATTGAAAACTCTGGTATTCCTACCGCATTCCAATTATTTTCCAAGAATATCTACTATTGTTCGGTGAACTTCGATCGCGAAACCACAGCTGGATTGTCATTCTTCAAACTACAGCGAGAAATTGTGACTGAACTAACGAGCCCTAAACGTAGTGAAAGAAAAAAAACAAATAAAAGCCCTAAATCACTGGGATTTGACCGCATTCCCAGGGTTAGACGGTAGTTTTGTTAGGCAGTCCATGAGAAAGTTAAATTACCAGAATTTTGACATCGCACATATAAATCAGTATTTTTGGATGAGACAAACCTACTGGCATGTGGAAAACATACAGCTACATTTCCTGTCGGGGACTATTTTTGTTTTGGCTTTTGAATGCTGACTTTTTCAAATTGATGGTGTCCTCCGATGTATTCCTCATCTTTGATATTCGATGCCCAGATTCAGCTGCTTCGGCAAACAATTCGGCAGAGGACGCTGTGCATCAGTCAACTCGATGTCCCTTGGGGGCCTGTGTCTCGATTGTCATCGAAGGTATATTTCTCCATCATGGGGTCTGGCATGGATTCACATGCTCATGAATATTCCCCGTCCTCAGGCCGGGAATCCTCGGTCAAAGAAACTGTTTCACTTTCACTTACAAACTGTCTTTCTCCTATAAACCAATCACTGAGCTCTGGGGTCATACTGATCCCAGCCATTGAATGCCCTCTCCGTAAGCCCCTGCTCTGGCAGCCATCTTCAGATTTTTACCGCACGTACAAGTGTTGGGGAGTCCTTGTGTTCTGTTCCGAGAGCTTTTCTGCATTTTCGAGTTTTTGTCGGTAAATATTTCCAATTTTTGTCAAATGGAGCTTGTGTTCTCTTTTGTTCTTTTGCCCGCCAAGCAGGGATCCGTTTGTCAGCGTCTTTAGTTTCCCCCTCAAGGACAAGAATCGTTTGAGTTTTCATCGAATATTCTAGAAGGCCATCGGGACTACACTGCACGCCAGACCATGTCACAGGAGAAGGACAGAGGTTCTCTCTTCAAGCTCTACTCCATCTGCGGTTTGAGGAATGTGTTTGTGGAGGACCAACACTCCCAGTGCCTCTACTGCCTTCATCCGGATCACAAGGAGGCAGATTGCGAAATTTGCCTGCGATTCGCCAAATGCACCATGAAGGAGCAGCACAGCAGATTGGCGGCGTCGCTCAATGCCAAGGCCTTTACCCCGTGCGGCAAGCAGGGTATGCCTCACTGAGGACCGGCCGGTCCGGAGAGTGGGCTTCTAAGTCCTTTGAGGGTGCTCCATCCGTGGGGGCCCAAGATAAGGCCAAGCACTGCAAGTCAGTTTCCGTTGGCGTCACCACGCAAACAAGTCCCACGACAAGCAGGGCACAATCAACATCACCATCTGCCTCCATCTGAAGCCATCGCTCCAGCTCCTCCTCAAAGAGGATGTTGGCTAACACCGGGAAACTGCCAGAGAAGCTGGAGGAGGCCGAGGCGCTTAGTAAGGTGAATGTCCTGCCCCTGAAGGCCCAGGTGATCCAGGAGAAGTCGTCCTCGTCAATCGAACTGGTGGGGGTGGCCCTCTTGAAGGCGAAAGGGGCTGACCCGGTGTTAGGCAAAGGTTGAATGCAGTACCCTCTGGGAACACTACAAACAACTATAACTACAGGTATAGACAACAACCTTTGGTATAAGCTTGTACTACATAGTTTTGGTAGAGTGTTCAGCAGCCAGGCTTATCTCAAGAGGGAAAATGTGAGCAGTAGTGGAGTTGCACAAGGATTCACAGTTACAGGTGTTCAAATAAACTCTTACAATCAAGGTTTCTTGCATAAACAATAAAGCCTTCTTTAGAAGGGAGCCATATAATAGTAACACACAAATACACTTCAATGCTGTACACTGAGTTTCTGAATCAGAAAACACCCCTTTGGGATGGGCCACGCACACAACCTACACCCACAGGTGACTTCAATAACTAGGGTGCTGGGGGCATTAATATCTTACGGTTGGCATTCAGAATACTCTGTAAAAAATACTTGGTAAAAATACTTGGTAAAAGGCATAGGTTATTAGAACACAAGAGATCACAAATTTCTTAAGAAGGGCAAAACACTTTTAGATCCTCTTAGAAGAGTCATACAATTCAATAGGCTAAGCCAAAGTCAATGGGCAAAAGATGGAGGACTTCGGGGGACTCCTGCAATGCACTGGGACGGTCAAAACTAGCAACCGGCAAACTTCACTTTCAGTGGCTGTTTTGCATTTCAGCTCCTCACGACTACCGCAAATAGCAACAACGGGGTTCCTGGCTATTGAGGTGGGCTTTCCTTGCTTCTGGGGTCCCGCACCCAGAGTGGGCTCGGGCTTGGTCAGTCCTGCTTCTTGGAGTCCAAAAGGTCTTCCAAAAGCTCTAGGACAGCTTAAAAGCAACACACACAATCTGGTGATCCTCTCCCCGGCTATACGGTTTCCAGCAGCACTCTGTGGAAATTCAACCAGCTCTGAGATGGATGTCCAAGTGGCTTACTTTGGAGTTGATTGGTCCACCAACTCAAAGGGAGAAGTCGTCCTTGCATGGGCTTCTCTGTCAATGCGAACTTGGCATTTCGGCACTGCAGCAGGGCTTGACCGGGCAAACCAACGGTCCAGGAGTTGCAGCAGGCGTCCTTCAAGTTATTCTTCTGTTCCTTCGTCCAGTGGTAGACTCTGCCTTCCAAGCCAAAAGACTCATCTTTTATTCAGTTCTCTCCCATCTCCCGTTCATTCTAGCTGTCACTCATCCAGCAGGGTGGCTGTCCTTGCCGGACATCAGCCAGCCAATCACCACAGAGTGTATTTAGGTCTCCTAGGAGACTAAGCACACAGTATTTCGGGCACCTCCCTCACTTCCTGTCTACCCCAGACACTCTAGAGCCAGAGGTGGGGTTTCACTCCTGAAGCCTGCCAAAGGCGAAATGGACAAAGAGACCAAACCTGGTTTGGCGCGCAGAGAAAATCTCTGGAAGGACCTTTCCACAAAGATATGGTGAAAAAAGAAGACTGGGGACCATTTTGTCAAAGATGGCTCTGCGCCATTTTGAAAAAGATGGCTCCCGCGGTTTCTTTACCGGAGCCGAGAACGCAGCATGCGGTAATTGCAAACCGTGGTAGTTGAAACTAAACCACTGCCACCAGCCATTCAGTGAGGAAAAGGTAACATAAACATTTTACATGAGGATCTAGACACAGGGGATACTAAGTAACCACTCCAGCACTCTATTGTAAGATAGTGTGTGCTGGGTCTAGAAAGTTACAATGGTAAGTAAAGTCAATTTCACTTTACTGCTCTGGGAAACAGTTGTTTTTATCCCAGAGAAGGTATTTAAACCTTGGGGAAATCTGAAAGACTTCCCTGTGCCACTGCACTGAAGGTGCTGTGTGACACAATGTAAAAGATGATGCCACATGGAGTGTGTTAGACTCCATAACCAAAAGAAAGGGAGGTAAAATTCACATTAAAATACATGAGTGGGGAAAAGGGTCACACTCTCTCCAGGTTAAAAAAATCAAGTCCTAAAAACCTGGGGGTGGAAGGAATTGGCACATTTCTGAGAATTTCATGGGACCCCAACTACACCCAGAGTGGCCCTTTCTCACAGGCGGAGGCTTCGGCCGAACCAGTGGAGAAAACACCAGAGAAGAAGATGCCAGCCCTGAGCCTGGCTCCGACCCCTGAGGACGCAAAGAAGGGGAGGCGGGGGAATGGTGCTCCAAGGCACAGACATTTCTTAGTAGGACGACAAGGACATGGCGTCCGTTCACACGGTCATGGAGGACGTGGGGAACGACAACGGTAATGCTGAGAACGACGACAATGGTGAAATCGTCGAGGGGGGCAACGATGACAGCGGGGCCGATGACAACGAAGACTGAAGCGCTGGGTCCAGCAAGCCTACTGCCCCTCCAACTCCAAGAGAAATGTCGCTGGACATCTTGTCCACTCTCCACACGCTGGTGTTGGAGATACAGAAGAGGATGCCGGCGGGACCCCCGGCCCCTGTGGCTGATGCCAGAAGAGACCAAAAAGGAAGGGTTCCTGTACCAGAGCTGAGAGGCTAAAAGGAAGTCCATTCTGGCAGTGCCTCTCCTGCACAATGTTTGGGATGAGGGCGTAGTGCTGATGAAGAATCCCGCCTCAGCCCGGTGAAATGGGACGGGCTGGCGAAGTACCGGGTGCCGGAGTCCACATCCAAGTGCCTGCGATTGCAGTTTTCCCCAGACTTGGTAGTCTCAGCGGCTGCGAGGAAGAAGTCCTCAAATCCATAGTCAGCCTCTGTTCCCCCAGCCAGCGAGGGGAAGAAAATGGACGCAATGGGCTGAAAGGTGATATACGCAACAGCAATGACTGTCAAGGCGGCAAATGCTCTTGCGATCCTGGCCAGGTTTGATGGGGAGCTGTGGTACAAGATGGCCCAGTTGCTGGAATTCCTCCCCGACGACAAGCGGATCATGGTGCTAGAGATCCTCCAGGATGGCGAAGTGGCATCGGACCATGCCATCACCGTGGCCCTGGACATCGCAGTCACAGGGTTCTGCCAGATGGGGAACGGTGTCTGCCTCCATCGTCGTGGCTGGTTGAAAGCCACCAACTTTCGGCAGGAAGTTCAGACAAGGGTCCTGGAAATGCCGTTGGACGGGGGCAATTTCTTTGGGAAGGCTGTCGATGACTCGTTGCAAGCCATCAAGACTGACAGACAGCCTGGGTCATAGGCACGCTTCAGCAACACCGCCCTGCGTTTTGTGCCTCAGGAGGCAAATCCGGAAGATTGTCAAAGGGTTTTGGCAGCAGTTTGTCCTTTTACTGCCAACCCTCCTGTTCCACGACCCAGGACGCCTGCAGGGGTTGTTCCAAGGATTTCGGAGGTGGCTGCCGTCGTCAATCCCAAGGTGGCACGCAGGCTCCGAAGCAGGATTGAACCGGCCAGCACGTCGGGCACCCACCCATGCACACTGGTGGGAGGCCGGCTGCCGGGCTTAGTCAGCGAGTGGAAGATCTCCACTGACCGATGGGTGCTGGACGGTCTTGCCCACGGACATACTCTAGAATACCAGCAGAAGTGTCTGCGGATACCACCGGTGGCCCAGCAGGAGCAGCTTATCACTCATCTCCTGCAGGAGGTACGGGCCATGCTAAGAAAAGGGGCGTTGGAGCGAGTTCCAAAGCGACTCCGGGGTGCCCGAGTTTACTCCAGACACATCTTGGTAAGAAAGAAGACTGGGGGCTGGATGCCCTTCCTCGACCTGCAGTGACTAAACAAGTTCCTCATGTCCCAAAAATTCAGGATGGTCGCGTTGCAACACGTGATCAGCCTGCTGGAGGAAGGGGAGTTCCTAACGTTGCTGGATCTAAAGGATGCTTACTCCCACGTCCCCATTCACAAGTAGCATCAACAGTTCCTGAGCTTCATCATACAGGGAAGGCATTACCAATTCAAGGCTCTTCCCTTCGGAATGAAGTCGGCACGCAGGGTGTTTACGAAGTGCCTGGCACCAGTGGCGGCCCATCTACGCCTGCAAGGGATACATGTGTACCTGTACCTCGACGACTGGCTCATCCGGGCCAAGTCAAGAGAAATCGCTGTTGACCACGTGGACCGCACCGTCCAGCTGTTGACAGATCTGGGATTCTCTGTGAATTATCCGAAGTCCTGCATGATTCCATCGCAGGATGCTCTGTTACTGGGGTCCAGGCTCAACACGGTCTCCTGCCTGGCGGCCCCCTCGGAAGAAAAGATCACGGCCATTTTGAGCAAGGTACAATGGCTACTGGCGCTGAAGATCTCCACAGTGCGAGCCATCAAGTCAGTGCTTGGCATGATCTTTTCGTGTATTTACCTGATCAGTTTCTGCAGGTTGGCGATCTGGATGCGACCCCTCCAGGAATTCCTGGACACCCGGTATATCCAGGTGTCTGGAAGCTTCACGGACTGGATTGTTCTCAACGAGTTCCGTCGAGCGATAAGGTAGTGGGGCGTGTGCGCCAACATCACCAGAGGCCCAGACTTCCAGAACCCTGTCTCTGACTCTCTCAGCAGGGAGCTGCCCTTGTGCCAAGAGTGGGAGCTTCGGCAGGATCAAGTGGACAACCTCTTCATCAGGTGGGGCAAATCCCAGATCAATCAGTTTGCGATGGCGACGAACACCAAGTGCCAGAGGTTCACCAGCAGGTTCCACCAGCCGGGGAGCTTGGGGTATGCGTTCTCCTTCACGTGGGAAGGCCTGTTCCTGTACGCGTTCCCACTGTTGCCTCTACTACTACGAGTCATCGGTCAACTCAAACGGTGCCGGTGCAAGATGATCCTAGTCGCCCTGGCAAGCCCGAGGCAAATTTGGTACCACCTCCAGTCAAGCTGCCAGTGGTCGCGGATCTGCTCGCCAGAGGAGGAGGCGCAATCCTACACCACGACCCAGGGTCGCTGAACCTGAAGGCCTGGCTCCTGCAGCCTTTGAGTTCGGTGGGTACCGGAGGACTGTCGGGAGGTCCTTGCCAGGGCGTTGGTGACTCTTAAGTGCTACAGACACAAGTGGAAGCGGTTCGCGACTTGGTGCCGGTCGCAGAAGATCAACCATCTGAGGGCCATGGCCTCTCAGATCCTTCCGTATTTGTTGTTCGCTAAGGCGGGGCTGGCGTACGCCTCCTTCAAAGTGCAACTAGTGGCTATCTCGCACTACACCAGGTCTCTGGGACAGTCTTCTCTTCGGTCACACCGTCTAGTCAAGGTGTTCCTCATGGGAACTCAACATGGTGCTGATGAGGCTCTTGGGAGGAAGCGGGGGGGTTCGAGCCCATGCATAAAGCTCCTCTCAAGTTCTTTTTGTGCAAGACCGCTTTTCTTGTGCCCATCACCTCTGGCAGAAGTGTAGGTAAGATCCAGGCCCTGTCCTGCAAGCAGCCTTATCTGACTTTCCACAAGACAAGGGTGGTGCTGCGGACGAACCCCTCCTTCACGGCTAAGGTCCTGTCGGAATTCCGTCTCAACGTACCTTTTGGTGTTTTCTGTGGGTTTTTTTTTTTTTACACCTTCGTTGCTGGCAGAAACGACTTTGCACTCGCTTGATGTGGCTTGAGCGCTGAAGTTCTATGTGGCACGCACAAAGAGTTTCCGGATGTAATAACATTTTGTGAACTTTGGTCCTGTGAACCATGGGAAAGCTTTGTCCAATGCTTCCATCTCCAGGGGGCTCTCCGGCTGCATCACTCACTGTCACCAGTTGGCAAACCGACCGCTGCCCAGCCGATCGAGAGCCCATTCCACCCTAGTGATCGGTGCAACGATGGCGTTCTTGTCTGGTGTGCCCCTGCTGGACATCTGCAGGGCTGCTATGTGGAGGTCCACGCACACCTTCATGAGATTCTACTGCGTCGACGAGGAGAGTCCAGGGTCGGCCAGGCAGTGTTACGCAACCCGTTCGCTTGAAGGTGGGCCTGGTCCGGAGGTAAGAGTAATAGCTTCTGTTGAGCCTTGCCACCCCCTGTGGTTGTGTATGTATGCACTGCTTTATTCATGAGCATGTGAATCCATGCCAGACCTCATGCTGGAGAAGGAACAATTTACTTACCTGTAACTGTTGTTCTCCAGCATGGGTCTTGCATGGATTTACATGCGAACCCTCCCTCCTGCTCCTTGGTCATACTGCCACTTTACGTGCTACCAAATATGAAGATGGCTGCCAGAGGAGGGGCGTAGGGAGAGGTCAGTGATTGGCTGGGGGCAGTATGAGCCAGAGCTCAGTAATTGGTTTATAGGAGAAAGACAGTTCGTAAGTGAAAGTGAAACTGTTTTTTCTGTTAACGAGGATTCCCAGCATGATGACAGGGAATATTCATGAGCATGTGAATCCATGCCAGGCCCTGCTGGAGTACAACAGTTACAGGTAAGTAAATTGTTCCATAGCCCCCGCAGCGCCTGTTGGCTTCAGTTCCCTTTTACTGAGTAAGCTTACGCTTTGTGAAACTATGGCATGCTTCTTTATTTCTAATCATGAAAATGTCTACTTCTTCAACACCCCAGAGAACAGGTTCAAGAAGTGTCGAGACTGCGACTCCTAAATGTTGCTAAGCGACCGACATCAAGTATGTCTGTGGTGTGTCGTGTGGACCACAAGACCTCAGCCTTCTCCAAATGCCAGATTATGACCGGAAAGGCTCTGAAGGAGCGAAAGGGGAAATTGGTGGTAGTTAAAAAACCCCATAAATTCCCATCGACTACCCCGTCGAAAAAAACCTTCTTCGGACGAGCCGAGAGGTGATTCTCCTTGAAGGAAGGTTAAAAGATCCAGAACGAGGAGTGGCTCTCACCACTCACCATCGTTGTCGAGGAAATGGAAAAAGTGGCACCACAAGCTGCCCTCTTCGACTCAGTCATCAGACCCGTCCCCTGAGAGGGTATCTTGTCCCACAAAGGCCTACGCACCGACCGAATGGGAAGCATTTAGGTCAAAAATGCTGAAAATATTTGAAAGGCAAAAACCCTCAGCAAGGCCATGCTCCTACCGAGCCTTCCAAAGAAGCCGGTAAGGAAAGGGCTTGAAATCCTGCGTGCCCTCGAGCCCGGGATGAAGGCCAGATTCTCATCGAGAGCCTCTGAAGCCTCGCCGAGATAAGAAATACATTAAGGATCCTGCGAGCCGTAGGTCGAAGCATAAATCGAGGTCGACGCCATCTGTGCCCTTGGCACCGGCACCATCGACGCCAATTGCACTATTGAAGCCAGCCATGCCTTCTACACCTATGGCACCTTCAACACCATTGAAGCCTTCGAAGCCGACTTCCTACATTTCTGAAACCTGTAATGCCCATACAGGATAAAACATATGTTCCTTTTCCAAGGAAAGAATTCAAGTCACTAACGTCAATTCATGAGGAAAATGAGCCATCAGATGCTGATGCACCTTTTGGGCTTCAAAATGGTACACCTAATGTGCCTGAGATTTTTATCTCCGAAGAATCTAGAATAAAAGATCTCTGACAACCCGCAAACAGCCAGTGGGCTGGACACTTCACCAGAGCTTGAATTTATTAGGCCTGATGCTGGTGTGCATGCAGATGCTTCATATAGACAGTTGATGTCTTACGTTGTAGACTACCTGGGGTGGAGTAGGCCCACTCTGCCCTTTGAGCAGGAAGATCTGATGGACATCCTTGGTAAGGGTACGCAAATGGATGCCATTTTACCATTTCACATGGCTCTTCAAAAAAGGGTGGCAGCAAATTGGGAAACGCCAGAATCTAATCCGGCAGTAAACAAAAACCTGACTACAAAGTACAGCCCATCTAGTAGTGACCCCGACTACCTAACAAAACACCCTACTCCAGAAGGTCTGGTGCTGCAGGCAGCTACGGCAACTTCAAAACAGGCTGCTTATCCTACCATCTCTACAGATAGGGATGACAAGAGAGTAGATGTATGGACAAGGAAAGTATTTTCTGCAGGGAGCATGGCTCTTGGATTGCCTTAGCAAAATTCTCATTCGCTCTATGGGACTGTATTTCCATGGTGGCGGAGCACATCCCCGAGGGGGTGGAAAGAGACAGATTCTTGGTTATTGTTAGAGACGGCAAAGAAGGCATGTACAAGTCTCTTCAGTTGGGTCTGGATTCTGCTGACCGGATCAGCAGAGCCATGACAACTAACACCGTAATACGCAGACATGCGTGGTTGACGAAGTCTGGATTTGCGCCTGATGTGCAAGCTAGACTCATTAACATGCCCTTTGACGGGTCTAACCTTTTTGGAAACAAGGCTGACAAAAGCCTTAAGAAGTTGCAGTCTGCGAAGGCGGCAGCCAAATCCTTGGGTGTTGCATTTAGGCAGCCTCAGCCGTTTTGTCCCAGTGGACAGCCTTGGAGGGGTAGATCTTTTCGCTACTACTCCTCAGTTGGAAGAGCGAGAGGAATAGCTGGTCATAAGGGCCAAAGATGATTCCCTCATGGCGGACGAGGGAGAGGTGCTAGCCCGCTCAAGCAGGGGCCTACTTACCAACAGCCACTGTAACAGCCGCCTCAAAACGTCTCAGGTCTCAACACCATTGGGAGGCAGTCTGTCTCAGCATCAGACATTACTTTGGATGCTTGGGCATTGGAAACCATAGCCCAAGGTTGCTGCCTTCCCTTCAGTCAAGACACTCCGCCTCAACGGAGCCTTCACGCATGGTTTCTGAGAGGCAGAGATACAAGGATTGGGACCTCCCGGATGACCTAATGGAGATTTTGCTTTCGTCCAGAAGGCGAGCCACAAAGTCCTTGTACTGCTGGAACAAATTCTGCAGCTGGTGAATCTAGATCCTTTACTATGCAAGATACCATAAGTGTTATCTTTTCTATTATACCTAGCCAATATGGGGCTCCAGGTTAAAACAATTAAGGGCTATATGTCGGCACTATCCATATTTAAGGTTTAGGTATGTTAGACCGAATGTAAAATGGTCGCTGCAATTCGAACGTTAAAAAAAAATAACGCATGCAACAACTGATCGTTTTGTATACGGCACGATTTTGCGCAATTGCTAATGGAATGTTATGTTCATAGAATGGAAAAAAAATCATAAATTGCACCAACACCCCTATCCACGCCCTCCGGCCTCTCCAAAACCACTTACCTGTTTGCCTGAAGCCTGGTCACTTCAGCCCTGCGGCGTCAGATCAGTCTCTCGAGCACGGGTCGGATCCTATGTCGCAGGGTCCCTTTTTGATTTTTTTTTTTTTTTTTGTGTTCAGTCCCCCGCCTTCAGGGGCACCCCTGCAACCACCCAAGGCTAATACATACCAATACACCTTTTGAACCTCTTCATTCATGTCCGTTAAGATTGCTAACATTTAAAACATTCCTCTTGGTGGCATTAACTTCAGCTCGTAGAGTGAGTGAATTGCAGGCACGATCATCCAAGCCACCCTTTACTATTTTCCACAAGGATAAGGTCGTCCTGAGGGTTAAGCCTTCGTTTTTACTTAAACTAATTTCAGATTTCCATGTAGGACAAAAAATTGTGTTGCCTACTTCCTGTTCTCCACCTCACCCTGACAAGGGGAGAGGTTACACAGATTGGATCCACGTAGAGCTCGAAGCTTCTACATCTCTAGATTATCCAAACTTCGTATTGATGATCAGCTTTTTATACAGGTCACAAACTGGATCAGGTTGTGACTAAACAGACCTTATCCAGATGGTTCATTCTCAGAATTTAAGAATGTTACAGGCTGGCGGGCAAGGATCTTCCAGAAGGTTTGAGGGCCCATTCTACAAGGCGCATGGCTACCTCTACAGCTCTGCAAAGGGGTGTCCTGATCAAAAACATTAGTGAGGCAGCTATGTGGTCTACTTTACACACGTGCACAAAGCATTACTGCTTTGAGTTTGAGTCTTCCCTCGTTCAGGAGGAAAGCTTTGGAACAGCTGTCCTCCATTCGGTTCATGGAAACCATTAATAACTAAATTCTTACTCCCCCCACCAAAAGAAACACTGCTATGGGAGTCTATCAAAGATGAGGAATATGTGGGAGGACACAATCCATTCGAAGAACAAGCTACTTACCTCTGATAACATTCTTTCGACTGGATGTTCCTCCCACGTATTCCTCATCGTCCTCCCAGCCTACCCCACAGTAGAATTTCCCATGCTATTACAGCTTTTGCTCCTTCAAAGTTTAGTATGGTCAAACCCGTGCCTATGTGGGTAGTTTCTACTGTATGAAACTGAAGCCAGCGGGCGCTGCGCGTACTATATAAACCTCTGATGCCATCATCCTCGAGACAGAGGCCCTCGAGGGACATTGAGTTGACTGCATCGACTCACAGCGCCCTCTGTCGAATTTGTTTTCCAAAGCAGCTGAAGCTGGATGTTGAATATCAACAATGAGAAATACGTGGGAGGAACATCCAGTCGAAAGAACGTTACAAGGGTTAAGTAACTTAATTGGTTTGTCTCATTGTGGTTTAGTGGGTTTATTTACCTTTATCTAGGACATCTGTCAAAATCAATTAGACAAAGTAAATATTTTATTCTTGTACCTTTTTAAATATTCATAGTAACACTCAAACATGTACAGTTTGTTAGGGAAGGATTAAAATACACAGTTTAAACAACAAATGCAAACCACACCAAACAGTCACTTCTCTTGTGATGTGAGTGGGTGCTTCGTGTGTATGTTTACAGATAATTAAGAACATAGATTGAATTATTGTTTTCCTACCCTATTATCTGTAAAGAATTTTAACAGCATTGTTGGCTATTTGGAAATTCCGGGGGCATTCTACAGGGCAATATAAAGAAACTTAACATGTTTGTATACAACAGAATCAAGCATTAAATAATGTGTTGATGGAGCTTCTGGATAAACATATTCGATCGTTATAGGAGATGTGACCGGTCCAGAGAATCTAAACAAAAATATTGTTCCCGGGGCAAACACTTTAAGGGAAGAAATAAACTTGAAATATGCATCAAAGTTCAAAGTATTTGCATGCCTCCTGCTGCCCCCGACAGATCCTAAATAATGCACCCATTTGTCTTACCAACTAACTAATCTACATGTATGTTTTACGCTAATTTCAGTACATCTGTAGGGAGACAAATACCATTTCTAATTCATAACTAATTCTATTAAAGGAAGTTAACTTAGAAATGCACAAAATCGTTAAGGCTGAAAGCATGTAATGAAAATGTATTTTTTATAAGCATCTCCTCTAAAAAAACAAATTCTGTAGCCTACCAGAAAATCAGACCAGAAAAAACATGCACCTTTCTTTAATCAGTCTGCCCATCAAGAGCACCAGTGCAACATAGGCACCCATCAGTCAAGAACGTCAAAATCTTCAACCTCCAAAGAAACTCTGGTGACCCTATTGGCCATTTGGATAATCTTCCATGTTGGCAAGCACAACGTCAAGGGAACTGTCAGTTGGTATATTCATAGCACGTATTTGGAAGTCAAGGGTTATGTCAAGGGCAAAACTGTCTCCAGCCCCTGTGATGCTGAATGAGCCTCTGAGCAAGCCAGACAACAGAACCTAAAGGGAGACCGAGACCAAGGTAATTTTTCACAATAGAGATTGCAATCCTCTACCAAGCCATGGGCCTGAACCTCCCCAGACCTTTCTCTCCACCAAGCCCTACTACACCCTCTGCATCATTGCAAGCCTGCAGGTTAGTCTGTTCTGATTGAGCGATTACTCACCTTAGAAAGCCCGCCTATTAACTCAGAGTATCACCTACAGGCAATTTAATTACTGTCAGGAAGTCACCCAGAGAGAAGAAACAAAATAGCTGTCTCAACTTCTCGATCTGTGGTTCCAATATTGTTTAACTATTCACCTGAAGGAGTATCCCCATCTGCTGATTTCTTTAGTTCTGGGGATATTGAAGCCAACCACGGACATTCTGACAGCTTTATCAGTATCACATTGACAAAGGCTTAAGTAGCAGCACAAAGCACACGATACAGATGCTCCCTTACTGGCACCTAATAATCCATCTGAGACTCTAGTGTTACCTGTGTCGCGGAAGTCTTACCGTTCAGATTGGTTAGTTCTGAAGCATTTGTTATTGTGTTCCATTTCTGTAAAACCTAACAAAAACCTGTTTAAATATTTACATATTATTAATGTTGGAGCAACTGCAGATTCATTACTGCTTAACCATCGCCATATGCAAAATTGTTTATATTTTTTTAAATAAATATTTTACTCGGACACCTAGTTTTGTGTATTGTTTTGCACCAATGTCATATGTCATGTAAGGTGCTTCCCCAATATTTACTAACTCGCCATGTTTTTGCCAGTTTCTCCTTTGAGATTGTTAGTTTCCCTACGATAACGTTTAATCGCACTCCATGCACACTCAGTGATAGGCGGCCTACATGTCACTGGAGCAAGAGGGTTTTCCTATGTTGTTTTGGCTTTTAAGTAGTAGGGAGTCTGGAATCCTCAAATCTCAAATTTGACTATTCTTAGGCGTTTTTGCTGGCAATGGAGAAATGAGTAGTACCTTTGTGTTGAAGTGGCCTGCACTTGTTAGTTTACCATTGATTTGTCATCCTCAAGATGATATAGTTCTAAGCTCTCCAAAAGTAGAAGACCCGGTCTGCTGTAAACAGATGAAGGACTTTTCACAAACAATCTCTGAATTCAAAATAAATATTTTATTCAGGTCTCCACATGCACTTCTAGGTAAGAAACAAAATGTTTTCAAAGCGATCCCTTAAACATGATAACCTGTGACTAGTGGCACATAATTTTTTCCTGAAACATTAGCAATAAAGATGTCTTTTGAGCTGCCACTTAATATGCTAAACCACAATTGACAATGCCTATTTGTAATGCACTGTACTAATATACTATTGAATTAACAACTCTGCCCGTTGGGATGACTTTACTCCCTCATGCATCTTGACATCAAAGACGAGCAGCAGCTCGAATGTAGTTCAGCTCACAGAAGAACCAGGTCCTCAATTTCCCCATTAACAGATGATGATATTCATTTCACAGAAAGGCTGATCGTGAGGTGCAAATATAAGAGGTAACAGCAGCAAGCGGAGTGCCTCCTATTGATTCTTTCATCTGTTTTGGGAGAACCAAGAATATATTGTGTTGTAAACGGACTTGCCTGGTTTTTTTTCTAAATGCTCAATCTGCTAGTTGGTACTGTAGGCTTGGGCGGAAAGGGGACCCAGTGAATTTGACACATTGATTTGAAACTAATTTGACTGCATACTGGACGTGTGTATAGCAACGCTAACACAGAGGACACTTGACTGAACTTACAAAGGCCAAGCAGAAGCCTGCCTTGTGTTGGTGAGTCTGCAACAAAAAATGTTTTTAAAGTCCAGACTAAATGGAAAAACGTATTGGTCTCCGGAACACTATCGGGGGAAAAGAGAAAGGCAGCAGTCAACTCAGCCTATAGAGTTAAAAAAATCACAAAAGAAAATGCACCCATAATGACACGGAAATTATGTAGGGCTAATACGGGCGAAAAGTGTGGACTGAGGTAGTTCAGCCCAAAATTTGGGTTCCTGGAATATTGATGACTAGGACCTCTGGGATTGAAAGTTGTTGCGGCACATATTCAAGATGTTCAAACTTCTACATTCCGATTGCAGATCTCAGGCTAGCAATACAGATAAACAGAAGTATAAATCTAGCACATTTTCTTTAAAGCCCAGATCTTCCACACCGACTACAAACATATATACACCTCCCCAGAGACCGTACCAGTACAAAGGATTTGTGGCCTCCCCTATGATCTGGAGATAGCACACTCCTACACCAATATTATTCATTGGGGCTTAGGCAGTGATCCATTTTAGAAATACTGAGTGCATATGAGCAGGTGGATAGAAAAAAAAGCTGTAAATCCCATGTGCCGTTCTTGCATGCACTTTAGTCAAAAATGTTAGTTTAAAAAATAACCTAGTCTTCCTTCTGAACGGAACATGAAAACATAGAAAATGTTTCGGACATGCATAATGTAACCAATTATATTTTCATTTCATGTAATTGGAATATTGTATTTTCAGTAAAAATGTGGTGAACACAATGTTAATTTTCTAGATTGAGAGTGGATTCTTTAGCTAGGCTGTGGGTGTAGACCTAAAGTTGTTTGGCTTTTTTAAATATTGAATTGTGATGTTAACTAGATAAAACTGACCAAGATTTCTTGCAGTATAGTTGCATTACACTAATCATCGTCTAACTAAGTACACAAGGTTGAAGTAAAAAGGACATCCCCAGTGCACATATGCCTTTCCTCTCAATGTTGTTTGTGTCTTCATGCTCTGCTACCATTCCTGTAATTGGAAATGTATTCAAGGCAAGTGACTTTGTTAATCAGGGCATATAATAACGATAATCATATTGGGTGATAATATTTTGTTTTTCAAAAATGTACACTGTCGGCAAGAATAAGGAATCCCTGTTCATCTAATATGAACTATCTGCCTTTGACATCATTTACTTGAGCATCGGTAATTAAGTTGATATGTACCTCAAAATGTAGGTCTTAGTGGTTTTCCCATGTTTGCAAATTGTTAATGCTGTTTTCAGTCTCTTCATGTGTTTTTAGAATGATAAATATACAGTTTTGTGTATGGTCCATGTGTCCTTCCCTCAGAGATTGAACACAGCAGTACTAAATTAGTTCAGCCAAAAGATAAACATCGGGTAAGGAAAATGCTGGGCGTCTGCTGTGGTTCAGCATCTGGAATTAATCAGCATACCCTTTCTACTTTCTCACGCTCTCAAAATGTGAGTGTTTAAAGCAGACTTATCTGAAAGAGAACTAGTAGCAAGTTTTCAGAGCAAAACAGAGTTGCATCAGATTACAATATACATTTCAGCACCATCTCAAACAAATATTTTGGCTAGATTTTGCTGGAAATTACTATATTTAATCTACTCCTGCCCAAAATTTCTCTTTTTCATGTTCTGTTATTTGTAAGGTACACATCAGCCATTTACATTACTGTGTGTTGCTGATATTCCATTTTATATTATGTTTTGTACCATGTGGTTTTGTCAAGATTTGGGGTTCTGCATAAGAATGTGAGGTAACTCTAGTTTCATTCTAACATGCCTATTTTTGGAGGGGAAAGTGAGCAAGTACAATTATTTTTATCTTCTAATCCAAACATTATTTGTAGGTTAAAATTCCCATAAATGAAAACCAGTATTTGGTAAATCAGCGGGCATTGGGTCAGGCAGCACTGTGGCAGAGGTACTCTTTGTGTGCTCCTCATGCTGCTCATCTGAACACACCATCTCACTGAAGGTAGCATAATGAGTATGACTCTTGTTTACTTCTTGCTCCCTGTTTTTCTTTGTTTATTGTATGCAGTAAAATTGGCAACTTTAAAAAGCTAATAAGGAGCCCTGTGAACATTTGTTGCATTATTTTCACTAGCATTACTATTATAAAACGTTTTACACTATATATTGGCAGCTATACTTTATATTCTGTAAGTAGAGCTGGCAACACCTCATCTGGATATTCATAGAGGTATGACTATTTGTTGCAAATTCAGATTTTAGGCAGTTGTCTCCTCGCAATGAAACTAAACTAATACTTGTTTAATGAAAAATAAACATTTTATTAGTTTATTTCTGTGAGGATCTCTGGTTTGGTAGACCTGGATTAACATTTCGGCCTCTAACCTGCACATGCCACATGCATGTATTCAAATGGCTTATAACTATAGACAGGAACTGAAAACTTCTTTTCATTCTCAAGAGAAATACTCCAGATGGAGCCCTTTGGGCCAGTACCCAACAGGCATGAAAAGCTAAGGTCTTGACCTAAAATTGAATTCAGATCTTCAAAACATACAGCCTTGAAGGACCAAGGCCTGAGTCCACAACATTGTACAGGGCATTGGAAATATGTTTGAAACTTTTTAATAGAAGGATGCAGACATTGAAGGTTAGACCATGGAAGGAAACTATCACAAGGGCTCGTGGATCAATTTGCTCTTATTACCATGAAATGGAGACCTTCAAGAGAGATACAGTGCAAGTATAATGAATTAAGATGATGGCTAGTGCAAGTCCCAACCTTGTCCAGGGCTTCAGCGCCATTGTTGGGAAGAACAGATCTCTTTTGCTAATGCTACTTCTAAAAAGGGTCTATCAAAGTGGCTTCTGTTCCTTCAACTCAGAAAGACTAATGCAATGATTAATCTCAAGCTACACCGCAAAGATCAGCCTTTGTATGATTTCAAAGCTCCCCAAAACAAGCTACCTGTTGGTGTCACACTATCGGGCTAGTGATGTAGATGAGAATAAGGCACAAATAAATCACGATCTTGTATTGAAACAAATATAACAAGATATGCACATAAGCTAGTATTTAGTTAAAGAAAAAATATATACGGTTTTATTTTTCTACATAAAAATTGAGCTTGATAAGTCCAATTGTTAAAAGAGCACAAGACAAAAACAGAGAGAAAAATCACAATCCTGTTTAAGGAAAAGAACAATTCATGTGAAAACACTCGTAGGAATCTGCTTGCTTGATTCCCATTGTACATCAAACCTATTCTCTTTCAAAAGGTGATGTTAGTAGTAGCAAAGGTGACTTCACAACATAGACATAACATACTGATATTATTGCCAAAGTACCAATCGGGGCAGTATGTGGGCATAGGCCCATCCAAGGGATGTGTCGACAGGATGGCTCTGTTTCCAGCCGTATGAGAAAAATACAGTCCTTTAGAATTTGATGGATGACTGCTGTCCATTAGATGAATGTTGGACCAGATAAGGCTTTCATCAGGACACATGGAGGCGATAGTAGTGACCCAAGCATCATGTTCTTTTTTGTGAAAAAGCTTTCAAAGACCCAATAATTGGGGAAACAAGATCCCGTATCTGTTATGATTGACCCGATGAACTGACCCGACTATAAAAATCATGGAAGAAATTGCCAGCCTTATGACACACGCGGCTGATCAAGGGTGGATAAACGATGAAGAAAAACTATTTTTGGTGAATAAATACCCAGTGACCCCGGCTTTCTACTGCTTACCTAAAATACATAAGCATTTAACATGCCCGCCGGGACGTCCTATAGTTTCAGCTATTGGATCACTCCTAGAACCCTTATCAGTGTATGCGGATGTGTTTTTGAGACCCTTTGTCAATAAAATGAAATCTTTCATCCAAGATTCTACTGCAATGATTAAAATCTTGGACTCCATCAAAATACAGCCAGATGACTTTCTTGTCACTCTTGACTTCACGTCACTTTACACCAACATACCTCAGAGGAAATGTATTGACGTGATGTTCAAACTTTTGGAAACACGGTCTGAAAAACAACCCCCATCGGCGTTTATCGCCGAGTGCATACATATGGCTCTAACAAAAAATTCTTCATTCACAAGAGCTCTTTCTATCAACAGTTGAATGGCACAAGTATGGGGCGACCTTCGCCCCAGATTTGGCCAATTTATACATGGACCATTTCGAGAACATCCATATATATGACACGAATCCTTTCAATAAAAACATTTACACATGGCATTGTTATATCGATGACATTTTTATGATTTGGCGCGGTACAATGGAAGAACTTACCAGTTTCAACATCTGGCTGAACCAATGTGAGCTGTCTCTTCAGTTCACGTGTCAAGCCAACATTAGAGAAATACCTTTTCTGGATCTTCTGATATACCGCACATCCAATAATACAATTGGAACCAGTCTCTATAAGAAACCGACTCAAAAAAATACATTACTTCACTTTGATAGCTTCCATCCCCAATCATTGAAAGAAAATCTTCCGTTTGGATAGTTCCTTAGGATTAGACGGAATTGTTCCGAGAAACAAGATTTTGTAGTCCATAGTGAAAAACTCAAGAACAACCTAAAAGCGAGGGGCTATCCCTCCCATACCATCAGGAGATCGTACACAAGAGCTAAAAACACTCCTAGAGCTGATTGTCTTGTCAAACAAGACCGCACGCAGTTGGATAAAATTATTTGTGTCACAACTTTCACTCCCATCAGCCATGCTCTGAGAAGAACTATCCTCAAACATTGGAAAATGATAAACACAGAGGCTTTTTCCATTCCTCCTCCCCGTTTTGCTTTTAAACGGTTACAGAATCTCGGAGATCGATTGGTCCACACGTATCCTAGACAGCTCACTAAACTACCAACACAACCAACACTATGGAGCTTACCTCCAGTTGTAGGCCACTTTAAATGCGGAAAATGCCTAATGTGCAATTTACCAGAAATGTTAAAAGCATTGAACTAAAAACTGGCACCTGGACTTTAAAATCCTTTTCAAACTGTGCAACCAAATGGGTTATCTATTGTATCATTTGTCCATGTAATCTCGTGTACATCGGAAAATCCAAACGCACCATTAGGACAAGAATAGGGGAACATCGCTCATGTATTAAGAATAACATCAAAGACAAACCATTAGTAGATCACTATAGTAAAATGAAACACTCCAATAATGACTTGACATGGTTTGTCTTACAAACTCTTGATGCACACCCCCATGGGGGAGATAGGGACCTCAATTTACGCAAATTAGAACAAAAATGGATTCATAAACCAGATTCGGTTAAATGTGGATTAAATCTATATATTGAATGGAACTTGTTTGTACACAAGTAACATCCTGACCGTCAGGTTTGTCCATTCACATCTACTAAATCCACCATAAATTAGCTCTTGTATCCGGCAATATACATCCATGCGTGAATTTGAGACACATGGTTTCTTTCCCTTTCTCTTCGTTAAATCCTACAGCAACAGATAGGGGATCTTGTTTCCCCAACTATTGGGTCTTTGAAAGCTTTTTCACAAAGATTTTTTGAAAATGTTTGTGCATCTCTCTAATTCGTTTGTTGAAATTCTTCGATATATGCATAATATTAGTATTCAGCACCTCCTTATCTTCAACAGCAATGCGTTTTCTAGACACATGCGACCACATTGACAACCGCATTTCTACCTCTCTTGAGCTATTTTAAGATGGCCGACTTTGTTTGTAGCCTCTACGGGCTTTCTTCCAACAGTATCAGGTCATCACGCTCACGTCAGCGTGTGATCATTTATAATGCTGCATAGCAATCACATGATCAGCTAGCCGCATCCCTTCCAGTACGCGAGTGCCTGAACACGGAACAAGGAGTTTGTTCAACCACGTACAAGTAAGTCCTCCTCATTTAGTTTCTGCCCTCACGCATATAGCGCATTAGAAAGCTATCATTCTATAGCTTCCACTGTTCTTGTGTCTTGCAGCACGTTACTTTGCGTACGCGTTTACACCTGGTACACATTTTTTCTACATTGCCGGGACGCCTCCCTTCAGACTATTACATTGCTGATTTCAGCAGCCTGTTTGGCAATGGAAGGTATGAATAGTTAGTTTGATCTCCGTTACATCATATGGGACTTCTTTTAGCCATCTGATAACATGTTTGTGTGCACTGGATGCACTTTTTTACCTTTCCCATCTAGCCATTGATGGCCACGTTCGGCATATTTTGCCTTCTGAGAGATGCACGAAGCAACTTTCGACTTCGCCAGACTTATCCAGAATGCCTCACTAAAAGTTCCATCTTAAGGTACTACGTCAAGTAATCTAGATCTGTATAAATATTAGAACAACAGTAGTAACATAAGTTCTCCAATGTAATAATGTAAGATGTGTTATCACATCTAGAGGTATATACAACACTAATAAGGTAAAATGAATGTATTTCTTTGCCATTCAAAATAATTCTGATAGACATACATGTGACTAACCACAGAGATGTCTTGGGTGCACACTGATCAATATATGACAGGGCTGGTCATGGTAATATTGATAAAGGCATTTTCACGAATGCGGCTCGAAATATAGCTAGTTTTTAATTTATACGTTTATTTTGTCCCTAGAGAGACCGCATTAGACATCTCAGAACCACCACGAAGAACATGATGCTTGGGTCACTACTATCGCCACCATGTGTCCTGATGAAAGCCTTATCTGGTCCAACATTCATCTAATGGACAGCAGTCATCCATCAAATTTTAAAGGACTGTATTTTTCTCATAAGGCTGGAAACAGAGCCATCCTGTCGACACATCCCTTAGATGGGCTTATGCCCACATATTGTCCCGATTGGTACTTTGGCAATAATATCAGTATGTTATGTCTATGTTGTGAAGTCACCTTTGCTACTACTAACATCACCTTTTGAAAGAGAATAGGTTTGATGTACAATGGGAATCAAGCAAGCAGATTCCTACGAGTGTTTTCACATGAATTGTTCTTTTCCTTAAACAGGATTGTGATTTTTCTCTGTTTTTGTCTTGTGCTCTTTTAACAATTGGACTTATCAAGCTCAATTTTTTATGTAGAAAAATAAAACCGTATATATTTTTTCTTTAACTAAATACTAGCTTACGTGCATATCTTGTTATATTTGTTTCAACACAAGATCGTGATTTATTTGTGCCTTATTCTCATCTACATCACTAGCCCGATAGTGTGACACCAACAGGTAGCTTGTTTTGGGAAACTTTCTTGTTCACCCAGTCCTGACCACATCCCACAAGCCCCTATCCAAAAAGTGGTCCCCCTCAGCTCAAAAAGCTATACCCTGATTTCAAAGCTCTCCTACTTTGAGCCATGCAAGTGGCATGGATGCATCTTACATCGCCTACGATAGGAACTTAATGAGCAGTTGGGAATGAAAATATTATATGGCTTTAAAAAGGGGGGTGGATGTTAGCTCTCAGGGGCAACATGTTTGTCTTGAAGCAAGACAACGCAGAGCAACACAGGTTCGAATCCCAATCCCGCGCTTATAAACCACTCGTTGGTATTAAGCACGTTATAAAAGAACAATTAAAATAAAATTTAAATTAAAAAATAAAGGCAGGCAATTTGGTGGGTGTTGATGCCAGTTGTTTCAAATGTAAAATCTGACAAGGCAACTTTTTTTGTGAATGAGAGTCCAAGAGAGTATCATCCTTTCAAACACTTCCCATATACTTTTGAGTATCAGATTATAGGGATCTGGGCAGAGACGTTCTCTTTATTTACAATAAACTGCGATGTGCTGAGAAAATAAAAGCAAGTACAGGATATGTTCATTTTCTTTGGTCATGTTCCTACAGGTGTGCTTTAAGTGGTGAAACATGCAGCAAATTCGGAGAAAAAATTAAATGTGTTTTACATCTTGCAAACAAATAGGGACTCTAGAAGAATTCCTTCCTGCAGAGTGGGGACAGGACCCGAGCCTAAGCACAGCAACACATGTTTTTGCTTTAAGAGTGAGTGTGAGAAGGCAGGCTGCTCATATGGGGCGTGTCAACACCATCAATTCCACCGCACATTTTTCATACACTTGTTTCTTTCTCTGCGTCAGCCAGGTCACACACTTAATTCAACTTTCCTTTTTTTTAATTTCACAACTTCCTGTAGTATTTTTTTAATCTTTATTTTTTTTTCTCACCCACTCACCTCGCTTCCTTACCCGTGTATGTTGGTAAAGTCGGTTTTTCTGTGTGTGCAGGGTGTTGCAGTGCATTCTCAGCATTGGACCCTCAGACTTTGTCAAGAGTGTTTAGGACCTCTTCACTGCTGGGACAACTGTGTACTCTGTGACGCACTATCTTAGAAGATGCTGAAGCACCGACTGCCTCATTGGGAGGAGATTTTCAAGGACAGTTTTTTGAACGACTGTAGAAGTTTGATGGCTTCCAAGAAGGTAAGCCTCTCATGTCTCTCCTCGGCACACCACCAAGCAATTTCTTTCCAAGAGTTGACCTGGCTGGATGAGCCCAGTCGAGGTCCGGCACTGGTAGCCAGGTTGCCAAGGACATATAGGATGCCTCCTTTCACCGGCTAGACACAGGGGCTAAGGGTATGCCCATCGGGACAGCTCTGTGACAACAAGCCTGCTGAGGACCACCACATTTTAGCCAGACATCCAGGAACAAATTCTGGATTTGCTTTTGTTCTTCACTCTGGGTAGAGATGAGGAGCTTAAAAAGAAAAAAGCAAGTGCTCAAATGGCCAAGTCTCTAACCTCTCTCACTAAGGCTCTAGCTAAACCAAGGTCAATGGGACAGCAGAGGCAGCCTTTCCCATCGAATTACACAAGAGGATTCGGGGGATTTGAATGATGGAAGCAATCGGGAAGAACAGTGCCAGAGTCCATATCACGATAAGTAGTCTTGTCCTTCCCCCAGAGACTTCTTCTCCATGCTGCCCCCACAACCCTGAATCCGAAGTAATCAAAATGATGTGGAACTAGAGGTCTGCAGCACCCCAGAAAGGAGCAGAGTCTGCCACCACTTGGAGCTGTTGGAAATCTATACACAGTGGCTCCTGGGCTCTTTCAGTGGTGGGCAATGGTTATTTCCCTCCCTCCTGCTTATCCTTCCTTCTCTCAGCCGGGTTCAGAGCCTATGCTTCAGGAGATTCAAAAGCACTTGCAGTTGTAAGCAATAGTTCTCCAGCATGGGGGTCTGGCATGGATTCACATGCTCATGAATATTCCCAGTCCTCAGGCCGGGAATCCTCTGTAACAGAAAAACGTTTCACTTTCGTTTAAAAACGGTCTTTCACCTATACACCAATCACTGAGTTCTGGGTCATACTGCCCCCAGCCAACGACCGCCCGCTCTCTAAACCCCTCCTCTAGAAGCCATTTTCGGATTTTTACAGCACGTCCAAGTGTTGTGCTCTTAGAGCTTTTCTACGTTTTCACACTTTTTTGCAAGGAAAATCCTATTTTCGATCGAGCCTGTGTGCCTTATCTTTTCATCATCCGACTAACGGGGATCCGTTTTTCGACATCTTTCATCGCCCCTCAAGGGCGGAATCGTCGAGTGTTTCTTTTTTTGTAAGTTTCTAGAAGGCCATCAGGCCTACATCGCACGCCGGATAGAGGAGGAGAAGGACAGGGGTTCCTTCTTCAAGCTCTGCACCAGCTGCGGTTTACGGAATGTTTTCGTGGAGGATAAGCATTCCCAGTGCCTTTATTGTCTTCACCCGACACACAAGGAGGAAGATTGCGAGATCTGTCGTGGCTTTACCAAGCGCACTATGAAGGATCGGCACGTCAGACTGGCTGCGTGGCTTAATGCCAAGGACCCTGCCTACACTTCCTTCTCTTCAACCAATGTACATAATCTACACTCTTAAAACGAATTTACATAGCACCGCCCCGGCAAATGCACCCTAGCACCTTGGGCACATGTGGCTTCCATCGGGACATAAATGCTTCTATGCCAGTGGTGGGTGATCTGCGGCCCTCTCGATGTTTTTTACTGCTGCTCCCAATAGCCCTCACCAGCATAGTCCGTGGTGGGGGACCATGCAGAATGTGAACTTGAGTATCTGTGGGGCTGTTTATGCCACGAGAGGTAGCAAACACATTGCCTTCTGGATTTCAGAGGGTAGAGAGGTGGCTCTTTAAGAGCTTCAGGTTGTAAAAGACAAGAGCGATGACTTCACCAAGTGCTATAAATGGAGCGGTTTGCATGCAGAGACGTGCTTATGTTTCTGCTAGCTCCTTACCTTGTGACATTCAGAGCAAAGTCCTAAACTAAACTTTAGAAGGTAGAACCGTGCTTGAGCCATCAACAGATGAGGTTTTCCAGGAATGCAAGGCAAGTGTTAGAGTTGCAAAATCTATTCCCAGAGTTACAAGTCATTCAATCCTCGCCAATAATCTACAAATCATTTGGCTTCTTCAGCTTCTGAACCCTATTATGCTTCAGTACAAAAGAAAAAAAGACACCAACCTATGGTGACGTCCATGGCTACACTTTGAGCTCCTTTTACTCGGCAAGCAAAATCCTATCTGGGTATTTGCATGTCACTAGTTCCTGTTCATATGAAGGAACATACATCCCCAGTAGAAAGGAGAATTTCTTAATTTCTCTGTTAATGCGGAAAACATTACACAAGACAAACGGATTTTGAAGATCATTTAACATATTCTCTAGCTCTCCCTGCTACCCAGCCTTCTTTCCCGCCAAAGCTCCAGAAAACATACACAGAGCTTCTCAGAGATTTTACATTTTCTATCTTTTGGAGCAATAGAATTGGTACCAGAGGAAGAATAAGGGCTGATATTTTATTATCAACATTTTATGATTCCAAAGAAAAATTGCAGTATGAAGCTAGGCTGGACCTTTGCAATCTAAATCTGTTTCTTTCTGTGGAAACCTTCCATGTGGTGATAGTTCCCCAGATTCTAACAAGCTCTGCAGTCTGAGGACTGGATGGCCTCTATAGACCTTCAGGATGCTTACTTTAATGTTCCAATTCTAAAAGAACATTGCCAGTATCTGAGTTTTACGGTAGGGCAAGACCACTATCAAAATACTTATTTACACTTCAGTATAAACTCGGCTCCCAAAGTTTTCAAGATCTTGTCAGTGGTTAATTTGTACCATTACCTAGAATACTGGCTGATAAAAGCTCAAAAGGTTCAGGGACCTTGTTCAATCTGGGATTTCCAGTGAACAGTCCCAAATCAAATTGTTCCTTCTCAAACAATACAATGTATCATAGCAGTTCTGGATACTACTAAAAGCAAAGCTTTTCCAACTCAAAGGGTGTTGCAAATTCAACAGATTTCAATTTTGTGTTGATTCGGAAACAGTTGAAATCTGGTGATTTTAGAGACCTCTGCGCCTAATTCCCTTATGCAGGTCCCTTTCTGGTCGCATTTGCTAGATTGAGAACCCTCCAGTGGCATTTATCCAGCAGCTGGAATCAATTGTTGGATCCCCAGGGCAAAATTTATATTCTTCAAAACAAACTCGAGGGTCTATAATTTGATGGAGCCAGTCTGAAAACTTTTTGACAGGTTTCCTTTGCCATCAACGTCAAATCTCAATAAAGAGAGGTTAATCATATTGTTGGTGATCTTACTGCCTCAATCGTGGTTATTGGTCAAGTAAACTTTCTGGAACTTTGGGAAATATGTTATGCTCGGAAATAATTTCCTGCTTCTGTTCAGGGAAAGGTTGTTCAAATAATAAAATGTACTGTGTTTTGTGTATACAAGCATAGAGGTACTTGTTTGCGTCCTCTATCTTTTAGCAGAGAAAATGTAGTATTGAACCCCACTTATTTCTGATAGTCTCCCATCTGGAAGGTAAGAAAAAAGTTGTTGGCAGAGAGTTTATGCAGACTAGTCTATACCCCTCACAAATGAGAGCTGAAGATGTGAAATGCTGTTTTTTCAAATTGAGATTTCCAGCTGTAGATCTGCCCCCACTACATATCCGGAAGGGCTCTGTTCCTGCAATCTCTGGGAAATCCTCTTCTGATAGTGGCCATACAAGATATGCCTCTCCCCTCTCCCATTAATCCACAGGACTCTGGGAAACTGGCGTGAACTCTTCTGTGATGATTGTGGTTATATTTGCCCACATCAGGCCCGATATCCGAATTTAAAGGGAATGTCAGCCCTTCCTTCCGATAGATGTCCCCCCAACAGAAGGTCATCGATCTCAGCAGAGGGGTCTTGTATTTTAGCCCTCCCTACCATTTCTGAACTGTAAGGTTTACTTCCTGATAAACTAGCTGATGCCCATTTGCTTTCTGAACATAACAAATACAATGGCAGTCACCAGTCGCTGCTTTAATTCACAAACCATTTGAGCTAATGGTGTCATGATGTTTTAGAATTGAAGACTGCATTTTTAGTAGCCAATATGACATCAAAAAGAATTCGAGAGCTTCAAGCTCTTTCCTGTAAGGAACCCTCTCTGGTCCTCACAATGAACAAAGTGGTATTAAGTACGGTTTCAGCCTGTCTTCTAAAAATAGTATTTGAGTTCCATCTCAATCCAGAGATTTTATTACAGTCTAGACTTCAATCCTCTTCAACTCTTCAACTGAAGTGGTGTTAAAAATATGGATGTTTCTAGAAATTTAGAATTTTATAGAGAACGTACAAAACCACTTAGAAAGTTGGACAACTTGTTTGTAATCTGTGGTGGTCTTTCCCTTGTCAACAAGATGGCTAAAGGCACTATTGCAAAGTGGGTAATTGCTTGCATCTCAACAACTTACAACAAACACAGGATTGAGGTTCAATAGTGACTTCAGGCTCATTCTAGCAGAGCTAAGGCTGCATTAGTGGCTTTCATAAGACGTGTCCCTATTTCTGAAATGTGTATGGCTGCTACGTGAGCAAGTCCTCTTACTTTTTGCAGGCACTAATCTTTTAGATGCAATACCCAGAAGGGATGCTTCTTTTGGCTAAGAAGTGATTTGCAACCTGGTTGCTGAATCACCTCTTGTATTTGCAGTGGCCTCCGAGTCCTCACCCCGGTCCCAACCATTTGGGAAGGAGGTAGAGCAGGATGACAAAGACATGTCAAATGACACTTGTGGTGACTCTGGTCCTCTCTCTCCTTCACAACACCCATCCAACCATTCCACTAAATCATATACTTTGGTATAACGAGTTGGGCGGTTAGCTGAGTGGCAACGCGCTCGTTTTGGAAGCAAGAAGATGCGTCGCAACACAGGTTCGATCACCAGGTCCGTGCTTAGAAACCTCTGGGTATTAATTGCATTATAAATAACCAATTATAATAATAATATAACAGCCTGCCATCGGCGAAAACAAGCATGATGTGACTGGGTGTGTTAGATGGTGAAATGGGGGATAGAGAGTAGGGTCAGTGCTCTGAGGATGCATGCAAGTAAAGCCTCCAAAAGATTCCCAACTTTGTGAAAGTGAAAGCTGGCTTTGGCAATAAACTTTGCCCAACATTCCTAAGATGCAAGCTGTCCCAAACAGTTGTGAAAGAGGGAGAGAAAGTACTGAGAGAACCTGAATTACCATGAAGGTAATTTTACATTTCTTCCTTATTCTACTTATTGGAGTCTATAAAGAATGTAACCATATTCCCAAAACAAATTAATTCAAAAGGTTTTAGGTAATATTAAATTGTGACCATTACATTTTTTTGGATCTTATTCCCGCATCTCAGGATCCTTTTGATAGTGATTTGCTCTAGTGAATGCAGTCTGTTCCTCTAATGAGCAATTCAACCGTGTGGGATTTGGAAACCAAGAGGTCCTATCTTTGGGAAAAGCAACACTTTAGCAAGAGCCCTTAATATATAATGATAATGTGTGATTTATATAGCACCTTTATCCAAAGCGCTTTACAGAGCACTTACATACATACAATATCACCCAACCGAAGTTGGCACTCATTTATCGACCTCGGAAGGATGAAAGGCTGAGTTGGCCTTGCCGGGATTCGAACCTGTGACCTGCAGATCACGCGCAGATCGCAGCAGCGAGCACTCAACCTGCTGAGCTATCTTACCGGCTATATTGGTGGGAGAGAGAAACCAAGCCAGCAGTTTATTTTCCATAGCATTAGTTCTTCCAAGTGTAGAGCCCTCAAGTATTTTGCACCACCCCTGCCTGAAAGTTTTTCAGTGAGAATGGGATGTTGCAGAAACATTTACTTGTGCATAGCCTAATTTTTGATTGCCGCTTTTATAGATTTTGGTAGCACTGCCTCATTCCTTTTACTCCAATAATATATTGTGTATCGGTGCGCCATTGGTATCCTATTGGAGATCCACATTAAATGTCAGTTAAACAATTGGCCACAAAAATGTTTTTAAAGCACCCATCTAGGCAGACAACCTGCATTTGCATAATGCTTAGAACTACTTTTAAAAGTGAACTCTTCCCTTAGAAGTGGCAACTTCTGTGAATAAAAAACGAGTTAGACAGTTGGTGAATAGTTTTGACTCCTTTTGTCAGAGTTGAATTAATTCTTCAGTAAAGAGTATGTTTATAAAAAGAACAATTAACTTCTGGTGGTCGGAGCATGAAGAAACATAGCAAACATTTTGATGATGGCACTGATGATGTTGAAGGGAATCTGGTGCAAGTCTGACTCCCCTGTTCACTGCCTGATCCTTTCACCTTGCCTTTTAATGGAATCCTGCCTATAAGTGCTGACTGCCTGCAAAACCTATGCTGTGAACATGAATTTGATCACTTTAATTTCACTCAGCAACATGTTTCAATCACCAGTATTGTTTTGACATTGGAATGTCCAATCCCCTAATCATATATGCTGTAAAAGAGAAAGTGTTGTAACTTTCTTGGTTTTCTTTTCTGTCTGAACAAAAAGAATTGTTGAAGTTATCTGCTCCCCTTTTCACAATGTTCATGTTCTACCTTAGCATGCACAACTTGGTTTGCTTGAGCACCAGCTGTATCATGTTCTGGGAAGATGTGATGGTGTCATATTGGAAAGTATATGCTGCAAATCTCAAATATTAGCCTTGTCAAAAACTGCAGTCATATTTTGTGACCAATTTTGCAGGCAGTCAATCTTAATCATTTCTAACTTTATTTTACAACTAATCACTCATTTACAAACGTTTATTTTTTAAACAATGTGTTGGCTTGAAGCAGATGTTTATATTGGCTATATTACAAACAATGTTTGAACATTCAGTAAAAAACGAATCTGTGCTTAAAATCATTTTGTGCATGTGATGTATAGATCGGCCATACAGCTTCAAATATTTTCGGCACCTATTTAACAAAACAAAAAAAAAAGTTTTCATTTGGTAATACTCTTAAATACGATATTCAGAAACAATGCAAACATCTGCTGTTACTTTCAGCAGGTCAAAAAATAAGTGTGTGGCATTTCTTAGCTTTTCTTATTGCATTGAAGCTGTATTAGAAAAAATCATTGATTGCTGTATATATTAGTGTATGCAAGGAACGTGTGGAAAATGTTTTTTTTGCTTTCAATATAAATGAAATGACCAGAAAACTGATCTATCAATTTAAAAAGTATGGCGTTGATAGCGGGTGTTTGTATATTGCTAGTCAATTATCAGGGCAGGAAATATTCAGTATCCTCCTTTAGGATTGTGCTTTCCATCTGCCACTTCAGTGTCACCCATTCTGACGTGTGCTTCTAGTGAAGCTTTTGAATCTGTTTTGAAAGGCCAGTGTTTGTTTGTGCTTCCCATATGCCCAGCTCCTTTCCTTTTAGTGGTGTGCCCATGGGTTTAAGGACCAGCAGCATCTGCAGGCATTAATGCGATATTGACATGTCTTCTGTAGTTCCCTGCTTGCCTATATACTCGTTCCTATTCCTTTCACTTAGAAGGAACCTAAACGTGTTGCATTTTTGTTTTCGCAGTCTAAAGCATCCAATCTCTGTTTTGTGTGTCTGTTTAAAAGTATTTTATGTTGCCCGGTTTTCTGTTTCCGTACATGTCCTGGTTTCCGATACGTCTTTTGTGTCTCTCAATCAGCTCTGCTTCAAGAGCATGATAAAGGAATGCCAATCTTTGCATATTGAATTGTGGCTGGCTTAGTGGGATGTTCAATTCCAATGCACGATGTTCGTTATAAATCAGTTTGCTAAAGTGCAAGACAGAAAGAAGCCAGTTGTCGCAAGAATGTGTTAACAAGCAGTGGGGAACACTTTTAGCAGAAGATCGCAATATGGTAGTGCTTAGTAGTGCCTGACAAAATAGTGCAGCTTTTACAATAAAGTGTTTTCCTTGCCACTTAGACAGCTTTTCTCCATTAAGAGAGCCTTAATGTTGATATAAATTGCAATTTGGTTACTCCTAGTACCTGCTCATTTCTGAATACTGGTATTTGTGAGCATCCGTGCTGTGGTAGTTGGTTGCCTCATTGATATGCCTCTAGTAGCATGATTAAAGGCTTCCCTTTTATTAACCTCGAATAATGACGAGGAAGAGATCAGGCGGCAGTTGAGGCTTGGTCTGTGAACTCTTTTTAATAAAATAAATGTTTCTTATTGTTCCAAGCTTTTCCTTTGCCTAGGCAAGTGTGATCCCACCAGCTGGCTCTGCACACTCTTCGGTACGAAAGGCCCAAAGGCAAACTTAGTGGTTTCTATGCATCAGCCATAAACAAAAATGAAAAAGGTGATTTGCACATCCTTGCCATGCCATTTTCTAGGGCATGTGCTGCAAAGAGACACTTACATTTTCCATGGCTTTGCACGTGTTCCACACCCCACCTGATTCAATCTCCCATTGGTTTCCTTCAGCTGCTTAGGTTTCCAACTTTAATCAGGTGCTCATACCCTAGTGAAATGTCATAAATGGTGCTTCAAATGTTACAATCTGTTGCCTACTCCAAGTCACCTTTTTTCTCTCGGAAGTCATCCTCTACTAGTCTCAAGGGACACACAAGATATGGTGGCAAGAACTGCTTCTCCCCTTTGCCAAACATGAAGATTTACATTTTGAAGAGAGCACTTCATAGGAATTTCCTGTGATAATTCCAATGCTAAAATGTTAAAGGGAAGTTGAGAATTTTAGCCCCATGATTGGCTTTTGTACTCCGGCTTCTCCTATCCAACATCTGAGAACTAGGGGTTGGTGGAAGTTTTCTATGTTGAGTTGCACATGTCCTCTGTGACAATGCTTGCGAGAGGATACTTGTTTAGTTCCCACAGAAAGGTGAACTTTGCTGGGAATGTCGCCCATTTTGCCTACCCACGTCTCCCTAAATAAATGCGTCGAATCCCAGTGCGAGAGATGATGCAGGTGGTGCAGTTGCTCCCCCCAACCACTCGCCGGTATCCTGGTCTCCCGTGACGCGTTCATCCAATCCGTGCATGCAGAAGCTGCGAATGCAAAGACATGAGTGGTGCAGTTGCTTTCTCCCACATCTACGTCACTTCTTGCAATACATTTGCCCAATCCCCAAGCGTGAGTTGCAATGATGCAAGAGGCACGATTGCTTTTTTCTCCCGCGATGCGTTTCTGTTTCCCACACACCAAAGGCACATGGATGCACGCACATGGTCCTGATTGGATCCCCCTGTATGTATGTATAAATGGGGTCAATAATCCCAGACTCGGTGGTTCAGAAAAATGTTGTGAATCTTACATTTTTCCACGGTAGTCGCGCAAGCGAAAAACATGCAGTTTTCTTTTCGCCAGTGGAAACTTCACCCGCTCCTACTCAGTACATGGTTAATGATTAAATGATTCGACTTTTTCAGTTCCCAGATAACAATATTGTGTTTGTAGTAGATGGATGAATAGAATGAAAATGCATTGAAGTTACCATGGTGTTGACATGCTGGAATAAAACACGTACAACATTTACACTTAAGAAAACGTCTGTGGAATGGCAATTTTGTTCATCGCCTTGTTGATTTGAGGTCCGTACAACTACGACACGGTTGACTCAGCCTTTACCCCTTCTATGGTCATTTATAAGCAGTACTACCCGCTGAGTAATAGTTACACCTACATTTAAAGATCAGCGAAAATGAGATTTTTGCACTAAATCCATGCACAATATTTGTATTATTACTGTACTATTACTATACAAAGCCCATCTTACATTCCCTCCTCATTGCAAGCCAAGAATTGTCCGCCTACGGTTTGATTCTGTAGGGCAATTAGGCACGATCTTTACTCCACAGCTCAAAATTGAGAGAAGCTGGGAGCAATTTAGCTCCTGCTTGCAGCCTAAAAGAGCCTGGTTAGCTTGACACCAACAGCTATCGGGAGCTCCTTTTGGCTCCCCTGGCTAACAGATGCCGAACAAACACACCTTTGTGAATTTATTTCTGTGCGTTTGTGGTAATCTATAAACGGGCATTAGTAAACATCTATACAACATTTAAAGCATAAGGGGTTAAAAATAATGGACAAAATTGTAAGTTTGCGTCTTATGTGGAGGTCAGATTTACGGAATGCTATGTACTTGCTCGTCGTTCTGCATTGCTAGCTCGCGGTCACTGGTTAATGCTGGATACCAAAGACCTGCTTTAAGCTCCTGCATATCCAATCTTAACTGAGATCCCTGCTTATTGCCCTTCCAGAAATCTCGTCGTCCCTTATAGCATTACTTTTTTGTCAAGTACAGGACGTCCGGCAGTGGAAACAGAAGGGTCTAACTTATTTCTCCCTTGGTTTAAAGTCAGAGGCGCGTACACTCTTATTATCCTATTCCTTATAGACAATGGGCCTCATCAAGAGGTGGGCGGTATCCCGGCTATTAGCGTTACTGCAACTCGGTCCGGCGCATTTTGCACCAGATCCCGAGTTGTGGTGGGGAGGTAAATCCACACTCAGATTGGTTCAAATGGACTCAAGGGGGGTTTCTTGACACTATTAGCTCACAAAACCGCAGAAAGGGGAGATCTTTAGCTCCAGCAAAAAGCTGGAGGTAAAATTCCTGCTTTCCGCCCAACTCAAGATTGGGCGGAGCGGTAAATGCAGCGGTAATAGCGTTACTGCCACATTTTAGCACTCCGACCAACTCGTGATGAGACCCAATGTCTTGACCAAGTTCATCTTATTTTAGTGCATTTCAAGGAGTCCATGTTACTCTTGTTTCCAGCACCTTCCAGTCCCTATTTGTGATTCTACTTAGTAGACTGAACCAGAATATGTTCCAAGCTACATGTAACATCAAAGGGATTTGTCCATTCCTCTCATATAATACCAGCATGCCCACACTTGCACCTTCTGTTGCCTTAACTTTCATAGGCAGTGGAGTAATCTTTTTCTCCACTCCTCTTACCAAGCAGGCAATGGTATTCTGTTTCATCTGAAGTCTCCAGAATGCATATTTCGGAAAGCCCAACCGTAAAGGGTTTCCATAGTTGGCAGATGCAGAGAACATGCAGGGATGAAAGCAGGTGTAAGCTACCTCTCTGATCCAAGGTTGTAAGGATGATTCCGAAACAAATAAGGCCCTCAAATGGGGTACATTTTTAGATGGGTTTGGAAAAGTATCCATAAAACCAGGTCACAATCGAAGAGAGCATATGTCAGGACAGCAGTGTACTAGGATAATGTTTACACTGTTCACTTGTAAACATTTGCCCGTCCAATACTGTATCCTCAAAACAGATGGGAAGCCGAATTGATTCAAAACTTGTTTGGAGTCTTCTGAGGATTGGAGTGTCATTAGTGCAAGCATAAAAATAAATCTTAGGTGTGAATATGCATAGCCAATGGTAGGACATAGAAATTAAACAGAAGAGGGGAAATGGGGGCAGATACCTGAGGAACTCCAAAGAGAAGAGCCTGAATAGGAAATTGAAAACCGAGTGGAGCACACCTCCTAGTCAGTGGCTTAAATACTATTCCAGTTCCGTACCAATGAGGCTTATATTAAAAAAAAAAAAAAAAAAAAAGATGCTGGATCAATAAAGTGCGGTTTACTGTGTTAAATGTTGCAGTTGAATGAAGGAGAATAAAAGCCACAACACCACTCATCAATTGCTTCTCAAATCATGCAAAACTGACAGCATGTGTACAAATGAGTCATTTCGGTCCCAGTAACCTACATCGGCAAGATAATGCTAAATTCATTTGGGCCAGGCACTGCATGTCCCAACCGCGCATGGGGTAAAGACACATTTTAAAATGGTGAAATATTAGTACCTTGGCCTGTTCGTTGCTTTCCTCCTATTGGCTGTTAGGCAGGTCTTGCGTCATGGTCAGGATTGCATGGCTGCCTCCATCCTAGCATGTCACTGGCTTTCTGCTTCATTTTGCCGTTCCACTGCCACCTCATCTCCATGGGCCGCTTTGCACCGCCTCATCTTCCCCATGTTCTGATATCTTGCCGTTCCTCCTTTCCATGTTATTGAGACTGTCATCATACTTCATCTGGCTTCAGTGTCACAGGTGCCACATACTTTCTCCCCAACAAGCTGCCACCTTTCCTGGTCCACCACCTTCTTTCCTCTGTTATGCTCACCAGTTCCTGGCAATTCTCCACTGTATAGCCTGCCTTCCTCACTGCCTTATCCTTTTCTTAGTACACTTGTACTAGACTGCTTGCCAGCGCTTGTACCAAGATACTAATGGCTCCTTGGAGGAGGGCTTTACTGCCCGTTAACAGCTTCAGAGTTTGCATTAAAGCCCTTCACTCTTGCCTTTAACTTCAGCACCAAGCTGATCATCACCATCAGTTCCCTTCCCCAGTGCTGATTGCTTATTTAATATTCATTGAAATTTCAATAAATGGATATCTTCTGGAAACCGAGCTTAGAAAAAGTGATGGAGGGTTTATAAGTCACTATCGGGAGCTCAGACTCCTATACCGCTGTAAATTAACGCCGGATGGCTCTCTCTTTTTCATTGATACAAGTTGTTCTTTTAACATTGGACTGAGTCATGATGATGTTTGTGTTATGCTTTTGAGAGCTCTAGGACTTGTCACAGTAGTGTCACTGCACGTCTTAATGCATATTGGTAATGTAATAGTTGTGAAACCTGACTTGATTTTCACCTGTGACTGTTCTAAATCTCATCATGCACAGCTTTCGATAATGATTTTTCCCTCATGCTTTTAGAATGTAGCAGCATCGTTTTTGTCAAATAATTAGACATTAGGTTTATTTAGATTTGCCTCCTCCCTTGTTTGATTTATGAAGAGGAGTCAGTGTGTCTTGAAAGTTAATAAATGTTACTTAATCTTTGCAGCGTGAATCTGTAAGAATTGCATGCTGTGCATGCGTCGCCATTTAGTGGGTCGACCTGGCTCTTTCAGCAAACCAATACCTCTGTAACCGCTTACAACTCCTCAGAATAGATGCCATCTTCAGATTATTTTGTTGCCATCATTGGTTTGGCCATAGAAAGAATGAGCAGAGAGGAACTTCTATGATGCCTCTTTAAAGTACTGCATGTCACCGCATCTGTACCAAAGAAGTTTTCATACATTGAAAAATAAATAGCATTGTATGTTGTGTTATTTATTTTTTTTTTTTTGAGGGGTGGTCCAACACTGGACAGATCGTTTAAGTTTGAATGATTTCACAAGTACTTGTTTTGTTTAGTTCGGGTTTCATGGAAAACACGGACTAAGTTGTGCCTGCAGTGTGACACTTTGGTCCTGTGGATTAGCAAAAACAGACTGCAATCCGTTAGTATCTCAAAATCATGATGACACCAAATGTGCGGCTTTATGGATATTCAAGCCGAAAACTTTAGAAACCTTGGGTAGTTTATTCATGGTGGCTGGAAAATATAATGCTTCTGTGTCAGTTAATGATTCCGACAATGTGAAAGCGAACTGAAAATTCATTTGACATCAGTAGAAAGTACTCTTCTCTAAAATCCTAAAAAGGGAAGGCTTCATTGGGGACAATAATACAAAAAACAACCAAAAGCAAGGCGAGGATTGTCTTCTAGAAATCAAGTACTTCCCTGAAAGCTGCTTAGCCCCTTAGTGCAGAAATCCCTTCACTGAAAAAGACGACTTAAGTAAGTTAAGGGTAGATTCCGATGAGGAGACTAACAAAAGCAAATACTTTGGCACATTCAGTCCCCGAAAGATACAACTGCGTCATTTTCTTTGGGGCAGAAAGAAAACCATTGCTTGGTGCATACAACACAAATCTCTGGCTTCAGTGCAATAAGACCTGAAAAGAACATAGTATAGAGCACTCAGGCACCCAAAAAAGCAGGTATCTAACCATCATCGCCACACTTTCATAACAAAGTGTTTAGGTGTAGAGCCCTTTCGACGTATGACAAAGTGCTGCAAGATGCCACAGAACTGTCTGAATTTGATCAAGCCCCTCACAGATACGCAGACTCTTTTTTTCCATCTTTTAGTCACAAGATGCAACATTTTCAATAAGCAATATATAATTGAAATAAATATATGGAGACAAAAGCCTGGTCATTGTAGCAAGAAGCCACTCCGATAATGTACAACTCTTATTTACAGTTATGTTTATTGTCCATTGTGGCTCAGCAGGTAAGTGGCATACTGTCAGATTCCTTGGACACAACACTGGCACATCCACACCAGCTAGCCTCCAGATGTAACTGCCACTTTTAGAATACAAACACAGTGACACCTGCCGACACTCCATGCTGACCTCACAGCATTCTACAACAACTCCATAGACTCGCCTGCAGCCTGTCCTAAGACTACAACAGGGAAGATTAAGTAATGTATTTCCCAGAAGAAAATGCATAACCAGTTCTTTAATCGACAAACATTTTGGTAACATTCCTACCTGCATCTCTATTATGAGATTACAAGACGAGGACGAAGATACTAGTATCTTGGAAGAAACACTCTACGCTCCTCAGACACAAACCCATTGGATCCCCATTATGGCTCAGATTGCCAAACAGCTCAGAACTATGCTGACCCCAACTTCTTGAATGTCAGCAAACAAAAGGATTGCTAAACATACAAATATGCTCCTTAGGATGCCATCATTGTAAGGGGTCAAGCTGTCCAAGAGTATATCACAGTCACCATGGTTAGTGAAATATATATAGCCCCAACTTCCAATTTGGGTGCACTAACCAACAGACAAGGACAGCAAATCACACAATGATGGTACTAAAATGTGTTAAGTTTGCTGTTCATAATATTAACATTTTCGAATGTAGCTTCTCCTCAAGCCGCGTCTGTGTAGGCAGTATGAAAAGGAGGAGCCCACAAAATTACCAAGTAAATCCAGAAATAAAAACACAAACCACAGCGTAACGAGGCAAGACTTTAGCAAACCCCCATATTTAAAATCATCATGGATGCAGCTGGAATAATGGGCAAATGCAAGTTATCAATAAGGGGCATTCTTGCCTAAAGGCAATGTGTTTTTTTTATCCAGGGGTACAGGCGCTCATTATTGATATTATGCCTTTTGATGGTAGAACTTTACTTTGAAAATTGGTACATAAAACACTTAAGGTAAAAAAAGTCAATAACAATCTCCAAGTCTATTGCAGCATTAACCAACCTGAACTTTTCACAGAAAGTGCATTGCTAGTGATAGGAGTCAGTCTTGTCAAACCTCCCAAATATATACAACTACCTTGCAAGCCTTTTCTCTATCCAGGCAACAAACAATTGCCATTCAGTTCCTGGGCAGGACAGCTGGGAATGAAACCATTGATTTTGTGTCATCCCTAGCTCCGTTAGCACCACATTAGGAGGAAGAAAGAACATTTCCAGAATAATGGAAGAGATGGCCTCTGAAAGGTTGGTGCTAGATTCTAGTTAAAACAGGTCTTGCCTGGCTTTCTCAACCATCGAATTAGATGCCTCCACGGAACATCAGGATTCAATCTGAGCATCTACCACTCCTATTAGAAGAGGTCAAGGCACTGTTTGCAAAGGGAGACTTGAAAAGGTGACCAATGCCCAAATTAGGATGGAAGTATCTTTTCAATGTACTTGTTATTCCCAAAGTAGCCATTACACAGAGACGCATTCTAGATTTCGGACCGACCACTACACAATTGGGTAAAGAGCGAGAAATTCAAAATGACGCAGTTTTATTGATGCAAGTTGGAGTTTACCTTGTCTCTGTAGATCGCCAGGATAAATACTTTCACATAGATTGAAGTAAAGATTTGATGCATAGGCAATAAAAGCAGATTCGAGGTTTCAGGCATTGCTCAATAACCATGAGTAACTTTTCTGGAGTGAGGAGATTGTGCAGAACATGCTGCAAATGTAACTTCCACATGGGTGCAAAATATACCTTTTTGTTCATTGTTTTAAGTGTCGTCTAGATATGTCCTCATGCCTGTGGTTTCAGGTGTGTGCAATGCACTATCTCTTACAGTTTTGTCATTTAGAATAACATCAGCACAGATGTTAACAAAATGTAGTGAAAGCACATCTAGCAAGAAACACAGTGCATGTGTACCCATGGATGGTTGAATGTTTGATAAAAGGTGATCTGGCAAAGAGTTATCTGGCAGACACTCACAGTGAAGTTTCTTCATAATTTGGGTTTATTTGAAATGTGAAGAAGTCCAAAGTAATAACCATATAAGGGACACAGTTCTTAATTGCACATAGAGATACAGTGAAGAATTTCGTGTTTGAACCCACAGGACACATTACAACATGTAAGGGCACATCTCCTCTTTACCAGAGGCCTGTGTCTGAAAATGACAAAGGTAATGAGTTATTGGATGATGTCCAGGGATCAAAATTAAGTTTGGATAAGCGGTAGCTAAAAGTAGCTCTTGGGTATTGTGAGGAACCCAGAATTGGGCATGGACACAGAACTTCATAGTGGTTGCTATAAAACTTTATTTAAATATCAAAAAGGGTTGGGAAAAGCCTCACTGTCCCTATTCTAGGAGGTAGTTCCCTACCTCAACCAAAACTAAGGGTTTGTTCTGTGTCAATATGTTCAAAGCAAAACTGTCCTGTGTCTGAAATCCTATCCTAGCCCCCGTATTCTAGAAACTAACTCGAAAGGGGGAAGGATATGTCTTTGATCTTAAAGGTGCACAAAATGTTCAAGTTCAACAAAAAGGTATAACTCCAACCAATGTAGATAATGTACACAGCTGTAGGGACTAACTCCCTTCCCCGGGTTTTTCACAGCAAAACAAACATTCAAAGAAACAACTGGCACAAAAGGATAACTTCCTCTTCTTGGCGTCACAATTCACTCCAGCAGAAATTACTCCATTCCCCAGGTTTTTTATGACATTCAGTATTGCTCAAATCCTGAAGGGATGGATCTTCTTTGGGATTCTGCTTTCAAAACAACACAACTTAAGTGCGGGTTCCAGGCTCACAAGACATCTGGAATACTCTACTGCCAGGTTCTTTTTCACATTCAGTGCAGATCAAAAATCCTAAGGGCATGGGTCTTCCTTAGGATTTTTCCTTTACTCACATCCAATGGGCATGAATCTTCCTTGGAATTGTTCTTTCACTATATGTAGTCTTTACCGCTCTGACTTTGCCTGGTATTCTTTCCTGCCAGGACTTTCTTATGCAGTTCACTTTAGGTGCGGGTCCCATACTCGCACAGCCCACGTGTTGGGTCCACAACCTTATGTTGGTTAGCTCATGTTTACTTTCCACTTGTGAAACGTTTCACACTCTCTCAATCCACTCCTTTATGGTTTCAAAGGCTACGCAGTATCCACCTTTAAGCGCCCCGGCATCCCACCTCCTTCCATTGGGCTCACTAGTTTGCTGGGGCTGCTTCAGCATCCTTTGCATTGCTCGGCTACTGCTCTCCGACGTACAGTTTGAGCGCCTCGCTCCTGCTTTGCTGATTGTCAGGTTGTTGTCCTCTGACAGCCTCGTGCTTTCTCTGGCCTCACGTTGCCTGGCCTCTGGTTCTCCAGTATACAGGGAACATCGGTTCCAGTCGGGCAGCACTTGTCTGGCTTCCCGTTCTCCATCTGGGCTCGCTTGCAGCAGAGCACCTCTCAGGCCTTCTCTCCACCTGACGGGAGCCACCTGCTCCTGTCGGCTTCTCTCTCCCTTTATTCAGCTGTTGGGGTTTAAAATGTCCCAACAATGCATGCTTATTTCCAGCGACTAGAGCGCAGCATTGGCCTCCATGCTTAGTGATCCTTTTTATCTCCTATACTCTTCTTCGTACCAGTATTTTCCAAGGCTTGATGTACATTGGTTTGAAAATAACTTCTTTTGATTATAAGAAGTTGAAGGATCCTCTTTCTCGTCTGTCTTCGTCTTTCTTTTGATTACAGGATTTTGAAAGATGCCATCAGCAAGTCTTGCAGGTTGGTGAAGGGGGTAATCACAATAGGCCATTAAGGCATGAGGAATGGAGGGGACTTCCCGGAAAGGGGGATACCATGTCTCATCTGATGAGATATGTTCCCCTCCCAAAGGTTGATCCTCCCTCATGTGATCCTCCCTCGTATATAGCCACCTTCAGGGTCAGGATCAGGTAGCGGCTGCTGGTCCCCATGCCACATGAGGAGATGCCACCCCCGGGAAAGTAATGATGCCATCAGATGCATCACAGTATTCTGCATTAACCAATGACCAAGAACTACCCCCCGCACCACCTTCCCTCTGCTCTACCTCTGGCCCTTCCCACTTTCTCTTCCTTTCCTCCTTTCTCCCCCGACAAGGTTTCTAGACAAGTCCGATCCTGCCGGACTTCTGCTATCACTTCTTCGCCTCTGGAGCCTTCCCCTCTGAAGCACTCTTGTGCACCCTGTTCTCAAGAAACCTACAGAGGAACCCTCCTGCCGAGCTAACTATCGCCCGATCTCCATCACTCCTTTCCTGGGCAAACTACTGGAAAAGCTGGCCATCTCCCAGCTTAATCTTCACACCAATTCTGCTGGTTGTCACCATCACTTCAGAGCTGCCAGAAGCACGGAAACTGTTCTCCTGAACATCCGTGAAGCCCTGCTCTCCAACCTCGACTCCAACATCCCTTCTGTCCTCATCCTACTCAATCTCTCTTCTGCCTTTGATATGGTCAACCATGCCATCCAGCTCAACCGTCTCTCTGACAACCTGGGTATAACCGATCAGGCCCTAGCCAGGCTGACCTCTTCCCTCTCTGATCGACCCTCCCAGGTCCAACTTGGGTCCTTCCTTTCCTCTTTCTCACTGCCTGCCTGTGGTGTTCCCCAGAGGTCTAACCTCTCTCCCTGGCTGTTCAATCAATACCTGGCACCCCTTGTCCACCGCATTGCCGCGCTCTGCTCCAACTTTCAATGCTATGTGGATGACACTCAGCTCGTCTTCAGGGTCCATCCACCACCTCCTCTCCATCTCTCATCTCCGACTGCCTGTCTGCTATCCAGGAGTGGTGTGCCTCCAATGATCTCTTCCTTAACGCCAGCAAGACTGAGATTCTCCTCATTGGCACACCTGTAACCTCCTTTCCTGTCACTCTGGCTGCCTCCCTTGGTCCTCTTCCTGCCCCCACCTTCGAGTCTAAGAACCCCGAGATCATCTTTGACTCCACGTTCCTTTTCTCCTCACATCTCTGACATTTCCAAGAAGCCAAACTGCCAATGGCACCCCCTCAGATGTATTCTTCCTTTCCTCTCCTTGCCCCAGATGGTGCCAAAGTCTTTTCCACACTCATGTATGCAGACAGGATGGTTTGGACTGGGAGTTCCTTATTGGAATGGGAGTCCTTGTCCCCAAGAGGGGAGTCACTCCCAGTCCAGTGAGGTTCCATTTGCCCAGACCCCTAGGGAGGATCTTGCATAGCGGCCTCACCTTCCTAGCCTCAAAAGGGGCGGCTCACCTCTGGGGAGAAGGGACAAACTGTCCAGATTTGTTACATGCCCTTTAAGTTTACATGTTAGCACACAATTCTACTTGTAAATAAATATTGACACAAGTTACCTTAACTCTTGTGGCAGCATATGTGCTTTTGAATACAAATCATCTAGCAGACTTTCCTCAACTAATAAAAGCGCAATTGCAAAATAGACCAATAACTTACAAGCCCTTTTTTCGACAAATGTGATGTTCGAATATTGATCTAGATGCAACAAGAGAAAACTGTGCCAAAATTACTCCAAATATATAATTGTTGCAAAATTCCCCAGAGATAAACTGTCATGGAAGATTTGGTTCCATTTGTCCATCAATACATTTGATTTAGAGGCTCCTGCACAAGGCGATGGTATTGAACATGGAATTAATGATCATTGCTTCAACGTAGCCTAGACAAATATGGTATGCAACTGTACTACAATAGTCTGTGGTACCACATATCCATTGAAGACTGCATTTGGGACTTTTCACTCAGAATCAAGGGACGCTACATGCTTCCAAACACAGTAATATAAACGGGCTCAAAGAATATGGACATTTAGGATCACCTTAAAGAGGTAGGGAAGCTGGTTGTTCTGTCACAGCAACGAATGGAAGCATTTTGGTTTGTGCTATTAAACCAAACCTGCATGTCCATTAACCTGCCACAAATTGGTTTTGGTCACATATTGACTATATGTTTCGTATCAGACTTTACTACAGTCCTCTTAAGGTAAAATTGATGGCATTGGCAGCATGTACCACCTCTAAGTATAGAAGATTATAGAGGAACGTTTTTCTTAGGTGTTGCTCTAACAATGAGTGGACTGATTCCTAATTCCCTTTAAAATGTTCTATCAGCGATCCTAATGTGGTCTTGCACAGGCACATGCATCCCTCAATCAAGCTAATGCACAATATCTGTCACTAAAAGTACTTTTTAATTAGTATATATTCTTACTTTATTTCAAATAAAGAAAATACCCATAAAATGCAAATACAGACGCATAATGCACATATGCCGGTCTTCAATGTACCAATGAAAGCATTCTATAAGACTTGGAAAAATGGAGTCATACATAGACAATGATATATAAATAAAATGTGAAAGAAAGGGAATGAATATCGATAATTTCCGTGATCAATTCATTGATGTATCAAATCCAGGCATGGGACAATCCCAAGTTTCATTAGACAGGTATAAATCCCTTGGTAGCTTCCCTTGGACACTCCTCTTGTTTCCCTTACCTGTGTTTTCCCTTTGTCTTTGTACTCTTCTGCGTGTAACTAGCGCCTAGACGCCCCTGGGCTGAGCTCCCTCCTACAAATGTCAAACCCGTAACCACATTTTGTACAATTATGTGGGCCTTCCAAATTATTCTGTTAACCTGGCTCTTAATAAACACATTTTTGGTTACACCATGTCAGTCCGCCTTTATGGACAGAAAGCAAGCAAGTGCAAAACATATATACACGTGTATTCAAGAGAACCAGGATAAAAACATGTTGATGTATGTTCATATAAATTCGACCATAAATAAAAACTGCAGGAACGGTAGCATACCCTCCAAGCTTGTACACTAGTTTAACAGTTGCTCCTTCCCTTTGTCTCAGTACACATTCACTCTGTGTTTGCTCTTTCCACAATCCGTTATTTGATAAGCGAGTACTTACATATTTAAATGTGGAAACTAGATCAATCACATTGTTATTTTGAGTGAATATGGGTTTCCAGTTTCTTGATTATTGGCATACCATTGAAACAGTTTGTGTTATTGATCTCTATTTTAAATTCTCTATTAAAGTGCTCGAAGCTGGTTCCTAATACTAGCGTTTCTAAGCATTGGGCTCAACCTCACCTACCCAACACCTAAAAACTAAAAATGTGGGCAGCCACAACGGTCAACGAGTGTGACTGGAACCCCAAAGCACAAAAAAGAAACGTAGCACGTTGATGTTCTTAACAGCCAGCGCATACACCCTGGTATGCACATTTAAAAATGTCCTAATTCAAAAATAAACAATAGCAAACAGTGGCCAAAGAATGTCAATTTTTCTCTTTTAATTGCAATGGAACGGTAGTGGGTGTTCTAGAAATAAGAGCCACTTGGTCTGCATATAATATAATGCCACATTTTTCTGCATGAATAATTGGGGCATCAGAGTTTCTGAATGCAAATAGCCAATTAGTTAATTTGTTGATATACATAGAAAATAAAAAAAGAGCCAGAACACATCCATGTCTCACCCCCCTCATGGTGACAAATGCATTGGTGTTCTCACCAATTAGACCAAATCTCTCTTGCTGAGGTCCTAGGACAAAGTGACTATAGGGTAGTTAAAAGTAAACTATAAATACCCATTCGACTGGACTGTCCTCCCATGTATTCCTCATCTTAGAATAATTATCCTTCCAGCTTTAGCTGCTTCCGAATTTTTTCGATAGGGGGCGCTGTGTGCTGTCTCGTTGAGTCGATGTCCCTCAAGGGCCTCCGTTGGACTATGAACGTAATCATTAGTATAAATAGCGCACACAGCGCCTGTTACTTCTGTTCTGTTTTTCCAAGCTAACGCTTCAAAGAATTACGGTGTGCTTCAGTTCTTCATTGAACTTCGTCACTATATGGGAAACGAAAATGTCTTCTCTGTCGGCTCCATCGCCTAAAACAGACTTCAAGAAGTGCAAAGACTGTGGATCGAAGATGTCGATCACCGACCCCCACAGCATATGTTTGTGGTGTCTTGGTACCAGTCACTGTACCTCCGACAGTAACTCCTGTCGGGTGATGACCGAAAAAAGGTAAATTGGCGGTGGGGAGGTTCAAAGTCTCCTTCGAAGAGTTCCAAAAAAAAACTGATGAGTGAGGAGTTTCTCCTCAACGGAAAAGATCTAAAAGATCTTGATCGAGAAGTCGATCGTGCCATTTTGTCTTCTAAGAATGCCAAGAAACGGCGTCACAGGCCACCTTCGACCTCTAGTGATTCCTCGGCCCAGGCAATCAAATGTCCAATCCTCTGCTAAATGGGATGCATGCCATAAAGAAATCTTTACAATCTTTGAGAATGCGGCCCGACCCCCCTTGAGGGACAAGCAGAAAGCCCATGCCCCTGTCGATCTGCATCAAGACGGAAAAGGGAAGTCAAAGACGAAACCATTAAAATCTTCGAATCCAAGCCCTAAACCGGAACTACACGGAGAAAAACCGCAATCCAGCGAAAAATCGTTGAGGGCTTCAACAAGCCAGGAATCAAGGCCATCGCGGGTTCCTTCAAAAAAACATAAGAAGTCAGTAACGCTGATGGCCTCGCTACAGACTCCACCTTCTAAATAGTTGTTGACGATTTCTTCAAAGTTGGCGTAGTCAATAGTTACTCAGGAAAAGGTTTTCAAACCCTTGCCAAACAAAGACTTTTTAAAGTCTTTAATCTCAATCTGTGAAGACAATGAGTCTTCAGATGGTAATACACCACCATTTGGTTTACAATATGGCACCCCAAATGTGCCACAGGAGTCGATTTCTGTAGACTCTAGGTTAAAAGACTTGTATGATAATCTACAATCAGCCAGTGGTATATAGATACCTCTCGAGAACTGGAATTTGGTATACCAGATTCTACAGACCACACTGGCTCCTCATTTAGGCCACTAATGAGAAAGGTGGTAGAATTTTTAGGTTGAAGCAGGCCTACACCTTTTGAGCAGGATGACCTGACAGATATTTTGGATCAGGGTCCCCAAAGAGATCCAATTTTGGTTTTTCACATTGCCCTACACAAAAAGGTCTCCACAAATTGGGAAACATCAGAGACGGCGGCTGTAGTAAATACCCATTTTGCAAAATATAGGCCATCCAGCAGTGACCCAGAGTACTTAACGAAGCACCCAACACCAGAAAGTTTGGTGGTTCAAGCTGCTACATCTACCTAGCTCTGCATACCCCTGTATCCCTCCCGATAGGGAAGATAAGAGAGTGGATGCCTGGGCAAGAAGAATCTTTACTGCTGGTAATATGGCTTTAAAATCAACTGCCTTGTCAAAGTTTACGTTTACCCTGTGGGACTGCGTAGCTGTGGTGGCTGACCACATCCCAGGAGGAGAAGAAAGAGACTGCTTGCTGGCTATCATCAAGGATGGTAAGGAGGCAAGGTGTGAATGCCTCTAATCAGGCTTGGATAATGTAGATAGCATCAGCAGATCCAGGGAATGGCATGGCATTACTTCAGATAATTAGGCACAGGAAACCGAAGCCCAAGGTTACTGCTTTCCTTTTCAACAAAGGCCTCAGGATCATCCACCAGGAACAACTCTTTCAAAGATCGGAAATGTGCTACAGAGCCGGTACCTATGGCAGAGAGGAATAAGGGGTGGTACCCCTGCACCCCCCTGTATATTGGACCTTAAGGATGCTTACTTTCATGTGTCTATCCATCACAAGCACAGAAAGTACCTGAGGTTTGCGGTTGGCAGTTCTCATTATCAGTTTCACGTTTTTTCATTCGGGCTGACCACCGCCACAAGGGTTTTCACCAAGTTAATGGTGGTACGTTCAGCCGAACAAGCCCAGGTTAATCTCGGCTTAACCTGCCACTATCCCCACAGACTGGGCTTCTCCCTCAATTACAAGAAGTCCCACATGATACCATCTCAAAGGCTCCAATTTATTGGAACAGTCCTGGATGCTTCCTTGAGGAAAGCCTCGCCACCCGAGGTGAGGGCTCAACACATTCTGCAGATGGTCACAAAATTCCAGAGAACCCAATGTCTTCCAGCCTTCGATTTATTATTATTTTATTTTTTTTTTTGGTTGCTCAATCTCATGGCTTCCTGCATTTTCTTGGTTGCAGAGGCTCGCCTGAGAATGAGATCCCTCCAATGGGCTCTCAGGACTCAATGGTCCCAATTCTCAGGCAGAATGTCAGAGCCCACGCCAACAAACTGACAATCAGCGGTCGTTGGTCTCCATCGGAGTCCAAACTACACATCAACCTTTTGGAGCTTAGGGCAATCCGACTAGCGCTGACGTCCTTTCTGCCCTCTGTACGAGGAAAGAATGTCATGATAATAACAGACAACACAGTGGCCATGTACTACCTAAACAATAGTGGTGTATGGTCACTACCACCGTGCAGAGAAGTAATGCAGCTCTGGTTCTGGGCAATTCAAGAAGGAATCTCTCTATCGAAGGTTCACATAGCCGGAGAGGAGAACACAGTGGAAACTAGCTCAGGAAGTCCTTCAAGAGATCTTCACCCCTTGGGTAACCCCTCAAGTGGATCTGTTTGCAACCAGTGTCAACCGGAAGTGAGAATTGTTTTGCTCCTGGTAAATTCCTCCAAGAAGAGCTCTAGGGGGGACACGTTTCCACTGCTGTACGCGTTTCCTCCAGTCCCTGTCATTCCTAACGTGATCAGGAGGTTGAGAAAGTTTGAGAAATCCATTATCCTTATTGCCCCGGATTGGACAAGGAGGACCTGGTACTTGGACCTTTTGGACATGTTCATCTGTCCTCCAATACGTCTTCCACGCGAGAGGAGCGTCTGGTTCTCCATACACAGGTCAAGCAACTCAACTTTCACGCATTGTTTCTGAGACATTGAGATACAAAGATTCGGACCTCTAGGATGACATAATGGAGACCTTGCTTTCGGCCAGAAGAACAGCAACAAAATCTTTGTACCACTGCTGTTGGAACAAGTTGAGCAGTTGGTGCAAGGATAAGAATGTGGACCGTTTTCTTTGTGATACACCTAAGGTGCTTTCTTTCTTATTACATCTGGTGAATCTGGTGCTCCAGATTGGAACAATTGAAGGTTACCTGGCGGCGCTGTCTATTTTCAAGCACTCTTCAGAAGTGGATTCATATTTTAAAATCCCTCTGATTGATCAGTTCCTAAAGGGTCTTACTAACGTATTCCCACTAGTTCCTTTTCAAGTCCCTATATGGGATCTTAACCTGGTGTTAACATTTCTAACATGCATTCCCTTTGAGCCAATGCATTCATGTCCATTAAAAGTGTTACATTTTAAAACTGTTTTACTAACGGCAAGAACGTCAGCTCGCAGGGTAAGCGAGTTGCAGGCACTTTATAGAAAACCGTATGTGGAGGTTTACTGGAAAGACAAGGTTGTTCTCAGAGTAAAACCTTTTAGGGTAGTCTCCGACTACCCCTTGTCGCAAAAGATAATTTTGCCAACTTTCTACCCACCTCTCTACCGGGAAAGGAGGAGGAAAGATTACATAGAATTGTCCCAAAAAGGGCTTTCAGCTTTTATATATCAAGAATGGCTAAAATTCATCAATTACCATTTATTTATTGGATATGCAGGCCCTAAATTGGGTTTAGCTGTGACAAAACAGACCCTATCCATATGGATCATCCTGGCTATTGGTGAATGTTACAGGTTAGTGGGCAAAGACCCGCCGGAAGGCTTGAGAGCACATTCCACAAGGAGCATGACAATCTCTGCTGCTCTTCAGCGAAGTGTTCCACTCAGACATTTCTGCAGTGCCCACTTGGTTGTCTGTTCACATTTTCTGAAACATTACTGCCTGTATTCATCTTCCAGTCAAGAAGGACAATTTGAAAAAGCAGTCAATCCATGGTATCAGTTAAGATAAAATATAATATGTGCTCGCACCACCAAATTGTTACTGCTTTGGGAGTCTATCATAAGATGAGGAATACATGGGAGGACAGAATCCATTCGAAGAACAAGTTACTTACCTTACTCCTACGTCCCGTCCCCTTTCCTCCATACTTATGGAACATTCCTCCGTCCTGTGGGACGGGACCGGAGCAATTTGTAAAAAGCTTCACATTTTTCAAGAATGTGTCCTTCCTCTCTTTTTACGCGGGGTACCGCACGCGGACGTAACTCCGCCCTCCTTAGCTCCGCCCAGCGCATCACCCATCAGTCCTTTACTCTGCTCGATCGGGACTGGACGCAGTTGCATCTTCTGAAGATTTTTTCCTTCCAGTGTCCTCCTCTCCTGCTCCGGCTTAGCGGTTGCGAGTCCGTCTTTGCCGTTTCAGTTAGATTTTCCTACTACTTCTTCTTGTCCGCGACGCTTCGCGAGAGCGGATGCCCATTCGCTTTGTTTTGAGTGCTTGGGTCCAGACCACCGGTGGGACTCGTGATTTTACTGCTACTCCCTTTTGGTCCGGGCGTTTCAACGTCGTTTGGAGTGGTGGGAGGAGGTGTTTCAGCATGCTCCCCCATTGCATTTTCGTATTTTCATCGACGAAAAGGAGAAACGCCCGGTGAGTTTTTTACTTTTTAGAGCACCCCGGCCGGGGGACTTCTTCCCGGTCCGGGAGGAGCATCTAAAGCTCTATTACCGGGGCTGGCCTGAGGTGCCTTCTAGGCCTAAAAAGTGTACCAGAGTTTTCTCTGAGGGCCTCCATAAGGGGCCTATTGACACCGGATTACTATCCGAGGCCCCTCCTGTGAGGGCTATTTGTGAGCCCAGTTCTACTGTGGCGTCAGGTACCGGAGCTTGCTTCGAGGTCTCCTTGGGTGGAGCTTCCCATAAAATCACTGGGGTATGCCCTGAGGCCTCAGTTGAGGCTGTTGGTACCTGACGAAAGTTCGAGGCCCGTTGTGAAGGGGCTTTAGATACCGGGCTCGGGTCAGAGGCTCCTTGTTTGGAGGCTAGGGTGACCAACAGTTCTGAGAGGCCTGTTAAGGTCTTGTTGGTGAGGTGTTTTCCTCATCGCTCCCGTTCAAGCAGTGATACCAGATCTGTTGAGGGCACACGCAGAGAGGACTTGGACCGGAATTCCTCCGTTACCGGCGGTGCCAAGGTCCTTCCGTTGAATGCTTTTCTGGCTGATAGCATGTCTCAAAAACATTCTAGGCCACGCAGTACCGGCTCGGCCGAGGTGCCTTGTATTAAGGCTAAAATGAAGACCCCTGCCCCTACCGCACAATGTCTCGCATCCTGCTGCATCAGTGCCCTTGATTTATGTGGACACCAGTGGGTAAGGGCCCTCTTGGCAACCCTCTCCCTTGCTTCCCTGGAATGACTCCGCTCATGAGAGGCCTCATCCAGTCGCACCTAAATCATCGGCGGAGGACGTCTTTTTCTGCAAGTTTCAAAGACTTATGCATTCCGACCCCATGAAGGAGTTTGGGGAGCTATGCCCGCCTGCACTGACGGTCCCAGCTGCGGCACCTGTGGTTCCGCCGGCGCTGCCTTTACCGGCTAGACCTCCCCCCGACTCATCCTCCCTTGCCTCCGTTGTCCCCAGTGGACAAGTCTATAGTGGTGCCTGATGCAACTCAGCCTGATCCGGATCTGTTGGACGACGCACAAGAGGATCAGGACCGCGATGACCGCCCCGCTCTGTCAGAGCCTTTCACGACCGGGTGCTGGACATGTCTGTTGGATGTTCCAGTACCCGAGGCACCCGCTCTGCAGGAGGGCGTGCTTTCGGGGGCATTCACCTTGTCTCCTTTGGAGCGTACCGGTTTGTTCGTGCGAAAGGACGTTTTAGCCGAGGTCCGTAAAGTTTGGGAAAAACCACACTCTGGACTGTTTGTCAACAAGAAGATTGACACGCGTTATAGGCTCCATTCTTCAGAAGAGGTGGCTTTAGCATCGTGCCCGCCCACCTCCTCCACGGTAGTGGCGGCTGCCACTTTACAATCCAGACCTGCTGCTTTTTCTTCCGCAACGGCTACACAGGTTCTGGCCAAAGAGGACAAGCTTCTTGACTCCTTGGGAAGGAGGATTTACGCTAATTCAGCTCTACAGTTATGTCAAGCGAACGCAGAACTGGTGTTAGCGGGGGCGAATATGAAAATGTGGAAAGGTCTGTCGGAATTTGAGGAATTTATTCCCTCTGAAAAGCCTATAGGATTTCAGAGCGGGATTGTCAGATGTTAGGGTCCTGGCGCAGGACATGCTGAAGGCTGCGGCGCATCATGTCGACACCCCGGCCTGGGGCCTCATGCTCGGCGTGGACACCTCTCGTCAGGCTTGGCTGCACCCCACCAAGTTCTCTAAAAAGGTGCAGGATAAGGTTTTGGACCTGCCCTTTGATGGCAAGGAGCTTTTTCATTCCACAACGGACGTTGAACTGACCAAAACTAAGGATAGCCCTCAGACCGCCAAAGTCTTTGTCGGTCCTGGTGAAAACGCCTTTCAGGGCACAGAGAACGTCCTTGCAGCCTCGGCCTTCCACTAGTTTCAGGAGTTTGCTGGACCGAAAGTCCCGCAGGGTTGATACCCCATCAGGAAATTCCCACCGACGGCAGCAACGGAGCTGGTTTTTCACCCGTTCCTCAGCCTCCTCTTCAGGTTCAGGTGGCGCCACCACCGAAAAACCAGCTAAAAGTTTCTCTGCGCTCGCACGAGACCCCGGTGGGAGGACACATTGCGTCTCATTGGGATGCGTGGCAGACCATCACCGAGGACCGGTGGTTCTTGTCAGTTGCTCGGGCGGGCTTCCGCTTACCCCTTCCCCCTACCCCAACCATCAATCCTCCCTTCCAGCAGTCGGGGCGCCCTCCCTCAGAGCCGAGATTCAGAAGTTACTGGATCTCAGGGTGGTGGAACCCATTCCCTTAGGGGAGCGAGGGGAGGGCTTTTATTCCCAGCTCTTTACGGTGCCCAAACCCAACCAGGCTCGCCTGAGCACCATCCTAGACCTTTCCCAGTTCAATCTCTCTCTACCCCAAGAGAAATTCAAGATGATCACGCCTTGTCAAATAAAGTCCTCTCTGCAGAAGGGCGATTGGCTCAACGTAGTGGACCTCCAGGATGTGTATAGTCATATCCTGATCTGGCATCTGCATCGGAGATACCTATGGTTTTCCGTGGGGGAGGAGCACTTCCAGTTCCGAGTGCTTCCTTTTGGCCTCAGCTCGGCACTGCGTGTCTTAACGAAGATGTCGGTTATCGCAGCTTATCTTCGGCTTCAGGGTATCTGCGTGTATCCCTATTTGGACGATTGACTGCTGCGCGTCCTTGTCCGTTGAACGCCTCGAGCAAACTTCAGTCTCTCCTCCAGCTCCTGTTCCACCTTGGTCTGTCGATGAACTGACGGAAATCCTCCATAACGGTCTCTGAGGACCTGATTTTCTAGGGTTTTCGTTGGAACACGATCGACTGCAGAGTATACCTGTCCGGGGACAGAATGGCGGATCTGGTGGCCACCTGTCAGGTCTTTGCGCAGTCGGGGAGCATGTCGGCCTGGTGGTTCCAGAGGCTTCTGGGCCTAATGGCCTCGTGTGTATTGGCTCTTCCTCTTGCTCGGCTCAAGATGAGGCGGACGCAGATGGTTCTTCGGAGTGCTTGGCGTCAAGCTGTGGATCCGAACTCCAAAATGATATCGTTTCAAGCACTCATGAGAGCGGACCTTTTGTGGAGGTCGTCTCTTGGCAATTTATCGGTGGGCGGGGCTTTTCAGGACCCTGCTCTGCTGGTGACAATCACGACAGACTCTTCCCTTCTGGGGTGAGGTGCAATGTTGGACCTTCTTCAAATTTCCGATCTCTGGTCGCCCCAAGACAAGCTCCTTCATATAAATCACCTGGAGCTCCTGGCGATCTTCCTGGCGCTCAAAGCGTTCAGGCCGGTCATTGTCGACCAAGTGGTCCGTGTCCGCACGGACAATGTGGTGTCCATGTTTTACATCAACAAGAAGGGGGGGTACCAATTCCCCTCCTCTTGTGGATCTTGCCATTCAGATTTGGGAATGGGTGGTGCATCATGGCATCTGACTGGTGGCAGTACACATCCCTGGCCAGCTGAATGTTACTGCAGATACCCTCAGCCGACGAACGATTGTCAGCTATGAGTGGGAATTGAAAGTGGAGGTCCTCTTACAAATCTTCCAGTGTTGGGGCACTCCAGAAGTGGACCTCTTTGCAACGTCGGCCAACAGGAAACTTCCTCTGTATGCCTCCAGAAAATGACTGGGAGCCTCCTCTCTGGAGGATGCTGTCGAGATTCCCTGGCACCATATGAGGGACTATGCTTTTCCACCTCTGCCTCTGATTCAGCGGACAATTTGCAAACTGAGGAACACAGTGAACTGTTCTCTTCTGCTCATAGCTCCGTGGTGGCCGGCCAGGTTCTGGTTTTCAGAGCTTCAACATCTGTTGGTGTGTGCACCAATCAGGCTTCCGTTGGTTCCCGACCTGCTTCACTAGAGAGATCGGCAGCTGTGGCACCTCTCCCCACAATCGTTCAGCTTGGCGGCATGGTGCCTGAGTTAGGATCTTTAGAACATCTGAACCTGTCTGCTGATAACATGCGCATTATTCAGGCAGCCAGGAAGCCCTCGACGAGATCTCAATACAGGAGCAAATGGCTTTGGTTCTGCCACTGATGCTTAGCCAAACAATTGGACCCCAGGGTGACTACGATCGACACAGTGCTGTCCTTCGTCTCTCACCTAGCAGAGTCGGGCATTCATGTCCTCTCATGCAGGACTTATCTTTCGTCTGTTGCCGCCTACTTATCCATGGACCAGTGCTCTTTTTCACTATCAAATCCAGTGGTTTAAAGGCACTTCGCGGGTCTAATGCGTCTTTCCCCTCCTGTTCGCAAACCGCATCCGACGTGGGATCTGAACGTTGTCCTTACAGCCTTGTGCCATAAGCCCTTTGAACCAATGGCTACGGTAGATCTTGAGCACCTTTCGTGGAAAGTGTCCTTCTTGGTTGATGTGACTTCGGCAAGACGTGTGAGTGAGCTCCAGGCTTTGTCGGTGGAGCATCTCTTCTTGGTTTTCCACAAGGATAAGGTTTTTTTTTTTTTTAAAATATATTTTTATTTTGTTTTAAGTGAAAACAGTATAAAACTTGTGACATTATATACAATAAGACAATAAACACTTAAAAAAACACAGCACTACACTCCCCCCTCCCCCCCTCCCCCCCAAGAGCTTATCCACAGGGTAGTTCTGTATCGACCTGGTGTGGCCGGGTGACTTCCTCCTCCGAGGCAGTAGGTTCTCCTCGTACCCCAAACAGACCAGTGACTAATAACCTCCAGGCTGCTAGGTTGCCCACATCCTCCTCCCCGCATTTACTGCATGCCTCTTGCCAGACCATGGTTTCGGCTTCCGCCCATTTTTGGAGATCCCTCCACCACATCTCTATCCTAGGTTTGTAGCATTGCTTCCAGTTCATGGCTATCCTTCTCTTAGCGAGTATATACGCTAGGTCTCTCAGTTTCCCCAGATGTCTGGTGTTCTTCGGTCTGGGGAACCCCCCTAGAAGGCAAGCCCAGGTTGTGTCAATACTTATCGGACCCCTTTGTCAGCCAACTTCTGTGACACTTCTCTCCAGAAGACTTCGATTACTGGGCAGGACCAGAAGATATGCGTCATGTCCGCGTCCTCCTCGTTACATTTCGGGCATGCCTGCCTGCCCGAGTTCGCAAACTTAGCTATTCTCTTGGGGGTCATATATGCTCTGTGTGTGATATATAGTTGGATTTGCTGTAATCTAGCATTTCTGGACACTTTTTTATGATATCCCAGAGCTTGTTCCCATATCCCATCAGTCATCTGAACCCCCACCTCCATTTCCCATTCTAGTCTCAAGTCTGTCAAGTCCTTTCCCACTCGGGACATCACCACCTCGTACAATCTGGAGATCTCGTGTCCGCCCTCCGATATGTCATATATTGTATCAATCAGGGCGTCCGGATCCTCCGCTAACACCGTCTCAGGCCAAGATTTTCGGATAATCCGTACCAACCTGAGGTATGTAACGTATTGGCCCCCATGTAACCCAGCTTCTTCTTCTAGGTCTGCAAAATCCTTGATGGCCCCATCTTGCCATATATCTCCTAACGTGGCCAACCCAACTGATTCCCAGTACATTCTGATTGTTTTTCTAAGTTGACCATCCCCCGCAGTCAAGGCAACCAGTGGCACCTGCGGCGAACACGGATCCGGGCTTTCCAGTAGCCGGCATGCTCTACGCCACATTTTCCACCCAAGTAACAGCATACCAGGGCGAAAATTTAAGTCTTGTCTAGAGACCCAGATGATCTCCTTCAAATAAAACGGGGTGCAATCTGTCCCAACCAACCTGGACTCGGGAGATTCCTCATCAGAGAGCCACTGTGTAACATATTGCAATTGGCTCGCTACGTAATAGGCCTCAAAATGTGGTAATTTAATCCCTCCTTTATCGTAGAAGTTTTGTAGCTTCCACAGCGCCACTCGGTTGCGAGTGCCGTGCCATAGGAAGTCCCTGCACATACTGTCGAGTTTGGTAAAGAACTTCCTAGCTATTAAGTATGGTATGTTGTTGAAGAAATGCAGCAGTCTAGGCAAGACAACCATTTTAAGCAACGCCCCTCGCCCTATCATCGCTAGCGGCAGCTTTTCCCAAAATCGCATGGACGCACGGATTTTATCCACAGCAACCTCGGTGTTATGCAGATGTTCGTTTCCCACAGTGTGATATATGTCTATTCCGAGGTATCGGAAGGACTCGGCTGCCCAAGGCACGGGCAATACCGGTAAGCGTTCCGTGGGGACCCTCGAATAGTACCCTAGGGGGAACATGCTCGACTTGCCGGGATTAACCGCTGTGCCGGACAATTCGGCATACTTCTGCATGACCTCCAAAACATACTGGAGGTTCTCTTCCGTATACTTTAGGTACAGCAGCATGTCATCGGCATATAAGGATATCAAATGGCCCTTTCCTCCCACCTCGATGCCCACCAGGTCATATTGCTGTCTAAGATATACCGCTAAGGGTTCCAAGGCCAATATGTATAACATCGGGGACCAAGGACATCCCTGCCTAGTACCCCTACTTAAGTGCCACTTATCGGATATCACTGATCCCGTGCGCACCCTAGCCGTTGGCTGGCTATACAGTAGTCTCGCCCATCTGATATAGCCTGGCCCAAACCCATATTCCCTCAGGACCGCAAACAGCCACGGCCACCTCACCGAATCAAATGCCTTAACTGCATCCAGGGAGATCACTGCCATTTCCTCATCTCTTCTGTTCCCTTCTTCTATCACTCGGTGGAGCCGCCTGTGATTATGAGTTATATTCCTGCCAGGGACATAACCTGTCTGATCCGAGTGTATCAGTCTGCCGATGACCTTGCGCAACCTGTCCGCCAAGACCGCTGTCAGGATCTTACTGTCTTGGTTCAACATCGACAGCGGTCTGTACGATCCACAGTGTTGTCTCGGCTTGTTAGGCTTGGGTAGTGGTACGATCAGCGCTTCTCTGAGCGTGTCTGGCAATCGGCCTCCCTCGAATGATTCGTTATACATCTCCAGCATAGGGGGGAGTATCTCTGCGCTATACGTTTTGTAGAACTCACTCGGGAGTCCATCAGTGCCCGGGGTCTTGCAAGTAGGCAGCCGTTTCACCACCTCCTCCAGTTCATCTAGCGTAATGGGGCCATCTAACTCCTCCCTCTCCTCTGCACTAATCCTTGGCAGTTCTATATCTTCCAGTGTGTCCCTGATTTTATCCAGATTGTCTTCCCCTTTGTCCTCATACAGCGCTTTATAATAGTCTAAGAAAGCAGCGTTAACCTCTTCCTGAGTGTGAGCCTCCTCTCCGTCTTCCCTTTCTATCATCATGACCGGGGCCCTGGGGGTTTCCCTCTTATAAAGCCATGCCAGTAGGCGGCCAGTTTTGTCACCTCCTGCATGTTGCCTCTCCACGTATTTCCTGTAATTGAGGTCACAAAGCCGCTCCCAAAGCTCTGAGCATCGTTGTTGTAATTTGAGTACTAGGTCTGTGTCCCCTCCCCCTCTGGTACATTCACGCTCCAATTCTTTCTCCACTTTCTCTAGTTCAGCTAAAACCCCCCCCTGAAGGCCCTTTGATTTAGAAATAGCGTCGCCCCTCACTACCACCTTGAAGGCCTCCCAAAGTGTACCAGCCGAATCCACACTGCCCGTGTTCTCCTCAAAATACCTTGTAATCGTCTCTCTAATATCTTCTCTAAAGACCGGGTCTCTGAGCGCCTCCGCCCGAAGGCGCCATGTTGGAATCCGCCCTCTGGGGCGGCCATATTGCCAGGCCATCACCAAGGGCGAATGGTCCGACAGGACCCTCGCTCTGTATTCAACCTGTGTAGTTGTTATCGCCACTTCTGGCGTAGCAAAGAAGTAATCTAGTCTCGTGTGCAACTGTTGAGGGGCCGAATAATGAGAGTACTGCAAGGCCGTGGGGTGTTTCAATCTCCAGACATCTTCTAGTCCATAGTCGTCTAATAGTACCCGTAGAGCCCTGGCCGCTGGGGTGGGCCTGTCTACTTTACTGTCGGACCTATCTATCTTGGGGTCAAGAACACAGTTAAAGTCCCCCCCCCAGGCACGGGCCCAGGCGTGTACATAGAGTCCTGAAGTATACAGCAGTATTCTGATTGGGGGCATATGTATTAATAATACTCAGTCCTCTGTTCTCAATCAGTACCCTCAGTATTACCAGCCTACCCTCCGTGTCTACCTCCTCTCGTACAATTCTGAGTGGGACATGCGGAGCCACCCAGATCAGCACACCTCTGGCATAGGCCGAGTACGGGGAGCCCACCACTGTTCCACCCCATTTTTTCTTTACAAGGTCTAGTTTATGTTGGGCCAGGTGCGTTTCTTGTAGTAGGGCAATGTCGATCTTCTGTCGTTTAAGATACAACATGACTTTATTTCTTTTCAGGTAATTATTGAGGCCTCGGACGTTCCAGGTGGCAATCTTGAGGTCACCCATGGCAGCTATGTGTCTTCCCACCCCACTTACGGGAACCTCCAGCGGTTCTCATGACACAGAAGGCGTCCCACTGCAGCCACTCCGCGAATAAGCTCATTCCCAAACTAACCACACACACAACCGAACTCCAACTCCCTTTCCCCTCTCTCTCCCACCCTCCCCCCAACACCACACACCCCAACTGTTGCCCAGCTTCAACAAAGGAGCTCAGGCACCCCCACATCTGGTTCCGCAAACACCGATCCGTGCACGGAGCCCAGTAGGGTGAGGTCGCCCTAATGGCCACCTAACCTAAGCTATTGTGGGGAGAGAGTATCGCTCCATGGGGCTCCCGTTCAATGATAATCTCAGTGTTTGTGACAAACAGTACAGCCAACTGACCTTCCATACCGAAGGTTCCGAACCGACTATAATCAAGTCTCAGGGTCCATGAGTCGCGCCATCTTGCGATGCCATTTTACGTCTTCCGCAGCTCCTCCGAGTCCTTCTGGGGCCGGTCCGCCGATTCTTGAGGGCACCCCTGTGCGTCGAGCCACTCCATGGCGTCCTCTGGGGTCTCGAAAAATAAAGTTTTATGCGCCTGTATGACCTTCAGTCTTGCAGGGTAAAGCAACATATATTTGTAACCTGCCTCCCTCAGCCTCCGTTTCACAGTCCCAAAGTTCATGCGGCTCCGCTGCACAGTTAGGGTGTAATCCGGATACGCCGTGATGTTTGCTGTTCCTCTCTTGATCGTGCCTCCTTTTCGAAAATGTTCTAATATTCTTTCCCGATCGCGATAGTTAAGAATTTTGGCAATGATGGGTCTGGGCGGGTTTCCGGGAGGCGGCCTCCTCGTTAGGGCTCTGTGTGCTCTCTCCACTGCGAAGCCTTGGGATAAGACCCCTCCGGATATCTCTTGCAGCAACATGGTCTCAACAAAGTCAGTAGGGTCACGGCCCTCCGTCCCCTCCGGTAGGCCCACAATGCGGATATTGTTGCGACGGGCCCGTCCTTCCGCCTCCTCCACTCTACTTTCCAAGTTGCCCACCCTTTGGATTAGGGCGTGCAGTTTTACCTTGTGGGTGGCACAGTCCGCCGTATTCGGGCCAACTTCTTTTTCCAGGGACTCTGTACGCTCCGCCAGAACCCTAACGTCTTGTCTGAGTAGATTGACGTCCTCCTGGACCTCCCCAACTTTGAGGTCCAATGCCGTTTTTAATTCAGAGACAGCCAGTTCTAATTTCGACTCCCAGGCCGCTCTCAGGTCCGCAATCGCTGCCAGGATTTCTTGATTAGAGCTCGAAGTCGCCGCGTTACCCACGGTCGGTGCATCCTTATTCTTGGTGGCGTCCGGGCCCAGGGACGTTTTGGTGAAGTCGTCCAGCGTAGGCTGTTTCGCCTTAGGTCGCACTGCCTTACTGGACATGGCTCTGAGGATGTGCAGGTCTGCCGAATGACGAGCGGGCGCACTGCACGCTGACCAGGTTAGGTCTTCCCGCAACTCTTTTCAATCCCGTCTCGGGCCTACGTCGGCCATTTTGAGTCGTCCTTTGTTCTCAGCGTCTCTCGACTTTTCTTCTCCGATCTTAGCCGTCATAGCTGCTATGACCTCCAAAAGTTCACAGTACTTCGGTAGCACCTTCACACGCTGGCATGCATATCGTCGGTATTCAATAAGCAGTCGTACTGCACTGATTTGCCCGGATCTGTTCAGGATCTCGGGAGCTCCGCTGGAACGCGTCCTCCTACATGGCTCTCGTAGCCACGCCCCCCTCCACAAGGATAAGGTTCTCCTGAGGACGAATCTTTCTTTTCTGCCAAAGGTGGTCTCTGATTTTCATCTAAATCAGTCAATCTCCTTGCTAGTCTTCTTCCCAAACCCGGTTTCGGAAGCCGAAAGGGTTTTGCATTACCTGGATGTTAGAAGAGCTCTTAAGTTCTATCTGGACAGAACATCTGAATTTAGGAGTTCTTCTCAACTATTGGTGACCATTGATAATCCGCAGGGTAAACAGGCCTCCAAACCGACCATCTCCAGATGGGTTGCTTCCTGTATTATGGAGTCTTACACTGTTCAGGGCCTCCAACCTCCTAAAGGGATTCACGCACACCTGGTACGGGGCAAGGCAGCTGCTGTTGCCTTTCAAACGTATGTGCCCTGGGAGACCATCGCAAAAGCGGCTACCTGGGCCTCCATCGGCTTTTTGTAAAAACTACTGTTTGGACCTGAGCTTCAGATCTGATGCTTAGTTTGGCCAGGCTGTGCTAAAAAACTTTTTCAGTAGGGGGTTTCCATCCAACCGTAGTTCCAGTGAGGAGTGCTTGGGAATCTCCCGTAAGTATGGCGGAAAGGGGACGGGACATAGGAGTATAATAAGGTTACTCACCGTAGTGACCACCTTACTCCTAGTCCAAAGTCTCATAGTCCAAAGTCCCCTTTCCTCCATACGCCCGACGCCGTCCCCTCTAATAAGGTTCCTCTATTATTGCTTAAGGGTCTCTGACCAGGCGATAGAAAAGGACTGATGGGCGATGCGCTGGGCGGAGCTAAGGAGGGTGGGGATACGGCAGAGTGCGGTACCCCACGTAAAAAGAGAGGAAGGACACGCTTTTGAAAAAAGTGATGCTTTTTACAAAGTGCTCTGGTCCCGTCCCACAGGACGAAGGAATGTCCCATAAGTATAGAGGAAAGGGGACTATGGACTAGGAGTAAGGTGGTCACTACGGTGAGTAACCTTATTACTTGTAACGGTAATTCGATTGGATGTTCCTCCCACATACTCCACATTGCCTCTACCAGCATAACCTGCCGTAGAATTTAAGTGTCTTTACAATTTATGCTTTCTTGGCGCCTACGGTCTATGGTACGCCTGCTAATTCCTCTTCAGTAGGGGGAAAAACAGAACTGAAGTCAAAGGGCACTGCATGTGCTATTCATACTGATGTCGACAGTCAAACTGAGACCCTCAATGTACATCGACTCGAAGAGACTGCATACAGCGCCCCCTGTTGAAAACCCAAAGCAGCTAAAGCTGCAAGTATAATAATTATAAGATAAGGAATACATAGGAGGAACATTCAATCGAAAGACTGTTACCAGGGGTAAGTATCTTGTTCGTTTATTTAAAAGTTGCCACAATTTAAGTCTATTGACACAATCAAAAGTAGATCTAAAATCAACAATTTCTTTATATAAATAGATTGGATATATTGCCAGCTCCAAGCATGCTAAAAGTATGTTCCTGTATATCTTTGCGCTTATACCAAAGAGATTGGGCACTAAAAAGTCACGGAACATGGATCACATTTTTTAAAAGGTTAGTATGTCTACAGTTTTCCAAGAATCGGGCACTGAACATTTTGAATTCATATAATTCAAATAACAAGTAAAAACAGACCACAAATATGTTGTTCAGAACTGTGCAGTTGTCCCGGAATCAAGACCGCACTGGGTGCTTTTCCTGAGATCCTTGAGTTAATTAAGCAATATGCCAAGACTGGCGGAGGCATTACCGAGTTAGGTAATGCCCCTGGGCCCATAGTTAGAGGCCCGAGCAAAGTGAGGGCCTTAACAAAGGCCCCGGTGCATTACCTGACTCGGTAAAGCCCCCGCCACGAGGGACATATTGCTATTAATACCCTGGCCCGCAAGATCTGCGTGCCTGGGGTGCTAAAAGCTGTTTTTTCTGTCCCGAAATGCTGCTGCGTTTTTGGACAGAAAAAAAAAGACCAAGAAAATGGCCGCCGGGAAAGGGAAAACTGAGTCAGATTTCCCTTTCCATGGCGGCCATAGGGAGCAGACGTGCTGGAAATAGCCGTGGATAAAGGAGGCAGAAGGTAAGTGGGGTGGGGTGTGGAGGGCGGGGAGGTGGGAGGAAAGAGGGAAAAAAACCACATACCTGAGTCCCCGGCGGTGGGCGAAGGCAGCTTCTCAGCCGTGTGGAGGCTCGGAGCGGGGATAGCCCCGCTTCGAGCCTTCTCATTGGCTGAGGGAATGCCACGCCCCCCCGCCGGGAACAATGGCCGTGGAATCACGACCGAGGGATTCCCGGCCGGGTAGTGCCCTGGCGAGGGCAATCAGAAGGCTTGTTTCATTCTGATTGAGCCCTCGCCGGGTACTAATATCATTTAAGACCTCATTCAAATTGAAAACGAAGACATCACTAGTGATGTATTCAATAAAAAGCTCTGTTAGCTCTGAATCTCTATTAATTGGAACAGTAGCATTGTAATAAAGGCTTTCAAAATTGGCTAGCCTATCTTTGACCGATAAATCTGCTGATATAGATTTAGTGTCCGTCGTACTGTTGTCACTAAGGGCCAGAACCTTTTTACATACTCAGTAAGTGCTTTCCAATATCCTATGGATTGGGCCGTTTTATTGTTCAATAAGGGACTTCTATTCAGTTGTAAGAGCCTTAATCAAATCATTATCATGGCTATTTGATCTTTTTAGTTCAACAAGCAGCCTATTCTTAATTTCCCTACATTTAGAATCAAGCCAACTATTATGCACCTTCACATTCCGCTTCAACTTAGAAAGTACAGTTTGTGTAACATAAGGGGATAGTGAAGCACCAATATCGGTATTGATTAGGCTGACATTAGTAGTTCCCTGAATCCGATTAGTGGCATAAAACTCATCACTTGGCTTAACCATGAGTAGATCTATGGGATAATAAGCTCCTGCCCCAGGTTATGCCATTTGATTCTTTTCCTCTGTGGCTCTCACCGATTCATGGGTTTGCACACTGCTCTGAGTGGGGTTAACATCTGGTATTTGTATTGTTAGACAAAGAGGGTCATGATCACTTTCAGGTCTAATAATTATTTCTTAATCAACCACAATACCAGCTCTCTGTTTTGCAATCCAAGTGAGATCTCGCTGATTCTCTTTTGAAGGTAGGTATTGCAGGTTAATCACCTGGGAGCCGGCCATTTTTTTCTCTCTAACCCACGTCAATAAATAACAATTATCATATTCTGGGCTTTAGTAAGCGGGTAACGTCGGGTATATTCCAGTCTTCATCTTCTTGCCTGATTGCATAAATGCATTCTGTTAGAGGTTCAAACTGAATGTTCAGATCGCCTGCCGCAATGAATGTGGTAGAATTATTCCATTCAGGAGAATATCTTAAACCCAGCAAAATTAATTCTAAACATTGCATTTGAAGAGTTAGCAAATAAAATATTTTGTCTGGGAAAGAGACTCTGGTTTTTGAGAATTGGTAAAACAAAAATAGTAGGTATCGTTGCATTACAATTGTAAAGCTGCTATCAAGACTTCAGCTCCTACGTCTTCAGAGCCTTACTGCATTGCTACACAAAAATGTTTAACTGGCGGGACAGACAGTTTTAAAGACTTCATCTAGTAGGGTCTCAACCGCAAACCAACATCCCCAGATGTATAAACTCTGCATGGTAATTATACACATCTAAAACGTAGTCACGCTGCAAAGGCATACTTTTAAACAGTAGTTTTGCAGCTCTGCTTTTATTCACGTGACCCATCCATCTTCTCTCTCCCTCCCACTTTTTAGAGATGTTTTTGTTACATTTACTCTTTCATGATGTTCTTCTAGACTAAGGATACCATTTCTAAAAAATACAATCTTATGGTGGCATCTGCTGAAATTACTATAGAAGAATATATGGAAGTCATACAACTATCTGGTTGCTGGCAAGCTCATGGTGGTGCCTATATTTCAAACGTGAGAAAACCAAAATGAACTACTTGGAGCAACCAATAGATTCTGACTTATGCTCTGCATGAATTTGTAAAATTGAGACATGCTGAATAAATACTGATACAGGTAGGTAACATTCACCATACCCGTTGGTCTACATTATAGCTACTGACAAGAGTTCACTCCCTTGACCTATTCATTACTGATGTGGCCATAATAAGCTGGAGGTGAATGGATAATGGAGAATTCTGGTTGCTAATTACAAAGCTGCTATATGTTAATAAACTGCAGCATAAAAAACGTGGCAACTGGTTTTTCTTTTAAATCGTGTTATGCAAAAACCTCTGGTTCTTTTTTGAATTGATAGAATCAGTTTTCTGGTCTCACTTACTGTAAATTAAATGAGTTTGATTAACAGAGCCTGTGTTGCAAGTCAGAAGATCGGCACAATTTATTTGGACTTTCTGATGTAGTCCCGCTTTAATTGAAAACAATTATTTCATCCAAGTATGTGATGAAGAAGATATCATCCATTGTTTTGTGCTTCTGTACATCTGGATGCAAAATTCTTCTGATCTAGTACTTACCTCGAGAATTGGATGACAAAATATTCAGTAAAATTGTAAAGAAGTGCTACATGCTTATTTTTTGCCCTGCAATGTGTTTTGCATTCTTAATAAGATCCCAGATTGTATGTATCAGTTATCAATTTGTGTACCGAGTGAATGCCTTGTTTGCTTTACAAGCACATGTGCACAATAATACTTTGAGGATGTTTAAACACAGTGCACTTTAAATATTACATTTTCTGGGAGTCTTATTAGCCCATTCAGATGCTCTACCCTTTTTTGTACTGTGACAGAATCCCCTTGGTCAAATTGTATCTGTCTTTTTTATTCCGTTTTACCAGTAGAAAATGTTGCGATGAAAGATCCCCCGGATTTATTGGACAGGCAGAAATGCCTGAACGCCTTGGCGTCACTGCGACATGCCAAATGGTTTCAGGTTGGCTGATTTGTTCTTATCTTGTGTAGCCTTATGAGGTTCCCATTAAAAGCCCTTTAATTTCAAGTTTTATCTGTTTTTGTTTTTTAAATGTAGCCTTTTGAATTTGATGAAATGTTCAGTAAGAAGATTTTACTAAATTAAATGTTGACTGGCCTTTATCATGAGGCTACAAAAGCGATTTATAGTTTATCCTTCCCAGTTTTATTTTGTCTTCATAATAACCTGTAGTTGACTTTTTTTAATTTCCTTGCATGACCTAATGATTAATACTCATTAACAATCGTAATTGACAATCTAGCCAAGGATTCTGTACTTGAAATTAATATTGAGTTTAAGCAGTTGCATTGGAACCATTTTGTTTGTTTTAGGCAAGAGCAAATGGATTAAAATCGTGTGTAATTGTTCTACGTATTCTTCGTGATTTGTGCAACCGAGTACCTACATGGGCACCATTAAAAGGATGGGTAAGTAAGATGCTAATGATTGCAATAATTCAATGTGTTCACAATTCATCTCAACAGTGTTATACTAATGTAGTCACTTAAAGCTGATCACTATGAAATGAAGGCACAAGTTGATCTACAAATGATACATTGTTATATGTATCTGTGCATGTGTGAAATTAATAATGAATGAACCGCAATACAATATTGTGACTTTGTGTTTATAAGACTGATCATCTTTTTCTTTTTTATTGTGTGAAACAACCTGTCCTAATCCGTTCATGAGCTGTAGAGTGAATTCATGACATTTTAATTTACCGCTTGACGGTTGTCAAAATGAATCGATTTTTGAAGCATGGTCCTCTTAATATAAACTAGTAAAGTGGTTGTGATGCTGCTGGCTCCCTGGCACATATATTGGTTTTGTTTCATGTCATTGCATTGGTGTTGTGACTTTTGGTATGTCTTGGCATCGGTGTAAAGGCAACGATGCACGAGTAGATTTTCTTTTTCTGCTCAAGGTACCCACTATACCCACTCGCACAATCATTGCCATTTTCCATTATGCCCAGTTTGTCCGTCATGGGAGATTTCCTGTGTGCCTACTTATACATCCTTGCTGGTTCGCACTATGGCTTCTCTGCACAGTTTACATGGTATACACGCATTTCGCCGAATGAAATGTCATCGTGGGACATTTCATCGCCGGAATTCTCATCGCCAGAAACCCTTTTTTTAAAAAAAATATTTTTTGGGGGGTGTTTTGTGCGGGTTGGGGTATGATTATTAATGTAGGGGGGTATTGGGGGGGAACCCCCCCACAAATAAAATTTTAAAAAAATACAGGGTTTCTGGCAATGAGATTTCGGCGATGAAATGTCCCACAATGACATTTCATTCAGTGAAATCGCGTAGAACCGTTTACATATTTGGTTTCCTTATATTATGGTTGATTTCCAATGTTTACTTAGCTCAGCCTTTTCTCCCAGCATGCTGTACATTCTATTGTCCGTGTGGAAAAAAGGTAGGCCATTGTTCCCCATCGTGGTAGAGGGACTGGAGGGAAGGCAAGGCTGCAGCGTATTGTGGGCATCAAAATAAAAACTCTTCTCCCTTCTTCTCCCGAAGGCAATAGTGCCATTAGTTTCAGGGTTTCGGAGGTGGACTGAATTCCCAAACTCGGCCTGCTGCGCTGACATGCAAGCAGGCTGGATTGAATGGGGCCTCTTACAGTGTTGTAGTGACAGTGAAAGTCGTAAATATGGCTTGTTTTCACCCTGGGCCATGGCATGGTATATGCACCAGTGGAAGAACCAGCACAAATCTGGTCATTGCCCTGGCTCTAAAAATCACACTGGCTTCATGCCAGTAGTAAGATCTCACAAATTGGATTGCTTCACCTGCATTATGACTAATGGCCACAGTACAATCATTAGGGTGTTTGGTATTGCTTTGCTCTTCCCGTTTGACAAGTCCACAATATTTCCATTTTTCATAGTCCAGTTTGAAAAGCCAGTATATTTCATTTTTGCACAAGTTCCCGTATATGTGCTGTATACTCGTCCCCACCCCCCCATATTGGCGGACCCATGACTATTTGGAATTCACACTTTTTATGATGTCATTTTATACCCAGTTTGACACACTAAATGTACTCCCGGTTTGACAAACACATCATACGTCTACTTTATGAAATTGGTTGACAATTCCAGTATAATATACTGTTGATTTTCATTGGGGACCGCCTTGCTTATGTAGGTTAAATGCAAAGACAAAACACTTATGAGGCTGTTTACTAAGCTCAGAAAGTAGCTTTAAGTAAGACAAAATTTTCTGAGCTCAAGAAAATAGTGGAAGTAGAATTGAAGCCATTTTTTGGCTCAGATTTTACTCACACTATTTTGTTATCTTAGTAAATCAGCTCCATATATAACATATATCAAAAAGCAGTCTGCTTAAAAATGGTCGCTCAGCCACCACCATTCCGCTGGTGTCTCCAGGCGTGGACAAAGCCAAACCACAAATGTATTCAGAAAACCGAACACCCAACCTGCACTGCTATGCATCTGCAAATACCATACAGGCTGAAGAAAACCTGGCCACTCAAGCTCTAAAGAGCTTTGTGCAGATACTTATTGTCATAAAATCAGCATACAAAAGTTATTTCATAATGGTGAAAAGAGAATCTTGACTCCTGGAAATGCTATATTGCCACAAATTCCATCCAACACGTGCCCTCCTCAGGGAAAATTCAATTGTTACAAAGAGTGGCCTCATATTATATTAAGTTAGAGAACAGTAGGGTGTGGTCTTTCCACTGAAACAATTATGACATACTCTTGGTCTCACTATGACCTATTTACATAAACAAATGGATTACGATTGATTTGCCTACAAAATTATGAACCCTGACAGAGCCCTCGAAGAACCAGGCTGAAAGCCGGGGAGTAACAAACGTATTAGTTTCACCCCATTAACATGCACATATATAACATTACACATGTGTTTGTTCTTAATGAGCAGTTCAGTCTGTAGCTGCTATTTGTGCTTTTTTTCAATCAATTTCTAAAGAATAAATCTTTTTCATATACATTAAAACATAATTACTGCAAAGAAATTCCAAAAACACTTACATTGGTGAATACATTGTGAAACAATGAATACAAAGAATGCACAAAAAACATATTGCAAACAGACATGGATTGTATACTTCAATACAGTCAGTTAGTACATCCATGAAACTTATCAACTGAACGACTCAGAGAGCTAAAAACCATGTAGTTAGAACAAGAAACATGTGTGTCTAACTGTAGTTGATGACATTCATTGTCAAAAAAACAGTTAATGGACCTTGGACTGGCCTTTCTCCATTTTTGTGACCATGGATTAGTCACACTGGCATCTGGAGCACAACCATTAAACCAGAAGCCAATCAAAAATGGATCAAAACATCAACATATTGATCATTAGAACATTTTAAAATCCAACAATAAAGCCCCTTTGAGCCTAATGTAAATCACCACAGCTTCAAATTCCATGAATGTTTGAATCGGTATTCTGAGGACAATTGTCCATTCTTTGGTAACACAAAAACAAACACCAGTGAAATTGATAACATACAAGCAGAGAAAAAGCATGATTTAGTCTAAAAATACATGTAATTCGCAGTCTATGAAGCCAGATACATAGGGGAAAATGTTTTCTCAAACTTGATGTTGAGAGAGACAAAATAATTTGAAGCTATGGTGATTTACATTAGGCCCAAATGGGGTTGATTGTTTAAGTTCTTTTATTTAAAATGTTCTAATCAATATGTTGATGCTTTGATGACTTTTGGATTGGTTGTTATTCTGCGCAATAGCACGCTATTCTATTTCTGATAATTCTGGATGACCACTTATCACTGGTGTTAGTATGTGCTGCAAAAAATAAGAAGCATTATAGTCCTTTTATATTTGTTTAAAGAGGAATTATTAACGTTTGCAGTGCTGGAACATCATAAAACATTTTCAGTTATAAAAACCATTGACACTCAGTGAAAATATGTTGTTAAATGGACGTTCTGGTTAAGTTGCCCTAAGAAAACCTATGAAATTCAATGAAGCAACGTTGACAAATGGACGTTATGGTTCAATTCCTCTAATAAAAATCTATGAAATTCAGTGAATATAACGTGGTTAAAGGAACATTTCGGTTGCACAGCAAAATCCAAAAACCAAAGAAAATTGCTAGTTATGGTAAGCAATGCATCCCCAACTCGCGCCATTGCCATGTACTGCTAAAACTAACACCAAGGACATCAAAGGTAACATCACAAATGGCATCACTGATGACATCACATATGACACCACTATTCTGTAAAGTCTCTACAAGAGGTTCTGTTTGAAGTGTTGCTAGCAACATAGGACGGGTGATCAGGGAAACTCTTCTAAGAGGAAACCAATACTATGATCAGAAAGTGAAATTAAGATTATCGTGTACACAAATGGTATTATTTGTGTGGTGCCTGCTTATTGTTCCATGTATGTGAACCAATAGCTCAGGCCAAACCCTAAGGAAAGTATTTAAGAGTATTGCACAAGATTAAGGTCTACACCAGATCAAGGACTCTGCTTAAATGATTACTTTCACTGTACAAAAACAACTTCCCAGGATATGTGATGTCACTAATGATCCCATTTGTGATGTCATCTTTGAAGTCCTGGGTATTGGTCTTCGTGCATGGCAGTGACGCGAGTTGTAGTTGCATAGCTTACCATAACTGGCACATTTCTTTGGTTTTTAGATTTTGCCCTGCAACCATAATATTCCTTCAACAACGTTTTTCACTCTTTCTCTCTCTCTCTCTCTCACGCTCTATTTTATATATATATATATATCTATCAGACTTTTGGAATCTGCTTAGATCACATGCTGTGCATAGGCCGACATCTAGTGGAAGCTGCAGAGTATTACAGTTGTTGTTTTTGAAACTCGAAAAGGGACGTCAACAGTGCATGCCAGTAATACTATCCCTAGTGTGACGTCCACTGTACCCATTGTCCTTCACGCGTTGAGGTCCCTCAGATTGTTTTTTCCGCCATAATAGACAGACGCTAAAGCAGAGTTCTCCTTTCGGCTCATCGCCATTTATCATTATTACCAATTACTGATAGTTTTTCTTACTATCCTTAATATTCACCGACTATCGAGACCATCCGACGGCAGTGAAGAACAAAAGAGGACCGTCGAAGACCCCGTCGATGGATCCGTTCTGGCCTTGGAAGGCCTCTTCGGCCCACACAGTAGGGAGGGAGGGGGGACATTTTAGAATGTATATACCCCTTTTCGTACAATATTTTCGCCTAGCTGCTGTGTCATTCCGTTATGGATAGGACCCCCTTTAAATTGTGCCCTAAGTGCAACAAGAGGTTCCTGTGGGTCGACAAACACCTGGTGTGTAACCTGTGTCTCCTTCGGGACCAAGTCGAGGGTTCCTGTCGAGCGTCTAACTCTTCAAACCCAAGACATTGAAGGACCACTTAACTAAACGCTAGGCCTACCATGACAGGCAGCTCGAGGCCATGGAAGTGGAGGGTGCCTTCAGCGACGGCAGTAACGCTGCAGTATCTGACTGCAAAGGCGACAGGGTTACTCCGGTTTCCCAAGCGCAGGCCCCTGACCCCAACAGACAGGCCGGCGGCCTTGTTACAGGGACGACACCCTGCGGCGAAAGCGCTCTCACTGCCCACTTCACCAAACACACAATCTACAGCCGAGACTCGACACACGTGTCAAGCAAACAGCAACGCAAGACATCTAGTGAGAGGTCAGTTGAATCACTGTCCTCTGGGCATTCCAGATCGAGATCGCCACATGACAGGCCCTGACTGTCGAAAGACAGAACAGACTTCTTGGATGAAAGCATTCCCGAAGGTTGTGAGTCTGCTGACGACACTTTGGATCTAGCCGAGATTCGATGTTCTGCGTCGATAGCAATAAAAAAACATACAGGCGGATTAGCCCATTTAGTTAAAAAGCGCGTCCCAGAAGACCTTGTTAAGTCAAAGGAGTCTAAGAAGAGCACTTCCAAGACCCCTCCTAGGGAAAAATCACAGAGAGATAGGCTCCCTCACAAGAGAAAAGAACCTCCGGTGCAGGGTTCACGGTCTTCCGCTTAAAGAAAAAGGTTACACCTTCCACTATAGTTCACCTACTCAGAAGTTTTAGGTCTCACACCTCAACCAATGGACATTCCTAGCTCTGCCCAATGGTCGGCTGAAGATCTAGATAGGGTCATGCGAAGAATGTCCTTTATGGCAAACTTTTATGAAAAAGACTGTACCTACTTCACAAGTTTTCAGTCCACCCACCCCCCCTCCAACCTCCCACAACAGCGGCCTCTGGGTCTCAGAACCCTGTTCAACCCCCTGATAAGAAGTCTTACCCCGGTGAGCTACAACAAGAGCCCACTGTCATCGACCTATATGACCTGGACACTGATCATGAAGTCCTCCATAGCCAAGAAGCCGCAGACCCTTATTATGGGGATAATGAGGACGATTAGGGTGATCCGGATACAGACATGTACAACATCGACTCCCCAGTTCATAAGGACCCCCCGTTGTAGATTCACCCATAGATAATCCGCCTCTTCTGAACGAAGTACTCATCAAAGCGGCTGAGCATTTCCAAATATCTACCCAAGAGGATCCACAGGACAAGGATTTAGTTGACGAGATCTTGGGAGATGAGATGAAGCTGTATCTCAATTTATTCCCCTACTAAAGTCTGTTCAGTGAAAGGTACAACCCTCACTGGAAACACCTAATCAGATGCGAGGGGTGAACCCTCGCATGGAAAAACTTTTCAAGCCTGCTCCATCAGACACACTGTACATCGGGGGGCAGCTAAGGCCTGACTCACTCGGCATTACTACGAGGAAAAGAGCAGGTACTCCCCTAGCCTTCTCTGAGGCTCCTCCAGACAAGGAAAGTAAAAGGATATACACAATGGGCAGAAAGGTTGCCTCTTCCGCTGCATTCCAGACCAGATTAGCTAATAACTCTACTTTATTAGCCAGTTCCAACTGCCATAAATGGGACGAGGTCTCAGCTTTACTCTCCTCAGTCCTGGTACCCCTCAAGTCTCAATTAGCATTAGTGGCTTCCGAAGGAATGGCAGTTTCAAGCTGCTTGCTAAAAAGCAGTCTTGACGCCGCAGACAACACCGGCAGAATCATAGCTGAGGGAACCATTATTAAGCATCACGCTTGGCTACGCCAATCCGGGTTTAAGCCAGAGACGCAGGCCACTCACATTAACATGCCCGTCCAACCCATTGTACTCTTTGGCAAGGCCATCGAGGACGCCTTGAAAACAGCCAAAGAAGAGTATGATGCACTGGAATTATTGGGCCAATTGACCAATAAATCTCCTGGCCAGAGGGGAAACAGCAATTTTCGTCGCTCACGCAGACAATTTTCCCAGAGGTGTTCCAGCTATAGCCAAAATCAAGGAACAGCATGGGGGAACAATCAAGGCCAAGCCTCTCACAATTACCAGAGAGGATCGTGCAGATCATGCGGTCGAGGAAGGGGTCTCTCCTCCAGAGGTGGTACCCCACCTCAGAAACAGTGACATCCCGCTTCAGGTGCCCTCTTACTCCTCTTCAGTAGGAGGGTGCATTTCCAACTTCACCTAAGCATGGGAGGGAATAACCTCAGGCGGATGGGTGCGGTCCACGTAGGGGGCGGATATTGTATAGAGCTCAAGTGACCCCGGAACCAACCCTCAATCCAGAAAGCCCACCCCAAAGAAGACCAACACATGCTCCTCGAGGAAATCGCCACACTGCTCCAAAAGGACGCCATAGAAATCGTCCCGGCCAACCAGCTAAACAAGGGTATTTATTCAACTTACTTCCGTGTTCCAAAGAAAGATCTAACAATGCGCCCAGTATTAGATTTACGCCCTGCAAACAAATATGTCAAAGTTCAGCATGACTATGCTACAAGTGTCATGATGCATACCCCCGGGCATCCAAACCACGCCCGAAGAGCAGCACACGCTTCGTGTTGTTCTGCATCCAGCAGCGTAACGTTCACTGTGCCAGCAGCAGCATCCAGCCTTCTGCCATGCCTGCCTCGAACCTGGAGCACCTAGAAAGAAGGAAAGAAGCAAATGTTAGAACAAGAGTATTACCTGATTTCTTACCTGATCCGGGATTCATCGCATCTTCAAACCTGAGGAAAGACTTTGTTTTAAACGCGTCGCATCGCCAGCAGCAGCGCCGCGCCATACTCACCGTTCCACGCAGCATCTCTTCGATCCGGCGCTGTCTCCATCTTTACATCGTCGAATTCCAGCACCTAAAGGACAAGAAACAACAAGGTGAGCAGAGAGAACAGACAGAGACAATCTCTTTAGCCGCCATATGCTTACCTGATTTTACCGCCGGAGGTATTATTCATCAGCACGCCACATCTTCTTATGCCGCACCTGTGAGAAAAGGAGAAAGTAGCAAGTTTAACCCTTGGCATTATTTTCCAGACAGTGTTGGGTAACACAGACTTTTACCGGAGCGCTTTCAGCTGTCAATCTTCTTATTGGGTCAAAGCTGCAAGATAAAAGAGGAATTGGACAGGAGTGAATTCCAGACATTTTGAATTCTTACGAACTATATACTTACGGCTCTTCGCCAGGACCTTTTGGAGTCAGGATTTGTCTACAACTCTTCCAATATCTTCAGGCCAGTGAAGTAACTGGTCATCAACGCGCCCCTACGTACTTTGCAGGCTGCAGGGCTCATCCTTCAAGAATATAAGGAGAATATTTCTACGGGTCAAGCAGACAAGAATTGGAGGGCAGCTCCAGTCCGTCATCGCTGCACTACGCATCACGTGGGTGGAGACCTCAGCAGTCCGGGTCCGACAAACGCCCCTGTGGGAGCCAGGTGAGCGTAACAGAACGCGAAGCCTAGCTACAAATCCCCACCCGGGCGTTATGGAAACTTCAGAAACCGACCAACTGTCCCAACTATTGGGGGGAACTTAGGGCGGAAGTGCACGCCGCTCGCCAATAGACTAATGCCCTCAGAAGAGAACTAATTGTATCGAAGGAGCGCACAGATGATCTCGACAGACAACTGCTGCAAAACCAAGCTGGACAAACACCCCTACCTGGGTTTGGGGGGAATCCTGCCCCAGTTTCATCAAGCAATCCTGTGCAAGTGATTTTACCAGGAAATATTCCGTTAGCTCCACCCGAACGCTATGCTGGGGACCCCAAGAGGTTCGCCGTGTTCATGAACCAATGCCGCTTGCACTTTTTATGCAGACCGGGAGCCTTTCCAAACGACCAAGCTAAAGTAGCTTTTGTATTATCATATCTTAGTGGCAGCACCGCGGATTGGTCCTTTCCGCTAGTCAACCAGGATGACCCTCTTCTCCGGGATTTTCAGGGTTTTCAAATGAGCATGGAAAGACTATTCGCCAGACATTCAAAGGGACAAGCCCTGGATAACGAGCTCTTATCCTTACGACAGGGTAACCAGGGTCTGCTAACCTATATCGCAACCTTCAATAGATTGGTTGTGGAAACCGGATGAGCTGAAGAAAAACGAATCACGTTATTTCATCGAGGGCTTCGAGGAGAACTCAAGGATGTCTTGGCACAAGTCGTGAACCCACCTCAAGACTGTGCTGAATATATAGACTTAGTGGTCCAGTTAGATCACAGACTTCAGAACAGAAAGGCTGATCGAGCCAAGTTTGAGAATTGGGTGTTGGTCAAAACCCACGCTAACCCCAAAGGTGCAGATGCTTCAGATCCCATGCAAATCGAAGGGGTTAAAGGACCCCTAACCCAGAAAGAAAGGGAAAGGAGACAGCAAATGCAATTGTGTCTATATTGTGGAACTTCTGGACATTTTCTACGGGATTGCCCTGTAAAACCACCCAAGAAGGTGGTAGGAGCTGCTGATAAAAGCCATATGGAGTCAGACTCGGGAAACGACCACGCCCGACAAGCGTAGAGGTCCGCTTGCCGAGCTTGAAGAAAGATACTCAGACCTCGCATTTCATCATACCAATGGTCCTCGTAGATCCAGGGCAGCCATCGCGTATGCACGCAGTAAGGGCATACATTGATAGCGGGGCCATAGGAAACTATGTGGACTATGAATTGGCTTCTAGGATGAATTTACCTCTCTGCCGGAAAACCACCTCAGATGTCATCACCACAGTCGATGGAACTGAAATTGCCTGTGGACATGTAACTCACTCCACCGCAGAGATGACACTATTGGATAAGGATGGGCATCGAGAGACTATTGTGTTTGATCTAATCAAAGCCCCACAGTTCCAAATAATACTGGGTATACCTTGGTTGGAAACACATAATCCTTGTATTGATTGGCGAGAGAAGAGAATAACCTTCCCGGATTGTGCACAAACCTGTTACCCAAAGAAAAATCAGAACGCAGGCCTAGCCACAGTAATCACAGCAGTCATGCAACTACCTCCAGAATACCAAGAATTCCAGGATGTCTTCCAAAAGGAACAGGCAAACACCTTACCTCCTCACGATTGTCAAATCGACCTCATACCCGGTGCACAACCCCCTTGTAGCAGGATCTATGCCCTTACGGAACCTGAGAACCTTCACCTACGACAGTACTTAGACCAGTACCTTGCCAATGGCTTTATTCGCCCATCCAAGTTCCCTGCATCTTCAGCTTTGTTCTTCGTACCCAAAAAGGAAGGTGACCTCAGAACATGCATAGACTACCGCGCATTGAACCAGATAACTGTTAAGAACCGATACCCGTTGCCTCTGATCCCTGAACTACTAGACCAAGTGAAGGATGCTTGCATCTACACTAAATTAGATCTCCGAGGGGCATATCATCTGGTACGTGTAAAGAAAGGCGACGAATGGAAGACGGCCTTTCGCGCCAAGTACGGATTATTCGAGTATCAGGTGATGCCCTTCACGTTGTGCAATGCACCAGCAGCCTTCCAGTATTTTATGAACAATGTCCTTCGTGAACTCATTGATGTCTGTGTTGTCGTATACATAGACGATGTTCTAGTGTACTCCTCCTCAGAATCAGACCATCTTAAGCACGTACGTGCAGTCCTTGAGAAACTACGCCAGCACAAGTTATATGCAAAATTGAAAAAATCTGTTTGTTACAGAAGTTGAATTCCTTGGTTTTATCCTGACTCCAAAAGGAGTCCGAATGGACTCATGAAAGGTGGACGCTATTCTCAAGTGGCCATCACCTAGTTCAGTTAAAGGGGTACAAAGCATGCTCGGATTTGCCAACTTCTACCGCAGATTAATTCCGGACTTCTCACATGTTGTACATCCCATCAGAGCACTTTTGCGAAAGAACAAACGCTTCTTGTGGACCGAAGAGGCTGAAAATGCCTTCCAAGAGCTGAAAGCGAAATTCACGTCTGCGCCTTTCTTAAGACATCCACGCCCAGAGCTTCCATACATAATGGAAACTGATGCATCCGGTTTAGCCATGGGAGATGTCCTGTCCCAGAAGGATCCTGAAACTGGTCAACTTTACCCAGTGGCATTTTGGTCCAGAAAGTTCTCGGCACCCGAATTAAACTATGCGGTTACCGATAAAGAGTTATTGTTAGGGAGAATTCTCTGTAAGGCTAATTACCCAAACCTAGTGAGTCCCCCAGCAGCTTTGCTGGATTGTTGGGGTTTATTTTTTTCTCTCCTGCTAAGAGTGAGATTCTTTTGCTTAGACATGATTTGAGGTGTTCCTTTAACTTTCCATGGCCCTCATTACGACCCTGGCGGAGAGGGGTTTACGCCAGCGTAATGCATGGCGTACCTCTCCGCCAGATTACGACTTCCCGTAGCGCCATGGTGATTTTTACGCCTGCTTTTTGCAGGCGGAAAAATCCATGGCGCTACGGGACTTGTTGTTAATTACGCCACCGTAATTTACGGTGGCGTAATTAACGCCTTCCCCACTCCCATTATACCCTATGGGGCAAAAATGGGAATGGGGAAGGGTAAATGGGGATTGGGGACTTACCGCCCCGCCAAGGTCGGAATGGGGCGGTAAGTCCGCCAACCCCCATGGCGGAGTTGGCAGCTCAGCGCCATGGTCCATGGTGCAAATTGCACCATGGATCTCCGCCAGGGTCGTAATGAGGGCCCATGTGTTTTATGGGCTATGGGGTCTTTTACTCCAAAGGGTCTCATGTGTTTTTGTTGATGTTGGTTACACAGCACCCTCCATGCCGTAACCCAGGGGTGTCGTAGCGACCCCCCAACATAGACTCCATACCCTGGGACTGACTACTGTCTCCCAGGGCATGTAAAGTCACCCTTGGCTTTGCTAGTCCCAAATTATGAACAGAAACCAGTACAAACCATCATATTGTGGACGTACTGGGCGGGGCAATTTGATTGCCCCGGGGTCTGTTGTTCTAGGAGGCACGTCTCCGTCCCCCCTGATCGAGTTTTGGCTGGTGGCAGTGGATACTACTTTTTATATTCGACCGCGAATATATCTCTATGGGATTTTCCCATTGTTCAAGGCTACCAACTTTAATTATTTAATTCTTATAGCCTCGAACATACCGCCGGTTTATTTATTTAATATTAATTCACCGGTTGTTTTTTTTTTGCCAGAACTCTATTCTAAAATGGCGCTTGTGTTCTCTTCTGTGACTCCAACCCAAGTCGAGCCCTTTGTTCCACTTTTTGGCGGGCTTCTCCACAGAAGCCTCCAAAAGCGGTGCCACTCTGTCTGGGTACCACAGGGGGTGTGGGAGGGGGTTTAGGCACCCTGGACTGAGTTACCTTGGTAACTCAAGTTGCACTCTTGTGTGATTGGCCACCACTTAGCATGTTTGATTGACAGCTAGGCTGAGTGAATTGGGGGTGTGCTGCATAAAAGCAGGGCTTTGGGGACTGGAACTTCAGAAGTCGCCACAGGACCTAAGAATCCGAGGAGGGAGAAGCTGAGCCGACCTGCAACAACGACACCACCGGTGGAGCCCTGCTGAACCGACTCACTGCTTTTCCCGACGACAGAGGAGATTTCCAGTCCGGAGAGTCTTCTTCCTTTGACTGGTGGGGATACCCAGTTTTGCCTTCTTTTCACCTCCCTGGAGCATCTTGTGGCCGCCTTGCCCGTGCCAAGCACCCTGGCAACCGGAATACCACAGTTTACCACTACCGCGAAGAGAAGGGTAGTACCTTTTAACCGGAGGACTCCGTGGCTGGTTTCTTCCCTGGCAGTGCAAGGACCTTCATCTTTCCTCCACGGCGAGACCTCTTCTTCCTCTGGACGAAACACCGACTTGCACCTGCTGCCAGGAACAACTGCCCCCGCTGGAGCTTCCTTCACACTTAAGGTACTGTGTCCCGCCTGGCTTCCCTTGCGACAGATCGTTCGGGGTGACAGTGAAGCCTCGACTTTCTAACCTGGGCTAGCCTGGGACAACCTAGCTAACTTTTCCCGACTTGAATTTCATCCTTTGTGCGCGAACTATCTACAAGACTCTTTGGGCATAACCCCACTGTGTGAACCTGGACCCCTTCTGCTTGCTCTCTCCAAGAGTGGGCCTTGCAATTGACTTCCTTGCTCTCCAGTAGAACTCTGCCTATCCTGCCTTACTGTGGTTCTTTGTAAATGTATTGAAACTTGTGTGCTTCCTTAACCCTGCCTTTTTCCTCCCTTTCTTTACAACTTATTAGAGTGTCATCTTATGTTAAGCGTTCACCTCTGTCTGAAAATAAGTGGTGTTTCTCACTAAGACTTGTCTAATAAGTGAATAGGGTTGTATATATATGATAGTGACTGTGTGCTGAATTTACTCACCACGTTTTTGCTAGTGTAAATTACAAGTGTGTTTTTACATAAATAATTATATACTTTTACACCAAAGCTCTGGTCAGTGTTTGTTTGTACTACTGTGTCCCTGTACCTATTGTGTATACTCTGCATACTGCCTAACACTTCTTGAGGGAAGTCTGACTGCTCAGCCACAGCTACCAAGTGAATCTGTGTGGTACAGACTGCTACCAGGTGGGTTTACTGCCAAACACCTGTAGTCTTAAATCTTTTGCAGTGGTCCCTAAGGGAACTGCACAGGTTTCTGCCTAACAGTTATTAGCCATCAAATCCGCCTTTAAGGCTTGGCGACACTACCTTCTCGGTTCCAGGCATACCATTACTGTAATCACCGATCACCGGAACTTGCAGTATCTAAAAAAACAGCCAAAGCCCAATTATCGCGCCAACTTCGATGGGCATTGTTCTTTGCCGAATTCGATTTTTTGATCACTTATCGACCAGGCTGTAAAATGGCAAGGCAGATGCCTTATCCCGAATAGGAATGGAAGAAGCATATGCGAACCCGGAGCCAGTGCCTATAATTCCTGAACAAAGAATTCTTGGCATAACTACAGACACTAGAAGAAAGTCATTTAAAAATCCAACAACTCTTTGATCCAGCAGCCCTGCAGGACTGGGTAAAGAAAGGCCCGGATTACTCAGTCATCAATGATCTACCCTACTATCACGGATGACTATTTCTACCACACAAGGAATTACAGGAAATTGTTATCTCCAATTATCATGATACTCTGATGGAAGGTCACCCAGGTATCGCAAAAACCAAAGCTAAAATTAAGAGACAATTCTGGTGGCCCACCTGACGAAAAGATATAAAGTCATTTGTGATGTCTTGCGGCATTTGCGCCCAAAACAAAAGTCAGAAGAAAAAACCAGCTGGCCTTTTACAACCTTTAGATACTCCACCTACACCATGGCACACCTTGTCTTTAGACTTTATTACTGATCTACCTCCATGTAATGGATTTAACACCATTCTAGTTATCGTGGATCTTTTTTCCAAGATGGCCCACTTTATTCCTTTGAAGGGATTACCTTCTGCTTCAATTCTGGCCAAGGAGTTCCTCGAAAAATTCGTTCGAATACATGGGTTTCCCTCCGTATTGGTCTCTGACCGAGGTAGTCAATTCATTTAACATTTAACAATTCATACAATAACTCTGTACATTCAGGAACCGGACAGAGCCCCTTCCATAACATATATGGACACCACCCTCGAACCTCAGAACTCGATTCACCTCAGCACTTAGAAATGCCCGCAGTTAGTCATTTGCATTCTACTATTACACAAGCCTTCAAGGAAGCAACAGAACATTTGAAGCAAGCAAAAGAGAAATACAAGAAAAATGCTGATCTACATAGAAGTGAAACTCCACAGTACCAAATTGGAGATCAGGTTTGGCTAGCTACAAAATACATACAAGGAACTCTTACTTTTAATCCTAGATATTTAGGACCTTACACCATTAAGGCCATTATCAACCCGGTGGCCGTCAAACTGGAATTACCCTCCAATATGCAAATTCATCCTGTCTTTCATGTTTCACTTTTAAAACCAGTTCAACCAGGAACAAGATTAACCAAACCACCAGATCCTATCTTGATAGCGAACCTGAATTCGAGGTGAAAAACATCCTGGACTCCAAGGTGGTTAAATCAAAACTTTTTTACTTGATCGATTGGAAAGATTACGGGCCACAGGAAAGGTCATGGGGGCCTAGTGACCACGTTCATGCACCTCGATTAGTGAAGAGATTCCATCGGGACTTCCCAGACAAACACACAGGAGGGGTTGGTCTTTCCATCCGAGGAAAGAGTCCAAAACATGTTACTGCAAATACTGCATTATCAAGCTGGCTGCCAGATAAGGGTGTGCAAAGGTTTGCGTTTGCTAGACATTATGGCACCTTGAATTTACCTGGTACCAGATGCGCGCCTGCGCATGCGACCCATGCAGGAGTGGTTGGCGAAACAGTGGTCAGTGGGACGATCTAGTGGTCGTTTCGCCAACACTAGTACAAAATCTTTGCTGGTGGTCGAGAGAAAAATCTGCTGAAGGAGAAACCCTTCCACGATCCGGAAGTACAAGCGATCGTCTTAACAGATGCCTCACTCGCCGGTGGGGGGGAGGCTCAGAACCACATCCATCTGCTGGAACTACTGGCAGTATTCAAAGCCCTTCAGGCATTCGAGTTTCAAATAGCGAACCAATCTGTGCAAGTCCCGACAGACAGCACTACAGCAATGTTTTACATCAACAAACAGGCTGGCACACGTTCTCCAAATCTGTCCAAGCTTACGCAACAAATTTGGATATGGGCACTCAAACGGAATATATTCCTGTCGTCACAGCACGTTCCAGGGGAACTCAACTCTCTGGCAGACTTATTGAGCAGAGATCATCTACCAGAGGAACACGAATGGCGACTACACGCAGGGATCGTAGAGCACCTCTTCTCTCAATGGGTTTTCCCCACAATAGACTTGTTTGCTACAAGCGAAAACAGACAATGCCCAGACTTGGCGTCCAGGTTCCCCCAACCAGGCTCCAACGGGAAAGCCCTATGGATGATCTGGTCAGGGAAATTTGCTTACGCTTCCCCCACCCCACCCCTCCAACACCTCTCATGAGGAAAGTGGTGAACAAGATCCACAAGGAACAAGTGACACTCATCCTAGTTGCTCCTATTTGGGCAAGACAACCTTGGTAGCCACATCTGTGCAAACTGGCGATGTGCGTTCCCATCAATCTCCCGTGCCTATACAATCTGCTCACTCAGCACGGGGGACAAACAGTGCACCCTCAACCTCACTCAATGAACTTGGCAGCAAGGCTCCTGAAGTCCTAGAGTTCGGACATCTTAAACTACCACAGATGTGTATAGACATCTTGAAGGAAGCAAGAAAGCCTAACACTAGGCACTGTATAGCCTTGTGTATGTTTTATTGAGTCAACTTCCTATTGAAAAATCACAATCGGAAATCTCCCGAAATAGCCTATACTGATAGCACAGAGCCCGACCACCCCCCCTTGCAGGCGAATGGGTGGGGTTTGTCAAATGTCACTATTGCCAGTACACCCCAGACTGGTATGCCGACCCCAGGTAGCGGTAGAGGCCTTGTAGTTAAGTTGCTCAACTCATAGAAAGAGCACTTTTTGGGTGGCTTAATACTTCGCCCTTCCAGACGAAGCCTCATGAAACTTAGCAAAAAAGTTTATGGCCCCCTCGGAATGATTCTGGGAAGTTTGGTACGGTTTCGTCCAGGGTGGTCAAAGTTATAAAAGGGGGGTCCCAAAATTTGTGGAAATCCTCAGATGCAATGGGAAAAAGATTTTGCTCACGCGTACAGGCCAAACCGCTTGATGAATTTTCACCATATTTGCAGCAGGGGTGGCGGATTGGTCCCGAAAGCATGCTTTTGTAAATTTGGTGTCATGTATAGGAAAGTCCATTTGAGCCAAGTTACACATTCCACAACGCCACCTAGTAGCCGTCGATGGAAGTTCACCTCCAGTTCTGAGCCACAACTGCCAGGCATTGTGGGGATGCAAATTAGCTCAAATGCAAACCTTTTTCTCCAGGAAATTCTTTGTCTAACGGGGCAGTGCTACTTTATACATAGCTTAATCAACCCAAGCCAGACCTTTGCAAGACTACCAGGACAACGACATACCTGGTTTCACCCTTATTTGGGATCATCACTGCAATATAGCCCTGACAGCCTTGTGGTTGGAGCATTTGGCCATGTTTTCACAGCACCAAGAAATCTATGGTGGGCACCATAACTTTCTTGTATATGGTTCGAAATTGATGGGAACAGGGAGCTATTTAGCTCCTCCTTGTGGGCTAGTAGAGCCCGGTTAACCTCAGGCCAAATGATGGCGAACAAACACACCGTCTATAAACAAACATTTAGACCCATCTATACAACATTTAATGCATAACAGGTCCCACATAATGGACAAATGTGGAAGTTAGGTTTGCGAAACACTATGTTCTAGCTCCTGGTTAATTGGGGGTAGCTCCTGGTTAATGCTGGATACCCTGGAGCTGCTTTTGGCTCCTGCTTATGAAATCTTAATTCGACCCTGAGAAAGGCTTTTCAGAAATGGAAAAAGTCACCTTTTTTTGTATGTTGTTGTTCCATTCAAGAGGTAACCAGGGTTATTACTGGTATAATCTGGGTTAGCCGAAAATGAAAAGTGGAAAGAAATGCCATTTGGATGAGGAAAGATGATGAAATGGCATCGGGCTAGAGGTGGGGGCGGGGAAATGGGATACCATGTGAAATTGGGGGGACCAAGTTCAGAGCTCGAGCGTTTTTTCACATAAACAGGGCTGTAACAGGAATAACTGGGGTTATAGTCGAAAACTGAATCGGGAATGAAATTACACGAATAACCAGGATTCCTTTACAAATAACTGGCGTTATTTTACTGATAGGTTATCTGTTGTACAATACTATTTTCAGGGTTATACTACCTTTGGTAATGCAAAAACATTTTATTTTTTATAAAACAGAAAAAAATGTATATTAATACAAAATAAAGAGGAATGTTACAACTACAGTGAAGTGGGAGGTAGTGGGTGTACCTGAAGGCTATGGCTACTGGGTTACTTTAAGAAACCGAATGGTACAATATGGTAAGTGGACACGGCCAAAGGCCATGCCTACTGTGCCCAAAAGAAACCAACTGGAGCCACGGCTGATGGCTGGGGCTACTGGCCAAAGCCGAAGGCCATGGCTAGTTGGACCGTTTAGGAAACCTATCCAAGCAATATGTAGAGTAGCCACAGACAAAAGCCTGGACCTAGAAGAAAGCTTTTTGGTCCTGGCTGAAGGCCATGGCTAGTGTGTGGGAAAGAAAGGTAGTGTTTTAAAAGATACAGTGGGCACGGCCGAAGGCAGTGCTCGCTGGCCCAAAAGAAACCTGTTGAGGGAATATGTACAGTGGCTAGCAAATAAAACACTATGGTATGACAAAACCCTTGAAATTCACTGAAAACATCTTAGCTTAGGTGCAGTTAAGTTGTGCAGATTTAACAAAACCCTTGAAGCTTAACTCTGTTCCGTTCCCATTGCAAAGCCCATGAGCACATACATATTATAAGAGAAGGAATTCATAATGACATACAAAATGTTATTATGGGGGACATGGCATTATGGGGGACATCAATGGGAGCACATCGAGTTAAGCTGGTCATGACTTCCCACATCCTCTGAATTTCAAGGGTGTTGTTGCGTTAAGTCTGCACAACTTAACCAAGGTTTTTTCATCTCTGCAGTGGGTTTAAAAAGTTTTGGGAAAAAAAAACCTTTCACCTGAAATGGGAAAATCCATTTAAACCAAGTCGCACACTCAACAGCTCCCCAAGTAGCCATAGCTGGAAATTCACCTCCAGTTCTGAGCCACGACGACAAGGCATTGTGTATATGCAAATTAGCCTAAGTTCAAACCTTTTTCTCCAGGAAATTTTCTTTGTCTAAGAGGGCAGTGCTACTTTATAAATAGCTTAATAAACCTAAGACAGACATTCGAGGGGATTGGGTCCTCCGACGTATTCCATATCTATGACAGTAATCACCACAGCTGTGCTGCTTCGGAAACTTTTTCGGCGTCTGCGTCCTGCGTCGATGACGTCGATGCGCCGCCGTCGAGGACCTCCTCCGACGTCCGACGTCATCCGATGTGATAAGTAGGACGCACGACGCCAGTAGCCTCAGTTCCGTTTTTTCCGCGAACGTGTTGCTTCGTGTTTCTCGGTTCTAGCCTCGACTCTTTGGAGTTCTGTTCTTTCTGGTTCTTCGAGCCTGTTCGATATTACCTTAACGGCGATGTCTTCCACTTCGTCTTCAACCCCGCGTCCGGGCTTCAAGAAGTGCGGGGTGTGTGGGTCCAAGATGTCGGTGACTGACTCGCACGACGCCTGCCTCTGGTGCCTCGGGGAGGCCCACGACACGGATGACTGTGTCGACTGCCTGTCGCTCACTTCCAAGGCCTTACGCGAACGTAAGAAGAAATTGTCGGTAGGTCGGGTGTCCAAGCCCCGGAAGTCGAAGTCGGCGGGGCTTTCGACGGATGATTCGAGGGGTGACTCTCCGCGTCATCGTCGGAGGTCTCGTCGGTCTTCTTCTAGGAGTCGGTCTCGCCACTCCTCTGCCTCTTCGAGGCGTTCTCGGAAGCGCCGTCACCGGTCGCCTTCCAGGTCCTCTTCCGAGGACTCTGCCCGGCACGTCGGTTATCCCACCAGCCGTGCGACGCCAGAGGAATGGGCTTCCTTTGGGAAGAAAATGTTGGCGATTCTTGAGTCGCAGGGTACTCAACCGTCCGCGCCCCCGAGTGGGGTCGGCCGTGTGAGGTCGAGAGACGCCGCTCGCAAGAGTGGTCGGCACGAGTCACGGGAGAGGTCCCGTTCGGACAAGGAGGCTCGTTCTCGCCGTACCCGTTCCAGGTCCCGGTCCTCGACGCGATCGAGACCGTGTGCACCTGTGATGTCTTCGAGGAAGACATCGACGTCTGAGGCGTCGAGGGCGTCGACAGGCTTTCTCGAAGCTCCGGCTCCGAGGAAGTCGTCGAGGCCGTCGACGTTCAGGTCGTCGAGGGACACGCTCGGGGCTCCGGCTTCGAGGGCTGTGTCGACGCCGCCGATATTGGAGGCGCTGCATCTGACGTCGACGCCGATTTCCTCGACGTCGACGCCGATCCTCTCGGCGCCGTTGCCGGTTTTCTCGACGGCGGCGCCGATTCGCTCGACGCCATCGACGCCTTTCGTGTCGGAGGTGCCCCGTGTCTCGGGTGTACCCCCTAGGAAGGCTCTGGCCAAGAGCAGGCACTCTCAGGTGCCTTTCCACCCCTTGGATTATATTTCGGAGGCGGATGAGGATTCGGTTGGCCTGGTTCCTGATCAGGTGCCGGATGACATTGTCTCGGGCCATAGTCAATTTGACGATTTGAGGCAGTCACTGCATGATGCTAGTGGTCTGGACACCTCTCCGGAGGTGGAATTTGGTCGGCCTGAGCCTGGCTCCCATGCCGATTCCTCATACCGGCGCCTTATGGCTAGGGTGTCTGAGTATCTGGGATGGTCTGCTCCCCCAGGGGAGTTTGTGCAGGATGATCTGACGGACATCCTTGATGTTGGTCCCCCTTCTGACCCGGTTCTGCCATTCCATATGGCTTTACAGCGTAGGGTGGCGGCGGCTTGGACTGCTCCGGAGAGTCTCCCGGCAGTGGGCAGATCCTTGTCGCGGAAATACCGTCCAGCCAGTGGCGACCCCTGCTACTTGACCAGGCACCCCACTCCGGAAAGTTTGGTGGTGCAGGCGGCCACGGCCCCGGCGAAGCAGGCGTCGTACCCTACCATCCCTCCTGATAGGGACGACAAACGTTTTGATGGCTGGGCGAAGAAGGTGTTTTCTTCTGGTGGTATGGCGCTTCAGGCGGCCAACTCCATTTGTGCCTTGTCGCGTTTCACGCACACTCTGTGGAACTGTGTTGCGTTAGCGGCTGAACATATTCCCGAAGGGGACGAACGGGTTGGTTTCCTTGCTTTGGTCCAGGATGGTAAGGATGCCATGTGTGAGTCCGTTCAGTCGGGTTTGGACTTAGCTGAATGCGTCAGTAGGTCCATGGCGGCGAGCACCGTGATACGCAGGTTTGCGTGGTTGCGGAAGTCGGGGTTTGCTCCTGATGTGCAGTCCCGGCTCCTCAACATGCCCTTTGATGGTGAACATCTTTTTGGCAGCAAGGCTGACGAGAGCCTTGAGAGGTTGCAGACCTCAAAAGCTGCAGCGAAGTCGTTGGGCGCTGCAGTTCGCCAACCTCCGCCTTTTCGTCCTAGGGGACAGCAGTGGAGGGGTGGCTCCTTTCGCTATTACTCGTCCTTTGGTAGAGCGAGAGGAGCTGGCAGTCAAAGGGGCCAACGCAGGGGTACCAGAGGTGGACGACAGGGTACCCGTGGTGCCAAGGCCGCTCGGGCAGTTGCCTCTTTGCCCTCAGGTAACGCCGCAGCCGCTCCTACTCAGTCATGAGGCCTTGTCCCATGGTTCGCCGGTTGGGGGAAGGCTGGCGCAGCATCTTGTAGAGTGGCGTGCCATTACTTCGGATGTGTGGGTTCTGGAGATCATAACCCACGGCTACTGTCTTCCCTTTCGGCACAGGCCTCGCGACAATCCACCGGGGAACCTCTCTTTGAAGTGTCCGGATCCGCTCCTTGCGCAGGAAATTCAAGCCCTGCTGGAGAAAGGCGCCATAGAACTGGTGCCTGTAGCGGAGAGGAACAAGGGATGGTATTCCCCTTATTTTTTGATTTCCAAGAAAGACGGGGGATTGAGACCCATCATGGATTTGCGCGGTTTGAACAAACTCCTCAGGAAGGACAAGTTCAAGATGGTTACTCTCTCTCAAGTCCTCCAGGCCCTTCAGCTTCAGGACTGGTTGGTGTCACTCGACCTCAAGGATGCTTACTTCCATGTGCCGATCCATCCCAAGCACAAGAAGTACCTGAGGTTCGCGGTTGGCGACTCGCACTTTCAGTTTCGGGTCCTGCCGTTCGGTTTGACCTCCGCCCCGAGGGTTTTCACCAAGCTCATGGTGGTGGTGGCAGCGCATCTCAGGCAAGGGGGGGATTCACGTCTACCCCTACCTGGACGATTGGTTGATCAGGGGGAGCTCTCCCGAGCGGGTCCTGGATCATCTGTCCGTCGCCTGCCACTCCCTTCACAGGCTGGGCTTCTCCCTCAATTTAAAGAAGTCCCATTTGACGCCAACGCAGAGGCTCCAGTACATCGGAGCAGTGCTCGACACTTCCCTGGGGCAGTGTTTTCCTCCCCAGGTGAGGGCTCTTCACATTCAGCAGATGGTGCGCAAGTTTCAGCATGCCCAGACGCTCCCTGCGTTCGAGTTCTTGAGGTTGCTCGGCCTCATGGCATCCTGCATTCTTCTGGTGCCAGAGGCTCGCCTGCGAATGAGATCTTTGCAGTGGGCACTCAAGATGCAATGGTCGCAGTCCTCCGGCAGGATGTCGGACCCGATTCAGGTGCCGCCCTCGGTCGCCCGGGACCTTCTGTGGTGGGCCGTCGAAGGCAACTTGATGAAGGGGGCTCCGTTTTGGCTTCCCTGGCCGGAGGTGACGATCGTGTCGGATGCATCCCTCACGGGATGGGGAGCTCATGCCAACGGGCTGACAGTCAGCGGTCGTTGGTCTCCGTCGGAGTCCAGACTCCATATCAATCTGTTGGAGCTGAGGGCCGTCAGGCTAGCCCTGAGGGCTTTTCTGCCGACTGTGCGAGGGAAGAATGTCCTGATCCTGACGGACAACACAGTGGCCATGCACTACCTCAACAAAAAGGGGGGGGCAGGGTCACTTCCTCTGTGCAGGGAGGCGATGCAGCTCGAGTTCTGGGCCATCCAGCAGGAAGTTTCGATCTCGGCAGTTCATCTGGCCGGAGTCGAGAACGTGACGGCGGACGCTCTGAGCAGGCAGAGCACGATCTCTCACGAGTGGGAGTTGGCTCTGGAGATTCTCCTGGAGATCTTCGCCCTTTGGGGGACCCCTCAAGTGGATCTCTTTGCCTCCAGTGTCAACCGGAAGTGCGAAAGGTTTTGCTCGCGGGAATTTCCTCCAAGAGGAGCCTTAGGAGACGCGTTCGTGGTGGAGTGGTCGTTCCCGCTGCTGTACGCGTTTCCTCCGGTCCCCGTCATCCCGCAAGTGCTGCGGAGGTTACGGAAGTTCGGTTCCCGGATGATCCTCATTGCTCCGGCGTGGGCTCGGAGGACGTGGTACCCGGACCTTCTCGACTTGTCCATCTGCCCTCCACGTCGTCTTCCCTACCGAGACGATCTGCTCTCACGGGAGGGAGGTCAGGTTCTCCATCCAGAGGTCGGATCCCTCAACCTTCACGCTTGGCTTCTGAAAGGTTGAGGTATAAGGATTGGGACCTCCCTGAAGACGTGATGGAGGTGTTGCTTTCGGCCCGAAGGCCCGCAACTAAGTCTCTGTACCGTTGCCGTTGGCGTAAGTTCTGCGACTGGTGCAGAGTTCAGAATGTGGATCCTTTTGCATGTGACATCCCCATGGTTCTGTCCTTTTTGCTTTCTTTGGCCCACAGGGGCTTGCAAGTGGGTACCGTTAAGGGTTACCTGGCGGCGCTGTCCATCTTTAAGCGCTCATCTGAAGAATGTTCTTACTTTAAAATCCCTTTAATTTCACAGTTTCTGAAAGGGCTCACTAATGTGTTCCCTCCGTCGCCTTTCCTGGTGCCCGGTTGGGATTTGAACCTTGTTCTTAGGTTTCTTATGGGTGCTCCGTTTGAGCCGTTACATTCTTGCCCTTTGAGGCTGTTGACTTTGAAAACTGTGTTTTTAGTTGCGGTTACTTCCGCTCGCAGAGTGAGTGAGTTACAGGCACTTTCTGTTAAGCCGCCCTTCACTGTATTTCACAAGGACAGGGTTGTCCTTCGAGTTCGTCCTTCTTTTCTTCCGAAGGTAGTGACGGAATTTCATTTGGCCCAGAAGATTGTTCTTCCGGCATTCTATCCTCCTCCGCATCCTGGTAAGGAAGAGGAGAGGCTCCATAGGCTTGATCCTAGGAGAGCTTTGAGCTTTTATGTTTCTCGCATGTCCCGGGTCAGAGTGGACGATCAACTCTTTATTGGTTACGCTGGTAAGCGCTTGGGGCAAGCTGTGACGAAACAGACTTTGTCCCGCTGGATTATTTTGGCCATCTCGGAGTGTTACCGCTTGGCGGGCAAGGTCCCTCCGGCTGGCTTGCGGGCCCATTCTACCAGGGGCTTGGCTGCATCTACTGCCCTGCAGAGGGGTGTTCCTATTCGCAACATCTGTGATGCTGCCACCTGGGCTTCAGTGCATACATTTGTGCGGCATTATTCCCTCGATTCCATCAGAGGGCAGGATCTGGCCTTTGGCAAGGCGGTCCTTTGCTCTGCTATTTGATTGGCTATTCTAAATTTTGTTTCTAAATTCTTTCCCTCCTCCTTGATTTGGTACTGCTTTGGGAGTCTGTCATAGATATGGAATACGTCGGAGGACCCAATCCCCTCGAAGAACAAGTTACTTTCTTACCTGGTAACGTTCTTTCGATGGGATGGTCCGACGACGTATTCCATATCGCTCCCGCCCTGCCTTCCCCGCTGCAGAATTTCTGTTGCGTTTGCAGCTTACGTTCCGCAAGGCTTTGTGTCGGACTGGCAGTTGACTCTTGTCACACGTTCTGGGGGAAAAAAACTACAACTGAGGCTACTGGCGTCGTGCGTCCTACTTATCACATCGGATGACGTCGGACGTCGGAGGAGGTCCTCGACGGCGGCGCATCGACGTCATCGACGCAGGACGCAGACGCCGAAAAAGTTTCCGAAGCAGCACAGCTGTGGTGATTACTGTCATAGATATGGAATACGTCGTCGGACCATCCCATCGAAAGAACGTTACCAGGTAAGAAAGTAACTTGTTCTTTTGCAAGGCCTTGTGGTTGGAGCATTTAGCCATGTTTTTGCAAAACACCAAGAAAGTCACTGCCCTCTTAGACAAAGAAAGTTTCCTGGAGAAAAAGGTTTGCATTTGGGCTAATTTGCATATACCCAATGCCTTGGTTTTGTGGCTCAGAACTGATGGCTACTAGGGGCACTGTAGAGTGTGTGGTGTGTGACTTGGCATAAACTGATTACACGGCCCGTGGCAGCGGCGTGTAGTTATGGTTAAGTTGCTAAACTCATAGGAAGAGCACGTTTTCGGCGGCTTATAACTTAGCTCCTCCTGGAGGAATGCTTATCAAACTTTGCAAAAAAAGTATATGGCCGGCTCTAAATTTTTTCGCCAAATTGGGTGAGGTTTCGTGCGGGGGGGGGTGGTACATTTTTTTTTTCCCATAGACTGAATGGGCTGATCGAATTTTCACCAAATTTGCGGCAGGGTCAGAACGTGTGCTTTTGTGTGTTTGGTGTAGAATCAGACCGGTACTTTTGTTGCAAAGAACTGAAATGAACGTCCCAAAAAATGAGTGATCTCTCGGTCTGCTCTGCTGACCCATTTCCCTGTTCTCTCTGCGGACTGAAGTCTCATTGGCCTGCGGTACGCCGTGCTGTCGGCGAACATTGGACACGGGCGGTGGGTGGCTGGAAGGAAGCATGCTGTGCGTCAACGTTTTTGGGAAACGCCGCCATGGTGTATCGGAGGACAGTGTTGTGATGTGTGTGCCAAGCCCTAATGCATTGTGTTCATGGCTGGGCCTCTTGTATGTAACTGTGTGGCCACTAAAAGTAGTCCTATCTGCCTCTGCTCCGTTTTCGCCGCATGGTCAAAAATGTGTTTGCACTGCAGTGTACGGTGACGTGTTATGCGTTAATAGTTTTCAATAACGCTGGCATGTTTCTGAGGGCAGTGCGGTGGATGAAAGGGCCTCGAAAACATATTTTACAGCATATGGTGGTGGGAAGAAGGGATGGAAAGGGTGGGTGGGTGAGTGAAAAGTGCTGCAAGTGATGCAGCTCATTAGAAGAAGGCGGTGGTGTGCCCGCGGTATCCATGCATACGCCAATTCGCGGTTACCTTAACAGGAAACAATCTTGTGTGGTCATTGCAGGCAGCCTTCGTTATGGTATGCCAGCTGCAGCGGCAATGTCTTTCTGTGATGAGTGGTGGCAGGCACATTTGCAGAAGGAGAGTGCAATGCACAAGACATGCACATTTACAGATAGGGTGTACTATGGTGTGCTGTGTGTGGTAAGTCTGTAGCCCCTTTAATGCATGGCTACAGCCCTTGCACAGAAAGGTATGTCCACTGGTTGAAAAGGTATGTCCACTGGTTGAAAGTCGGCGCCACATTGTCGCTTTTTGTGTGTGGTTTGGCTACATTGCACACATTGTTGGTTTCATGGGTGTGCTGATTGGTAGAACATCGCACAGTTGTCGGTGCATGGGTACAGATGCTGCAGTGACCAGTCGTGTACTGTGCCCACTGGGTGCACTAATGCAATAGTGTAAAAAGAGAAGAGGTTACGGTGCAAATGGTTATTACATGTGCTTGTATAGTGTGCATTGCGCGGATTAGTAAGTGTTGTAGTGCACTTTGCAGTACTGCCTATATGCACGTAGTACAGTGTGGAGAGAAGGACCAATGTTGCAACAATTGTGTTTGGTTGGCATTATTACAATGGTTTTTGATTGGAAGTGGGTAGTGGTGCCAAATCCTGTGGTATGTGTGTGCATTACGTTAAGTGGAGCATGTGTGCTGACATTCCTGCTTTAGGGTGCAGAGGTTGGGTAGAAGTGCTGGTGCCGATGTTGCCTTTCTGAATTGTGGCACATGTCTACATGTTCGCCTGCATGGCTTTATGTTGTGGTGGGTGTGGGCAAGGCCTAGACTGTTGGGTGCATGGCCGAAGGCCGTAGGCCATGTACCCAACAGGCTAGGCCTTCATCGTAGCCACGACAAAGTAATGCAGTCATGCACTTGTCAGTCTGCATGATTGTCTGGTTGGTGACTTGTACGCAATGGTTGTGGAGGACATTGTAGACTTGGCGGAGAAGAAGAAGTGAGCTTCTATGTGCACATTAGCATACGGTGCACATCATTGCCCCTGTTGCACAATAGGTTGCCACATGTCCCCATTTGCGTTTGCTATGGTTAGGCCCTTAGAAGACCCTTGCTTTAGGAAGTGCTGTAAGATATGGCAGCGTGTAAGGACATGCTCAGCAGCACACATGTAAAACATGGCCAATGCACAGTTTCCTACATACCGTTCACCACACCTGCACCCAATAGGGATGTAACGGTATAACGGTATACTGTTAAAGATACCGTGAACAACTTAATTGAACAATAATAACCGTCACATTGTTTATACCGTTCATACCATAAAGTGTGCTTTTCAATGCGTATACTACCATCAGCCTCCATTGATCGGTGGCATGCAGGTTATCAAGATGGCAACATGTTCATCTTCACCAGTAGCCAGTGGGGGAGCATAAAGCCTAAATGACCACTTAAGAAAAGCTATTCAGTTTGCTTTGCCAGTTGCAGCAGCCCCCCCCCCTTTTCCTCCTCTCCACACGTGTGTTTGGTGGAAGCAAGACATTTCAGTGGAAAGTATGTTGAAAAGCCCAATTCTGGCCCTGGGTGCCTGTTTTTTTTTTGTGGTGATAAATCTGTCAATTTATGACCTTTTAGAAAATATTTGTTAAGATTAGTGAACTCCACCTGCTATACCGCGATAACCATGATATACCGTCAATTGGCAAGAAGGTGATCGTACCGTCATAAAACTAATACCGTGACACCCCTAGCACCCAATAGCCTAGGCCTTTATAGCAGCCACCACAACCTATTGCAGCCATGCAGTTGTCACTCTGCATGCATTTGAAGATGGTGACTTTACACAATGGTTGTGGAGGACATTGTACACTTGGTAGACCAGCGCAAGAGAGCTGCTATGCGTAAATTAGCATATGGTGTACATCATTGCCCCTGTTGCACAATAGGGCACCACATGCCACCATGTGCATCTCATATGGGTTGCCCCTTGTGTTACGGAGTGCTTTAAGATATTGCAGCATGAAAGGACGTGTTCAGCAGCACACATGTAACCTATGGCTAATATACACGACCTCCTACATACCGTTCAGCACACCCAATGGCCTGTTATGCAGCCATGGATGCAAATATGTGCCCAGGGTGAAAGCTGGCTGGCTCAATTGAAGATGGGGAGTGCAGTGCACATGGCATGAGCATTTAAACATAGCGTGTACAATGGTGTCTGCATGCATTTGAAGTTGGTAACTTTTACACAATGGTTGTGGAGGACAGTGTAGACTTGGTACATCAGCAGAAGTGAGCTGGTATGCGTACATTAGCATACAGTGTACATCATTGCCCCTGTTGAACAATAGGGAGCCACATGCCACCATGTGCATTTTCTATGGTTTGGCCCTTATAAACCCCTTACTTTTGGGAGTGCTGTAAGATATTGCAGCATGAAAGGCCGTGCTCAGCAGCACACATGTAAACTATGGCTAACGTACACGGGCTCTTACATACTATTCAGCACACCCAACGCAACATTATGAAGCCATGTGTGCAAATATGTGCCCAAGGTGAAAGCTGGTAGGCTGAATTGCAGATGGGGAGTGCAGTGCACATGCCAAGGGCATTTAACCATGGCCTGTACTTTGGTGTGTTTTCTGTGTGGAGGGCCTAAGCCCTTGTATGCATGGCTGGAGTGGAAAGGGAAAAAGGAGTCGTGCTGCTTTACTGGGGTGCGGCCCTCCAGGTACTTGGTGAAGTGTACGTGCCACACTCTGCGTTTCGCACCATGCTGGCCAATGGAAATTGGACTATGGCCTTTGTCCAATCGGGTGCTCAGGTTGTGCGTCGCAGGAAAGGGCGGCAATCATTTTCCATTAGTTTGTGTAGTGCAGGTGGCAAACATAGCAAGACGCACAGTTTTCGTCGTGGGTGATGCCTTTGTGAAAGATCTGTTAGTGTGTGCCCTCCAAGTAGGCTTTTGTGGCAATTTTGGTGTGGAGGGAGTGGAGGCTAAGTGGTGCAGTGTCGAAGCGTGCTGTTTCGGTGGAGTTCTTGTAGAATGTCTGGCCACTTCAGCAAATGTACATGTGTTTGTGCACTTTGGTGCCTTCTTTTTGGGTTTCATGCCTTGTTACCGTGTTTACCGTCAACTGAAGAAGATGGTGAAAGCAGTGCAGCACATTTTTCCCACTAAGGTGCTTTTCTCATGTATACCCCCGACAATAGTGTGGAACTATTGAAATGATTCCTGTCACCAGCAACAGGTCGGAAGGGATTTCATCAACAGAAGCTTGTTTGACTTCTTGAGTGCTGCTGGGATGTTCTCCTGTGAGGATGAAAACATTGGTACTCGATATATAAATCTTTTCAAAGGAAATTGCATATCTTAGTCGACCAGTAGCAATGACCTTTTGTTTCACAATCTACATGCTGACTGAAGATCCTATTGTAAGAATGTGAGCTGATGTTGAAAACACAAAATCACTTATAAAGACAGCAAAAAAAGGTGTTGCCACAACTAACGACATTCCCTACCCTGGTTGAAAGTTATTCCCCCACTCCCATCCGCACACAGCACAAAAAGTCTGCTGAATATCGTGATAGTTGCAGGGTGGCATGTGTTAGATACACCCCTTTTGCAGCTGATGGCCATAGATTGGTTAATAAGGTTTCTGGGTGTGGTGTGTACGTGTGTACGTGTGTACGCACATACAGTGTATTTGTCGACAGAAATGCAGAGGGTGTGGTTATGGCTGTGTGTTTCACGAGCCACAGCATGAAGGTTTTAGGGTAGTTCGAAATACATTGACTGAAAGTGAATGGAAAACAATGTGCAGTGGCTGCTCATTTTGGAATCTATCATGTGGATGTGTAGTGCTAAGGAGTACATACAATGAAGTGACTGATTTTGGTTTGTCTGTGTGACACTTTGGTGACACGTAATCATGCAGATATTATTATTGTTCATTGTGGAGGGAAAATTGCACAGCAAGTTACATTCAGTTCCGTTTACGATGAAGGAGGCACTTGCCCAGGTCATGCGTTTTGTTTCTGATCTCTTGCATAACTATCTATCGCATTATGCAGACACCGGTGTGGCTGTCATTTTTTATTTGGTCCACAAATGGAGAAAGCGCGATACATTGCGAATATGTGTATTTGTGCCTTTGTACGACATATGCCAATGGCCTACTCCACAAATGGGAATATGACGTTTCACAGCTATGACGTCCTTTCCATGCCTGCCATCCTGATTTCTGCACACCCCATCCAAATTGCCTTCGTGCCCTTCTTGAAAGTAGTGGAAAAAAATGTGTAGTAAGTGTTGCGCACTGACACTCTTCAAAACGCTGTGCAACAAGTAATGAAACCCATTTCTACTGCAACTCCCTTTCTAACCGATTCCACTACAGGGTTTTGCACAGTGGAACGCCTCCAGCCCTGCATCCGTTCATTGGCAATTCCATTGTTCATCTCTGAAAGGTGCTTTCTTTATTTCCCTTTTTTCCTTTTCTAGATAATTTCCATTTATTATGGTCTTCTGACACACGCCACAAAAGGAACGTCAGGAAAGGCCCAGTACAGAAGGGGGAGCACCTGCATGGATACCATAGGGGACGTGCCGAGAGACGGAATTATTGGGTGGCCCTCACCTATATAGGCGCCAGTCACTGTCGTGCTCCAGGACGGACCCTTTGCACACACTTCCAAGTACCTTCCCTCTGTAGAGTAGCGCATTGCAGTACATGCACAATACAATGCCCTTTGCCGGGTAAGGGTCTGTAGCGCGGCATATGGTCTGAAAGGATGTTTTAGAGCTCTGACTGCCCTGCAGGAGTGCCCCTCTTGTTGCCCGCAGCCGATGTGGCAAATACTGTACATGAAATTACTGTACATAATTGTTGGAAGGGCGGTAGGCTGCCCACTGGTCCCTTGTGCTTTCATTTCAGTTGTCGTCACATGCAGTTCACTTTATGTTCCGCCATTAGTCTTAAGAGTAGCATTCACAGAGATGCATACATTCTGGAATACAAGAATGTTTACAACAATGCGAAACACTGCTTCATTGTGTGGAGCAGGACGCCATTTATTCTGTGCGACCCATGCAGCTACAGTACTTTTCTAACCACCACTAACATTGTTTGCGCTCTGAACATTCTGCTGTTTGCTTACTTGCCTTTACAGGCACTAGTATGTGCGTAATCAAGACGCACCAGCTTTGCCATTTTGCAGACTCGCTACAAACTGTCCCACCTGCAGTTACATGTTTTCTTCAACTGTACGACCCGCAGGTATCCTTGACACTTCCCGTCACACTGCTCAGTGCAGACATGATGTGTCTGTTGCACGGGTCATGGAAAGGCAAGCAGCACATCAATCAAATGAATGCGACATTTAACACGCCCACCTTACACTGCAGGTTGCTGTTCCTTGTTTACCAGTGGGTGTCATACAGCCAGGCGTGCTTCAGCCACACATTGGTAGGTTTGCAAAGCCACCTACGTAGACGGCAGGATTACTTGAATGTGGTAGCCTACCATATGAATCCGTAGGGCTGGCGACAGGGGCGGTGTTACCAGCACACAGTGGATGACCTATGCATGGGTATAGGTGTGGAACCGATACACGTGTGGTTCCACAACTATATAAAAGTGCATTAGAAGATGCAGACATGGAGTCCTATGGAGACTTGCAGTGTGATTGCACATACGCTGACCAGGTGCAGTCTCCCTAGGAAACGTCCATATTGCTCATCTGTAGTCATCTCGGCCAGTACAGTGCCGCACAGATTCACCATCCAATGTTAACACAAAAAGAGAAACTACTCAAACACTCACCAACACTTACCATCTACATCTGTAATTGCTCAGAAAAGGAAGGGGTAGCGCAAATGGACACAAACACCAGACAATTTGGCCTTTCCACACGTTTATCATGAGGGCAGCCAAGGAATCAGTAACAAACCATTGTCAACGTAAAAACCTACGAAATTCACTAACAAAAATATTGTTAAAGGGACGTTATGGTTAAGTTGCGCTACTAAAAACCTATGACCTTTACTGAAAAAACTATGATAAAGGAACTTTCTGGTTCCAGTGCCCTACTAAAAAGCTATGAAATTCACTGATAAAAAACGTTCTTAAAGGGACGTTATGTTGCACTAGTAAAAACCTATGCAATTTAATTGACTAAAGTTAAAGGGACGTTATGGTTACAGGTAAAACTGAAAAACCCTGAAATTGCCCAGTTATGGTAAGCTAAGCAACCATAACCCGTGCTACCACTGTGCACTGCAAGGACTAACACCCATGACATCAAAGATGACATCACAAATGTCATTGATGACATGATTGATGACATCACATGTGTACTTAGTTTTCATTAAAAGCCTCCACAAGGGATTGACATTGTTATGCTGGCAGAAAACTATCCAAGATAATTGGAAGAACAGTTCATTAACTAATGAATTTCTATAAATACCATTGCATTAGAGTTCTTTCCAGTACATGACCCAACTCATGTAGTAACGTAGCCACTGCTTGCAGCATGCATCATACAAGTGCACTATTCAAAACCTTAACATGTTGGATAGTGAAATGATGAATGCTTTCGTTTCAAAGTTTTGTGTACTGTGCAACATGTAATAAGTAGCTAAGAATGCCTCTTACTACATATTGGTACTACTGTATACAAAACATAAAGAGATTGCACATAAATATGAGCATATACAAGGAAAGTACAGTTAACAAAACAGTAGCCGTACTACCAGAAAGTGTTCATACCCTAACTGATTATCTTCATGCACAGAAATGATTGCTGGGTTTCAGGCTTTCTTCTTCCCCTATGTATATGTATCGTATCATGTGCGTGAGCCCTAAGGAAAGTAGTGTAAAACCATTGTGTAAAACCATATGAGCAGGGTAAGGTCAACAAATACAGTACCTTTTTAAATGTTTAGTTCCTGACTCACAGTGAAGAAAAGCACCCGGTGCATATATATGTTACTGAACAAAAAAAGAGGGAGCCATACATGTGATGTCATCAGTCATGTCATCAATGACATTTTTGTGATGTCATCTTTGACCTCATGGGTGTTAGTTCTTTTAGTGCACAGTGGTAGCGCGAGTTATGGTTGCTTAGCTTACCATAACTGGCGAATTTCTGGGGTTTTTCAGTTTTACTAGTGCAACTTAACCATAACGTCCCTTTTAACAACCTTTTTTGTCAGTGTGTGTGTGTGTGTGTGTATATATATATATATATCACAAAACATCCGAAGACTGCACTCCATTGGGAGCCACAATGAAAAATCACAGGATGTTGTGATATAGTAGTCAGCCTAACAGCCTGCATGCCAAGAGCAACCATCTAGTTAGCTTGTTAGCTTTAAGTATAGCATTCCTTATGGTGAAGTTGTCCGATTGTGTTGGCATTGTCCAGATTCTACACAACTTCAATGCAACCATTTTCTTAAACGTGGCAAACCTAAAAGAAAGTCATTAACTACGCTTATTTGCAAGCTTAAGATCTGATTTGTGATCAATTGCTAAATACCAACAGTGTCTGAACCTACAGAGGAGAACATTAGATTAATATTAACCTTTAGTGCTGCATCTTCCTCAATACGCAAGATCATGCAAAGACATTGGCATCTATTGAAAGCAGCTAAGAATCTTTAATTGATGGTGCCTAGCCATCCTTACCTCACTTTTCATGGAACACCTTCTTTAAATTGGTGTCGTTTTATAGCTCCTGCAAAATGAGTCCCTTGGGTTGCACTTGGTTAAACAAACAAAGCATGGACTTTTTAAATGTTCTAAATGCAAAGTTTGTATTTATGTGATGTCTTTAAAAACCTATATTCCTCTAGATTTAGGACTCACTTTGACTATAGGTCATCATATGAGAAATGGTATGTCGGCATCAAAACCTGTAACTAAAAAACAGAATATGATAGCATAAGTGTGCCATAGGAAATGCAGACTTCACTTATCCCATAGCTAAATATTTACAAAATCAACATGGTGGTCTCCTTGAAGGTTTTGGCTTCTTTGGCATAATTCATGTTCCAAGACATCTGCATGGTTTGGACAGAACTTTGAAATTACGTCAGTTGGAAACACAGTCCTGGATTTCAAAACCAAGGTCCCTAAAAGGACAGAACACTGATGAAAGATTGTATACTTTTTTGGGCACATAAAGTAGTTCAATGTTTATTACTATTGTCTTTTTATCTGTTTTAAGAGTGTTTCTGTGTATTTTAGTGATTGCTCCTTTTGGCCCTTTTCTATATATTATGACAAATTTTCACTTAACACTTTATATTGGGTGTGATTCTTAATGTGTCAAGCATCGGAAATGTGCAATATTTATTCTGTAATTTAATTTTTGATTAGGTTTGTAAGCATAGCCTTCCGATTTGTATCATGCCTTTATAGCCGTGTGTTTTATCTCAGGTTTTTGGTGACCTCTTGGGGAGATGTTGTAATGGATCTATGACTCGGTTCATGTTATGCATTATCACTTTATAGTTATCAATTTGCAGTATTCTCAGGGCATTTTGCAGAGGTTATTTGCCCCCACTAATTAGAATTATTGCCTTTTTATGCATTTGCACTTTATTGGTGCTGTTTGCCAATTGCACTTTACATAATATTGAAAATGTGTCATTAAACACATTTATGTTTTTGGTTTCTTTATAAAAACATGCATTACCATAGGCTGCTTTATCTATGGCTGTAGGTGGCCAATTGTATTTGCACTGTGCACTTTATTGGCATTTTCTGGTTGTACTTACCTTGGTTTTAACGGTTTAATGTTCACTAGAGTTGTAATTGTAGTCTTGATGTTCTTTTTTAACCGCTGCGAGTACATCTGTGCAGCGTAGCTTGTTTCAACCTTTACATTTTATTTATTGCAATAGGTAGCCTGAGACTTATGGCTACTGTTTTTGATTGTATATTATGTTTACACGTAACACTGCAGAAACAAAAACTAGACTGCATTTTTTATATAGACACACTGTCTCAATTTTGTTTAAAAATTGGAAAATAAAATGCTGTGACTACTATTTTCATTGTGGCTTCCAACAGAGTGCAGTCTTGGGATTTTTTATCCTTTCCTTTTTTTCAATGTGTTATTGTGGCAGTGTACTACATATTACTAGCACCAATTTAATGCGAAGAGCGCACACATTATTCTTACAATAGATACACACACACACACAGGGCTGATTTACTTAACTCAAACAAAATAGTATAAGTAAACCCTAAGCCAAAAAATGACTTAAGTTCTACTGACACTATGTATGAGCTTAGTGAATCAGCCCCATAGGCCTCTGCCCTGTAGAACCTAAAGACAGGTAGTGTAATGTGACTGGAGACCCATTGCATTTGGCTTTTCACCTCCGAGGTGTGGTGTGTGTGCCCCTTTAATGATACCATGGTGTGACTTAAGGGGTAGACCTGTGTCACAAGACTTTCATTAGCACAGGGCCCCAGACGAAATAACTCAGTCTCTGTGTCTTATTTGTGGAGGAGGCCTCACCTGTACGTGGTGCTCTACAACCCAAAACTGGTGACGAGGCAGTTGCCACGTCAGATTCAGATCTGCATGGCTGACGACCGCTGATCCGCCAGCTACATTATGCCTGCGCTCTGGCCCGCTGCCTGGCAGCAAATCCACGTGCTGCTGGGCCGCGCTGACGTCGGCACTGGGACTGGTGTGCGGCAGCTGTGCTCCGACAGGTGCTGCAGTGCGAGAGGCATGGTCCTACTAATACAGGCTGCCAGTGGTGAACTCTTGAGTACTTTGGCCACCTTTATTGTACTCCTGCAAGCTCCCAGCGTGAGGCTCCCTACACCGGGTCTACGCTAGTTAATATGGAGGGGCAGCAGGCATGATACTGTCGGTTGGCTCCACCTAGTGTCTCTAATCTGCAAAGGTACGTGCCTGGAGCACATTTTAATGCACAAACAAATAAGAAGTAATGGAGAACAATGTCCTGTTTCTCTCACTGCAGAGAGTTTTGGAGAAAAAAAAAATTGTACCAGTAAATGGATGCACGTAGAGGAACTGCAAATTCAGTGTGCCATGCACATACAAGGACTCAGTTAGCCCAAACATGTAGAGGGGTTGCAGCTCCTGTCTGGAGTGCGTGTGTGCCCTATCTTTGACAAGCTGCAAATCTGAATGGGGAGGGCCCTACAGATTGTGTGCCACACATAATCAAGTCCTTTTTAACACTAGGTCTAGAGAGGGGTTGGTGCTCCGGTCTGGAGTGCTTGTGCGCCCCATCTCTGGTCCCCACCTATGACAAGGGTGATAAGTGCCTGCTGACCGGTCCAAGGCCCTAGCCAAGCTTCTCCACTCACTGTCACTTTGGTTTTGAGGCACCCACCTGTGCAGTAACCTGTTAATGTACGATGGCGAATGATGCCGGTGGTGCCCCTGCTTGTGCCAGAGTGCTGTTGCACCCTCCAGCCTACCTTGCCCTGCTGCAAGAATTTGACTTCACAGGAGCCCTGTCTGCTATAGGTCCCAGGTGGTCTGCATGGGTGAAGCGTCTGGAGATGTTCCTAGCAGCCACAGGTGAAGACAATGACGCTACTAAAAAGTCGATAATGCTTTACTCGCAGGCAATATCATACACTATCTTTGAGACCCTACAACCTGTTGATGGCCCTTTTGACGCTGCTAAGACGGCACTCCAAGAATATTTCGCGTCAATGGCGAACCCGGATTAGGAAAGCTTTCTCATGAATACTGCTGTGCAGGAGGGAGAATCACTTGGTGCCTTCCACAGTAGACTGCAGCGAATGGCGGTGACGTGTGTTTGGATTGATGAGCACAAGATGTGGCAGCAGCTGATCCAAGGCTATTCTTCAGTAAAGATGAGGAGGCAGGCACTGTGCGAGTCCGGTATCACCCTGGCACAATCTAGCAGATGTCAGGGCCAGCAAGGTGTGTGCCGCCATGAAGTTGGTCAAGCTAGAAGAGGCATGTGCCCTGGGAAGACAACAGTACTGAAAGACAGACAAACAACCGTCGTGGAACAAGATGGAAGGTAGAGGAAACGGTTGTACGCCATGCCTCCAATGTGGCTATAACCTTTCCCACTCCAAAGAATGCCCAGAAAAGGGCCACGTCTATGGTAGGTGTGGCATATTGAACCACGCGTCTACCATGCACCAGCACCATCTATCCATTCAAGAGGCTAAGCCTCTCCAAGAAATTAATTCCAAAGGCCAGCACGCAAAGTGGCCCATGTAGAGCAACCTCCCTGGAGGTGGACCAACCAGAAGAAGAGGAAGCTGAAGAGGGCGTATTCTTCATCTCCAGCATGACTGAACTGCAAGTGTCTAAGAGGCGCCAGCCTAAGTGCATGGTACACATCTGGGACTCGCCGGTTCCCATATTAATTGACACGGGCTGTGAGTGTCATGGAAGATGACCATTACCGGCAGCTGACTGAGGCCCCGCCCTTGAAGGACACACAAGTACTTATCTACACGTTTGGAGGGAAAAGTCCACTGCCTCTGGAAGGTGTTTTCGTAGTGTCTATCCAATATGATTACACAACCATTAAAGCCAGGTTTTTTGTCACCAAAGTGAGCGACGCGAGGCTGCTAGGTTACGCTGCTGCAGAGGCACTACTCATTGTCAACGTTGCCTTTTGTGTCTTAGCCGGAAGAACTTTCAGTCCTTGCTGGCCTGTTTCTCGGGCGTATTCACAGGTATTGGGAAGCTAACTGGAGAGCCGATCCACCTTCACGTTGATTCCACCGTCCAGCCGACTGCACTGAAGTACAGGCGGGTGCCCTTCCACCTGCGTGAGAAGGTTGAGAGAGAGTTGGGCAACCTTGTGAAGATGGACATAATTGAGGAGGTAGAAGGGACAACCCTGTGGGTATTTCCCATAGTCATCGCCAAGAAGCCCAAGCATCCAAAGTCAATACGCATCTGTGTGGACATGCGTCTCCCAAACTGTGCCATCAAAAGGGAGAGGCACATCACATTGACACTGGTGGATATCCTGGCGGATCTGCAAGCAGCCAAGTACTTTTAAAAACTCGACCTCTGATACTGCTATCACCAATTAGTGTTAGATCCATTGTCCTGCTACATCACGACATTCTCAACGCACAAATGGCTGTACAGGTAAGCGCCTATACTGTGTAACATTGTTGGCAGCGGATGTTTTCATTAACACCATTCATGGTGCCTTGGTTGTACTCCGTGGCACCATCAACATAAGTGACGACATCAGTCGGAGCAAGAACACCTGGACAGGCTTGGGAACATCCTCAAAATTAGTTTTTCAGTTTCGTATTTCAGAAAGGGGGCATTTTTCCTGACCCTGCGAAGGTGAATGACATCCAAGAAGCAGGAGCTCCCAACAATGTGTCTGAAGTGCGAAGCTTCCTTGGGATGGTTATGCATTGCGACAGATTCATACAGAATTTGGCCACCCTGTCCGAGCCTCTCTGTAACCTCACCAAGAAGGACTGTGCATGAAGATGGACCGCCCTGTAACAGAGCGTGTTTGAAGACATTAAGAGTGCGCTTACTGCCGACGACACTATGGCTTTCTTTGTTCTAGGAAAGCAGGGCAGAAATCGTTGTGTACGCCAGCCCTTTTGGCCTCTGGGTGGTGTTTATGCCGGCGGATGATGGAGGGGATGATCGCCCAGTAGCTTTCGCAAGCAGATCCCTGTTAGCGATAGAACAGAGATTGTCACAAATAGAGCCAGGAGTCCCTGGCCGTGATCGGCGACTGCAAGCACTTCCACCTCTACGTGTTTGGCAAGGTAGTGACAGTTGTAACGGATCACAAGCCCCTGATACCAATAATTGGCAGATCCTCCTCCAAACCACCGACTCGCATTGCAAAATGGATGATCGCTCGCATTGCAAAATGGATGATCGCTCGCATTGCAAAATGGATGCTCGCTCTTCAAGAGTATGACATTGAATTGGTGTTCCAATGCGGCTGATTATTTGTCTTGTCACCCTGCAAAGGTGTGGCAACAGGAACCGAGCCAGGAAGAGGGCGAAACAGAAGAAGGTTTGCACATCTTGGCGACTGCCGCAACACCAGCCTCCATGTCCATTGACCATATAAAAGAAGCTTTGGCAGGCGATTCATGTTTTCAAATACTGCAATCCACCTGGGCCAGTGGAGCATGAAAGAGAGAACTTGAGAAACTGGACTGGTGCACACAGAAAGCCAGACAGGCGCTCGAGCAAATGTGGTGCACATGGGCTGAACTCACGTTTAGGGAATATGTGCTGGTCCTAAGGGCATCGAAAAATGGTCATCCCAGCCAGCTTAGTACCATGCGTGCTGGTGCTAGCCCAAAAAGGTCACCAAGCAAATGTCTGGTTCCCAGGGCTTGAGGAGAAGGTGGAGGAGTTTGTTTGCAGCTGTGTGGTGTCAAGCAGCAATGCCCCACCGAAAAGAACCCTGCATTGAGTCCATGGACCAGAGCGGTCTGCTGTAGGAAGTTGTGCACATAGACGTTAGGTCTACGTGCAGCAATAAACACTTCCTAGTCCTGGTGGATCAGTGGCCACGGTACCCGGAAGTGGAGATTGTGGAGTCCACTTCACTTGAAAGAAGTGTTGCCGGAGTTTGAAAAGATATTCGCCACCCAGAGACTCCCCTCAGAACTCTGCACCGACAACGGCCCGCCTTTCCAGAGTGGGGGGGGGGGTTCTCAGAGATCTTGCACGCCCACGGGGAGTGAAATCAGAAGGTGACACCAGTCTGGTGGATGTGAACAGGGAAGCAGAAAGGCTGCTACGCACGCTCAACAAGGTTTTCGAATTGTGCACGGGTAGGGGGACTGTGAAAGAAGGGCGCTTTATCAGTATGTCGGAATACTGCACCACCTCTCCCACTGCTCAACCCGGTACTGCCAGCGGAAGCATTTTTCCCGCAAAGGAGGTTGTATTCGAAAGGGGGAGAGGAGCAAATCAAAGGAGAACGACAGGAGAAGGCTGCAAGAACATCCCCTGGAAGTAGAAGACACAAGTTCTGATCCGTTCTAGACACCCGAGGGGGAAGATATCAATCCCACATGAGCCACATTCGTTCAGAGTAGTCGACACAAAAGGCTGATCACCTTTTCAGAGGGCCAAGCAACAGTCACAAGGAATACCAGCTTCTTCTGGAAGTTGGCAAAATAGCTGGCATCGAGTCCAGACAGGAGAAATATGTCAGAGTCCCTCATGATGGCCAGGACTCGACAGCGAAGGGTCGGATCGAGGAGGCCCCCTTGACCAGTGGTGATGAGGACAGCCCCGACGGATCAAGCAGGAGGCGCTGATATGGACAGAGAGGACCTGATCGTGGGTAGCGGGTGCGGCGCCGGCAGCCAAGTTTCTTACAAGACTTTAAATTTGGTCTCCTTTGACCGAAAAAATGCTCCAGTTAATGTTGTTGTTGATCAAGAGCAGACACAGTAGGGCATCCTTGTTTTTCGACCTGTTGTGCCTATGGATGCATTATGGTGGTGTTTGTTTGAATTATGGAAGAGGAGGAGTATGGTATGTTCCCTTTTCGTGATACCATGGCGTGACACGTAATGGCGTTTGAGTAGTAAAAGGGCCAGTCCTGTGTCACTAGGCATTCGTGAGCATGGGGCCCCAGACGAAGTAACTCAATCTCTCTCTCTCTTTATTTGTCGGGGAGGCCTCACCTGTACGTGGCGCTCCCTGACCCAACACCAGGGATGGTGGAGGAGATCGGAAAGGGGAAATATAATACCAATCATCACGTAAGGTTGTACCTTAAAGGGAAAATGAGTACAGGAGTGTAGACACTGTTTACGTGTTTACAAATATGTAAAAAAATGTGTTTCCACTACCAAAAAACACTTTCTCTATGCTGCCTGCACATCCACAGGTCAAATGTATAACTCCAGTCACCTAGTTCAAAATGTCTCTTCTGGTGGCACAGATGTTTGTAGCTATATGCATAGTGTTATCATCATGGTGCTAACATGCATGTAAGTGCTCTTAGTGCCATACAACAAACTATATGGTGAATTACGGACTAACTAAGCCATTTGTGCAAATTTCTCAAGCAGCACTGTTTTTAATATTTAAGATAGCTTAAATAAACATTAGTTTGCAGGTCTCTGAGGTCATAAATTGTCAGATTTATCATCACAAACAAAACCAGGCACCCAGAATTGGGCTTTTCAACATACTTTCCACTGAAATGCCACCCCTTGCTTCCACCAAACACACACGCGTGGAGAATAGGAGCGGGGGGGTGCCCTGCTGCGACTGGCAAAGCAAACTGAATAGCTTCTCTTAAGTGGTCATTTAGGCTTTTAGCTCCCCCATTGGCTACTGGTGAAGATGAACATGTTGGCATCTTGATAACCTGCATGCCACAGATCAATGGATTCCGATGGTAGTATACGCTTGTGCACACACACACATGCACAGGCACACTCTTTAAGTTACAGCCTTTAGTTTACTTGCGGGCCAAAAGGTGTTCAGTAATCACAGACATGTTACCCTTTGGTATGGCAGCAGGGAATACCCACAGAGAGGAGTACATTTCGCAGTGTGACATATTATTTGTAAATTCAATGATAGAACCAGGGAAATCCCCCATTCTCATATGTTTAGAAAGCAATATCCATTATAAATATATAAACCCCAAAGCCGCCAACCCAAAGTAAACCCTTTTGCTTCTTGGCACTGTATTTACTCTTCCTATTGCTGACATATTGATTTTGTGTTAGGCACGTGTGGTTTATGGCATAGCATTAAAAACTGCTCCAATTGAAACTACTTGGCAGACAGCACATCCAACAGTGCAAGACCAAGACTGCACAGCACTTGCTTACTGCAGCCTTTCCAAATCAGATTGAAAAGCACACTTAACGGTATGAACGGTATACCGGTATAAACAATGTGACGGTTATTATTGTTCAATTAAGTGGTTCACGGTATCTTTTAACGGTATACCGTAATACCGTTACATCCCTACTCGACGCGCACGTAGAGTTCTCGGAAAGAGGCACACAGAATCGGTGTCCTCTGGGCGTTCTCGATCTAGATCGCCGCATGACTCCAGGCAGCCATCCACTGTTGCCAAGAGTGCCTCGCTCCCTAAGGTAACGGAGGTTCGATCGTCGGAAGACGAAGCTGACCTCTATCCCCAGGCCGCACTCCAGGAGTCGGCGTCAGCAGACTGCTTAACAGCTGTTCCCGAGTCCCAACCTCCACACTCTAGAGATAGGGACACTACCCCGAACCTCGATGCCAGATGTCGAAAGGCTCCGAAGGGGCGAAAAAACAGGAAAAACACTCTTCCACCCACAGGGAGGGGGGGGGGGGAACAAAAGAAGCTTTCTCTACCTTCTTCCACACCTCAGAAGCAGTCAGACACGCAAAAACAGACGGACAAGTCTCAGTCTTCTGTCATTTTAAAGACCCCTGCACAAACACATAGGTCCAGTCAGGACAAGACAGGGAAACTCTCCCAGGAAAGAGTCATTCCCAGCTCAAAGGAATGGTCTAGTGACGACATAGACAGAGTTATGTCTAGGATGTCGTCTTTGGCAGACTTCTATGCCAGGAATCCTTGACACTTCCTCTCATATACCCCTAACGATCGACCTCCTCTTCGAATTAGGTTTCTCCATAAACGAGAAAAAGTCAAGTCTGGTGCCAAGCACCTCCAAACAGTTCCTAGGAGCTGTCCTAAACACTCAAAAGGGGTTGGCCTTTCCATCAGAGGAAAGAATTCAGAATATACTGCTGCAAATTCCGCAATATCAGGCCGGTCACCAGATAACGGTACGCAAAGCAATGTGTTTGCTGGTCATGATGGCGTCATGTATATATCTGGTCGGAATGGTTGGCGAAACAGTGGTCTCCGGCATGTGGTCATTGGGACGATCTAGTGGTCAACACTTGTACAAAGCCTTCACTGGTGGACAAGAGAGAATCTGTCCAAAGGGAAACCCTTTTACGATCCCGACATACAGGCGGTAGTCACAACAGATGCATGCCTGTCAGGGTGGGGAGATCACCATCTCCACCACACAACTCAGGGTCTCTGGTCCCACTCAGTGGCCAAGAATCATATCAACATGCTAGAGCTTCTGGCAGTATTCAGAGCGCTTCAAGCGTTCGAGCCCTACCTGTTGAACCTGTCAGTGCAGATCTGGACGGACAGCACTACAGCCATGTTTTACCTGAACAAGCAGGGAGGGACTCGTTCACCAAATCTGTCCAAGCTTGCCCAGAAAATTTGGATATGGGCACTCATACGGAACATCTTCCTGTCATCTCAACATGTTCCAGGGGATCTCAATTCTCTGGCGGACACCTTGAGCAGAGACCCCCTCCCAGAGGAACACAAATGTTGTCTACACAGAGAAGTCATAGAAGATATCTTCTCTCAGTGGGATTTCCCCACTATAGACCTATTCGCCACAAGCGAAAACAGACAGTGCCCAGATTTCGCATCCAGGTTCCCCCAACCATACTCCCAGGGGAACGCCCTGTGGATGAACTGGTCAGAGATGTTTGCGTATGCTTTTCCACCAACTCCTCATCAGGAAGGTGGTCAACAAGATGAACAGAGAATCGATGCTCGTCCTAGTTGCTCCCATGTGGGCAAGACAACCGTGGACAATCGTGGCTACGCAGACTAGTGGTGTGCGAACCCATCAAACTCCCGGGTTGGTACAACCTACTGTCCCAGCACCAAGATCAGAAAGTGCATCCTCAACCCTACGCAAGGAACCTGGCAGCATGACTCCTGAGGTCATAGGGTTTGGACATCTCAATTTACTGCAGAGATGTATAGACATCCTAAAAGAATCTAGGAAACCAAACACGAGGCACTGCTACTTTGACAAATGGAAAAGATTTGTTATCTGGTGCCAGAATAAGCAAATCAACCCAGTTGATTGCACTCCTTCCACAATTGTCACATACATGCTCCACCTGCTGGACGCAGGGTTGGTTTTTAATTCACTGAAGGTACACCTGGCGGCTCTGTCAGCATACACCACCTCCCATAACAAGGTGTCGTGGTGGAAAGTACCAGTAGTTAAAGCATTCATGGAAGGAGTAAAGAGACTTCACCCTCCAGTTTCAAACCCACCACCAGGATAATGTGGTGCTAGCTAAACTCATGGGCCCCCCATTCGAGCCCATGCATAAAAGCAGTCTCAAACACCTGACTTATAAGACGGCCTTCTTAGTAGCTATTACATCTATAAGAAGGGTCAGTGAAATTCAGGCTCTGTCAGTGCAGGACCCTTTCCTTACGGTTCATAAAGATAAACTGGTCTTACGTACACACCCTAGGTTCTCACCTAAGTTTATTTCTAAATTCCATGTGAACCAGTCCATCGAGCTTCCGGCTTTCTTCCAAGACCCACAAAGTTCGGCTGAAGTGAAAGTACACACCCTAGATATGCATAGGGTGGTCCTATACTATGTATACAAAACCAGACCGCTAAGGAAAACAGACCAACTGTTCATCTCCGTAGCTACAGGCAGAGAGGGAGATCACGTCTCTAAAGGTGCCATCTCTAAGTGGATTATTAACTGTATCCAGCTGTGTTACTCCCTTTCTGAAAAAACTCTGCCTTTCACGCCAAGAGCCCATCCTACAAGAGGCATTGGGGCCACCCTGGCTTTCATTGCAAATGTACCCCTTGACACCATTTGCAAAGCAGCTACTTGGAGCTCTATTGTCACCTTTACTCAGCACTACTGCATTGACACCCATTCCAAGACAGATACTCAAGTGGGACAAGCGGTTCTAAGACATTTATTTGCTCATGACCCTTCTCACATCCGACCTCTTTCTAACACTGCTTGCTAATCTATGCACAGCATGTGATCTAAGCAGATTCCACAAGCCTCAGAAGGGATACATTACTCACCATAATCGTATTTCTGATGCTTGTATCTGCTTAGATTCACATGCGACCCACCCTTCCTCCCCTCTGAGAGAAGGCGCATGGATGCTTGTAGTCTTATCTTTCTATCTATCTGCTTGGATTATCTGTACTCGCGCTACTCCTCATGCTACCTCATGTCAGGAAAAATACAATCTGAGGGTCCTAGACGCGTGAGGGATCATGGGTACAGTGGACATCACACTAGGGATAGTATTACTGGCACGCCCTGTGTCGATGCCCATTTTTGAGTTTTGAAAAACAAACTGTAATACTCCGCAGCTTCCACTAGATGTCGGCCTATGCACAGCATGTGAATCTAAGCAGATACAAGCATCAGAAATACGATTACGGTGAGTAATGTATTATATATATATATATATATATATATATATATATATATGTATAATTGCTGAGGCTTGTGGATCTGCTTAGAATTACATGCTTTTGTTGCAATATATTGATACCACCCTTAACCTGGGAAGTTCCTTGCCACCACCAATCAAGGAGCCCTGCAAGTTTTTTTTTTTAACGCTGGCCTTCCTGAATGCTCATATAGAGTCACACAAATCCCCGCTGCACCCCCTGTGCCCACAGCGAGCCAAGAACCAGGCCGGGGTATAGGAAATATATTAGTATTTTTTTAAAATCTAGATAATGGAGCTCGCGCTAAAACGACACACGCCCCCTTCTTTGGGCCTCATAATTATACTTCTTGTTACACAAATCGCGCAAGTTGGTTGGGAAAAACACATCACAAAGCTTTATACAGATTTCACTTCAAGAAATAATCAGACTGATCAATGAATAAAAGCAATTTACAGATGTGGTGCTGTGCTCTTTTGTTTTTCCTGTGCACTTAAAAGGCTAGTAGTTTGGTTTATAGACTGGTACAAATGCATATGGCAATTATGATTTCACCCCCACATTTGGTTTAAAATAACCACAGGGTGATTTAGCAGTTTGTTGTCAGACCTCCCTCCCGCCCCCTCACTGAAAGGTGTCTGTTGGGGAAGTTGGATATTTTATTGTTCAGTTATAGCATGCTTTAGATCAGCTAGTGATTTCTAAGCGTGGGATCGGGATTCAAACCTGTGTTGTGCCACGTTGTCTTGCTTCCAAGACAAACGTGTTGCCCCTGACCGATCCTTCCTCCAACATTGGAATGATTTGGGAATTTTGGATTTCAGTCCCCCCTCCACTTATACCTGTGTTGGGGAAGCTGGACAGGAGAAATTGGGATAATTTGAGAATTTTGGATTTCAGCTGTATTTCAGGAACCTGTTGGAGAACAGGGCAGGTGTCTGGTCACTCCACTCTCAAGGATGGTCCCCAGCTCTTCACCATAGGACCCAGTGAACTACTCGTATGTCCCGTCCCCTTTCCTCCATCCTTGTGGGCGTCCCCCAACATGGGGCGGTATCGGAACCTTTGGCAGCGATAAATTGAGCTTCCCCATTAAATTTGGCTGGCGTGCAACCTCGCTGTGGAAACGCCCCGCCGAGGTCGCGCCCTCCGGCACCTCACCTTAGTCCCTTTTTCCACATGGATGGTGTCAGTCCTGGCAGCCAGCGCAGAGACTTTTTTAGCTTTGTTTGCTCGCAGCTAGTTTTTTTTCAATTCTTATTTCACTTCCCTTCAGTGCCTCCCATCCACCGGCGCATGTCGGCCGTAAGAGGATTCAGAAGATGTGCCTCTTGCGACTGCTCATTCCCGGCCCTGGACCCCATGCACTCTGTCTTGAGTGTTTGTGGCCCGACCACCGCTGGGACTCATGTTTAGCCTGCAGCACTCTCGGTCACAGGGCATTGAAGAATCATTTGTCCCAGTGGTGAGAGATCTTCCACACTTCTCCACCCCACCTTAAGGACTTCATCATCAAGACAAGGTAGGCCCCCTGTTCAGCATGGCTCCACAGTGCAGCGACTCTTTCCGTGGGGTTCCCACAGATCGGGGTTCCTCTGATTCAAGTTCTGGCAGCCCTGAGGCCTCTAAGGCTATCTGCTCCCAAGTCAAGGGGCTCTTCCGGGCGGTCCTGGGAACAGACCTGAGGCCTTCCAGGCTACTAGCTTCCAAGCTGAGGGGCTTGTGGCCCTACCAGGCTGTCCTCAGAAGGACGATTATGCTCATCCTCTTCTACCGCAGGGGGTAAGGGATCGTCGAGTGTCATCTCCAAGAGTTTGTCCTCAACACGAACCAGCACGACTACCGGCACAGGTGCTGTGGGCTTCCAGCCTACCGGAGCTCGCTCCGAGGTTGTGAGTCAAGGCGTTATGACTACCGGCCATGTGGCCGAGGGCTCAGTGCCTACCAGAGTGATATCTGAGGTTGACAGCTCTGCTTCCTGTGCAAGACCCAAGCTGTACCCTCCCTTGTCTGAGACCTCTCTTGGCTCAGGGCCTCAGCGCCCACCCGCCCAGGGCATGGCGTATGGCTTCAAAATGGCAGTGACACATGGCGGAGCCTGCCAGGCAAGCAGGCATCTTTGATCCGGCTCAGGGCCCACCTTGCAGGATGATCCCAGCCTCCTTCCCTCTGGAAGTGGCAGAGGATCCTCCGTGCAGGGATTCGGTCGCCTCAGGGGTACATCTACCCATCACAGCCGTACAGCTACACGAACCAAATGCCTCATCTCTTTGACCAGGAGCAGAGTCCCTGCGCCTCAGAGGGAGGGCCCCAAGGGCCCCTTCGGCTAGTGAGGACCCATTCTTCGAGCGCTTCCTCCTCATACATTCCCCTCAGATGAAGTGGCTCATGAAGACATTGTGAAGGTCATCCCCCAGGTGCCGCCGGCCCGCCTCCCTCCCCTGCATACTCCTCCAGTGCTCCTGGTGCCGGTCCATCCACCAGTTCAGGCCCTACTGGTCATACCGGCCCCTCCACCTCCTACTGTACCACCAACACCTACCCCTCAACAACCGTTGGAGCTGTCTGCGGCTCTGGACCTGGAGGGGACTCCTCCGGCACCTGTGTCCCAGGGCTCGGATTCCCCTCGCCCTGTTAAAAAGGGGGGGGGGGGTCGATGACACCCAGGACGGTGACCCCTCGGCATCCAATAAGGCTTTTCATGACCGCCTGTGGGACCTGACAGAGTTCTTGGGGGTTCCTCTTCCTGAGGAAGCCACCCAGGGGTCAGGTGTCAGCAGGGGTCTTGGGTAAAAGCACCACGGCCCGGTCTGGCATTCGCCTCCAGAAAGATGTTGTGCGGGTGGCGCGGAGGGTCTGGGAGAAGCCCAGAGCAAATGCCCAGATGAGCAAAAAGTTGTATAGCAGGTTTAGGCAGACGGACTGGGAGCCAATCCTCCTTGCCTCCCATCCGCAGCCCCATTCCTCTGTGGTGGTCCCTGCCTCTTTCTTTACAATAGTTTTCATCGTCTTCCTCCACGAGAGCACCTGCATCTCCAAAGAGTACAACGTCCTTGGGAAAGTGTTGTTACTCCATCTCAGGACTGCATCTGCGGCAGGCCAACACGGACGCACTCTTGGCTGCAGCCAACCAGATGATGTGGCAGTAGCTTGGGGTATTTCTGCCAGACCTCCCTTCGGACAAGCAGGCCTCCTTCAAGGCTCGTCTGGCAAATGCGCAGGCCATTGCGCAGGACTTCATGGAGTCTTTGGTCTCCCACATCGTCACAGCCAGCAGAGAGCCGTCTCTTGGGGTCGAGATGTGAAGGACAAATGTGGAGGCATGCCTCAGTGTTCTTGTGACGTGTAGGAGCAGATTCTGGATCTTCCCTTTGAGGGCATGGACCTTTTTCATTTGGCCATCCAGACAAAACCAGGTCAGAAATCCTTTCTTCAATTCCAGGGTAGGACGGAGTTCACACCCTGTGCTTTCTCTGCTTTTAAGGGATTCAGAGTCAACGTTGCACATACGGAAGTAGCAGAGGACGTTGCACTGGTTTTTCCGCTCCCCGCCCACTGCCCCCACCTCTGACGCCAAGAAGCAGTGACATCAATGTCGGGGAACACAGCTCGCTCTGGGAGGGGTCTGTTTGACTCTGTTCCAGGACACCTGGAAGCGCCTTTTCAGCAACCCGTGGATCTTATTTGTAGTCTCCGCAGGCTTCTATCTTCCTCTTCCTCTGCCTCTACCATCCTCTCCTCTTCTTTGTCAGAGGTCTTTTACGGGAGGTCCTTTCGCTCTTGGAGATGCAGGCGATCAAACCGGTTGCTCTTGTAGACAGGGGCCTTGGTTACTATTCCAAGATTATTGAGGTACCCAAGAACAAACGTGCTTGCCTGATTGTAGTTCTGGACCTGTCCTTTCTAAATTGGTCTTTACCGCTGGACCGCTACAAGATGATTACTCACGCGCACATTGTAGAGTCTGTGTTTAAGGGACTGGATATGTTCCCTGGACCTCAATGATGCCTACCTGCATGTATCCATCTATCAACTGCATCAGAAGTTTATGCGGTTCACAATATGTCATACTACTTTCAGTACAAGGTGCTCCCTTTTGGTCTTAACTTGGCCCCTCGTGTCTTCATGAAGTTGATGAATGCAGTGGCAGGCCGCCTCCGCTTGGAGGGCCATCATCTATACCCTTTTGGCTGTTGAGGTTGGGGTCACTTGAAGGGCTGGTGTACTCCTGCCAGAGATTGGCGGATATCCTTCATCAGCTGGGGTTTTCGCTCAACCAGAGGAAATCAGTTATGCACGTCTCAGGAACTGGTCTTCCTAGGGGTGCGTTGGAACACTATTGTGCAGTGGGTGTTCCCCACGCCTGAGAGTCTTGTGTCTCGCCGCAAGGTATTGGGACACTTTCTGGCCAACTCAACCACCTCGGCATTGGGGTTCCAGCACATTCTGTGCCTGATGGCCTACTGCGTGCTCACTGTGCAGCAAGCTCGCCTCAAGATAAGTTGCCTTCAGCTCCAGCTGGTGGCCAATTGGGGCCAGGGGTCTGGATCTCAGTCGGACAGGATCCCAATACTACCATTCCTGCTGCACGATCTTCGCTGGCGGCTGATGGAGGGCAGTGTTTCAGTGGGAGCCACCTTCACCCGTCCAGAATCTAGGCTTGTGATTACGATGGACTACTCCCTCTTGGGTTGGGGAGCTATGCGATTCATGGAGCATGGTCTAGTATGGCAGCCCTCTTGCATATTAATCTGCTTGAGCTCAGGGTAGTGGGCCTGGCCCTCAGAGCGTTCTTGCCCCTCATCAGGGACTGGTCTGTTCTGGTCAGGACGAACAATTCAACTACAATGTTTTATCTGAACAAGCAGGGGGACATCACCCCCCCCCCCCCTCCTCGGCATGGAGGTGGTTTCTATTTGGGAATGGCCCCTTTCGAAGGGGATTTGGATTTCGGCAGTCCACCTCCTGGGGGACAGCAATGCAGAAACTGACCAGTTGAGTCATTGTGGTTCAACTCCTACGAGTGGGAGCTGTGCAACAACTCCTTGTTGCCCCTGTTCCAGTGTTGGGGGTTCGCAGACCTGGATTTTTTTCACATCTCCTCGCAATGCCAAGTGCCACCAGTTTTCTTCATGGGCAGGTCAGGGTCAGGGGTCACTGGGCGACGCCTTCCAGATCTGTTGGCACAACCGCAGGCGTTAGGCGTTCCCGCCCACCCATCTGTTCCGCAAGTTCGGTTCTACATGGATTGCAGCCTCATCCTGGTGGTGTCAGAAACTCAGTGACACAAGACAGACACAAATGATCACAGTTCAAGGGTGTTTATTGAAAAATGAAAAATGTTGTGCGGGATGGAGATATTGACAGGTGTCGACCATCAAATTAAAAATAAGGCAGTCCTAGTGGTGTTGTGTTAAAATAAAAGTGCCTATACTAAGAAACCTATTGCCAAACCTTACAACTATTACAGAAAAGGTTGTGGGATAGTTCTCAAGAAAATAAAGAAAGAAGGGTTCTCAAATAATAAGTCAGGATGCAGTGGTTTGGGTCTCCTTTTCGCACATAATTGCACGGGGTGGGATGGGAGCTGGTGGAGCACAGTACAGTCTCTGGCCTCTCTAGCAGGAGACGACAGTTCCAATGGCAGTTCTAAGGTCCGTCGATGGCCAAGTCTCATTTCCTTAGAAAGTCTCTAGCCTTCGGGCCTGATGTGTTCAGAAAAACCAACAAAACAAAAGTTCCTTTAACAAATGAAAGTTTTTCGTCAAAGTTCAGTGTGAGTGATGGTTTCACCCCTTCTCGTATCGTATTTTACAATTTCCACTAGGGTGATGGCTTTACCCCTGGGTCCCTCTCTTCTGGGGTGACCCTTCACGTATCGTTTTCCACATAAAGTTCTGATGAAAGCTTCGCCCTCGGATCTCCCTTAGCTGGGCTTCTACCTCTCTTGACTCAGTACTTGGGTGATAACTTTATCTCTGGCATCCCTTCTTCGGGTTCACTCTTGCCGTCTTTTCTAACTTCTGCTTTGGGGTGATGACTTTTCACCCTCGGATCCGCCTCTGCCGGCCTCTGACCCCTCTTGATTCTTAGCCTTCCTTCACCAGATTTACTATAGATCTAGAGCAGGGTGATAATGGCTCACCCATGGGTCCCCCTCTTCTGGCCTAACCCCTCCTTACTTTTTAATGTTCACTTTTATACTGTTCAAAGGTTTTAGGATTAACTTCCATTGCGTTATGTCAATTTAGAAACCAGTCTTTCGAATGTACGGGACTTTTGCTCGACCCTCACGTATGACCGCTTTGCGTTCCTTTGGCGGCCTTCCTATGGCCTTCTGGTTTCTATTGTTTCTCAATATGGGTCTCGACCAGAGTCTCTCGAGATAGCCCCTACCTTGGTGCCGCTTTCCCTCTGCTGATGCTCTTTCCCTCACACGTTTAACAGTTGCTTTTAAAGTTCATTAGCTTTAGTACAAAAACGTACCACTTTGCGATTCTCATTCAACACAGCCCGGTGCTTAGCGATTCTCCCCTCGACTCTCTGGCTGTGATGAACTGCTTGCCTTTCGGTTTCTCTGGCGTCAAGGCAGGTACCACGGGCGTGGGAGTCTCCTCTGCTCCGCCTTGTCAGCATAGGCTTACTCTGTGTACTGTTCACATCTGCTGCAGGACCGTGATGCTATTGTTTGCTGTCTTTCCTCGCCGAAGGTTCCGCGGGCCTGAGACGGAAAGGGCAAGGTCACTGCTCTCCTCGCCACCCTCTCGACATCTGCCGTCTTTCTCTTTATTTGAACTGCCGCTTGGCAGCCATCTTGTTGTGCTGTCTGCTGTACTCGCCTTCACCTTGCTTGCCTTGTACTCTCCTGCTCCACTTTTTATCCCTGTGGGGAAAAGGAATGGCAGTTGGTGTGGGCGATTCCGATTAATTGCCTGACTCTCGGGTTGAGACGTGTCAGGTAGACGTGTTTAACATTAGTCTGCTGTCTGGGGTGTGAAACGGTGTTCGTCTAACAAAAAGGGCAGAGGGAGTGGAGTATCAGAGTATCCTACGGGATGGGATAGGGAAGGTTGTTTGCGAAAGTGATTGGGATGTAAAACTGAACAGACGGGATCTCAAATTAAACGAGAGGAGTTATGGGAACTGTAGTAGGTTACCTGAGCCAAAGGGGAGTGTGGGAAATAGTGACCAGGCATGCAAAGGAATGAACGGGGGTATTTTGATAGCGAACAGGAAAACTGGGTTTTTGGGAGGGACGGTTTCTGAACATGACAGGGTTTGAGATCCTAGGGGATCGGTTCTGTCTGGAGGGGTTAGTAGATTTGGGTGAGATGGATCGAACGGGAGTTAGGTGGGTGATTGTACTATTTCCTACAAAGACCTCGGTTATACCATCTTCCTCTCCTTCTTCCCGGTACAATACTGCGTCTCACCTGGGGCGATTCCCAGAGCATAACCCTAGTCTCCCCCATCCAGGTGATCCTCTCCCCACTGGTCCACCCCCAGCAACTGGATCCAACAGCGAATGCTGTGCCCTGGCCACCTGAATAAGGGGTTCCTGAGCTCTACTCGGGAGAACACCCTCCTGTTTCTTGCAGTGACCCCTCACTGGCCTACGAGACCCTGGTTTTCGGATCTGCTGCAGTTGTGCTCCCAGTGTCCCTTGTATCGTCCGATCCCCGGCAGGGGCTTTCTGACACAGCAGGGGAGGTGGGGGGGGGCATCCAGACCCAGCCAGACTGGTCATGTCGGCCTGGTTCCTGATCAGCTGAGGCTTCAGCATGCTCCATTTTCAGATGACAACTAGGACATCATTCAGCAGGCCAGGAGACCCTCGACTGGGCCCCAGTAAAGGACTAGGTTCTGCTATTGGGCTTACGACAAGGGACTGGACACTGTCTCCTGTCCTCTGGATGACGTACTGGCTTTTTCGGCACACATGGCTCGTTCTGGATTCAGGTAGACATTTGCCGCACATATTTGGCAGCTATCAGGGCTTACATGAAATCCCCTGAGCATGTGTTTTCTGCAGCTAACCCGATGGTTAGGTCTACCTCAATTGGTTGGATAGGCTTTTTCCTCGGGTGCATAAACCTCATCCGGTTTGGGATCTCAATGTGGTTCTTGCTGCTTTGCAACGCAAGCCTTTCGAGCCGGTGGCATCTGTGGACATCCATTTGGTGACGCTACAGACTTTTATTGGTGGCTCTCACCTCTGCGCGCAGTGTTTGTGAGCGGCAGGCATTTTATTCATGCAAGCCCTTTGCCACATTTCACCACTAGGTCATCTTGCGCACTTGCCCACATTTCTTGCCCAAGGTGGTCTCTCCTTTTCATCCAAATCAAGAGATCTTTCTGCCAGTGTTTTTCCCGAACCCACAGTCCGATGCAGAAAGGACCTTAAATTCCTTGGACCTCAAGAGGGTCCTCAAGTTTTATCTGTCTAGGGCGAAAACCTTCAGGAAGACTGAGGCTTTGTTAGTGACATTTGGGGGCTCCTCACACAGCTCTCAGGCTTCTAAAGCGTCCATCACCCGTTGGATGGTTCAGGCCATTTCGGTGGCCTATACGGCCATGGGAAAGCCTGTTCCTGAGGCGATTCATGCTCATGTGGTCAGAGCCAAGGCCATGGCAGTCGCGTCTCAGAGACACGCTTCTTGGGATCTCATCAGCAAAGTGGCTACTTGGGGCACTCAGTCTGCCTTCTGTAAGCATTACTCACTGGACACCAGCTCCAGGCGCAATGCAGAGTTTGGTCAGGCGGTTCTGAAGAAGCTTTTTGCTTCATCCTAGTAAGGAGGCAGATTATCACAGTTCCACCCTACGTTTCTTGTTTGGTGCAATCACCCACAAGGATGGAGGAAAGGGGACGGGACGTATGAGTAAATGAATGTATTCACCATAGTGACTAGAGTACTCGTAGTCCATTGTCCCCTTTCCTCCATAAGTCCCACCCACCTTCCCCTGCCACTATGCCATGGGCTAATATACATGAATGTAGTCTGGTATCTAAGCGTTGGATGCATTCAAAGGGAGCGGAGGTGAGGTGCCAGAGGGTGTGGCTCCGGCAGGGCAGTCCCACGTCCCTGCATGCTCTACTAAATTTAAAGGGGAAACTCAATTTTTCACTGCTAAAGGTTCTGGTACTGTCGGGGGACGCCCACAAGGATGGGGAGGAAAGGGGTCTATGGACTAGGAGTACTCTAGTCACTATGTTGGGTAAATAACATTTTTAGGTCTCCCCAGCAATCGACGGCCCCACCCAGATGCAATCTTGGCAATCTCTTCCGATGTTTCCTTGTGGCTGTCAGATGGTAATTTTTAGCAGCTGTATCGCTCGCTCATAGTTTATCCACTTTATATACCAGTGATGACGCCATCAAGATTTCAATTTTGGGATGTGCCCTGCTAGAATTCTTGCAACCAGGATTGGACAGTTACCTTTCTCTCTCATCCCAAGTCCAGACTCTCTCTCAGGATTGGTTTGGGAGTCTGGAGCAGACAAATGGCAGTTCCCATTTGCAATCCATCTAGTTGTATCAAAAACTTTGATTTACTAGTCACTGATATATATATATATATATATATATATATATATATATATATATATATATATATATATATATATATATATATATATATATATATATATATATATATACTGTTTCAGCTTATCATGAGGAATTTAATAAAACAGTCTGGTCCGTACCAAGTTGCACGGCCGTTTGGCAATTTTACACCCTTTTTACAAAAAGCAGAATAGTTATTCATATGCAACTTACTCCAAACATTCCTAATTTTATCCTCCACCAGTTCCCCAACTCTCAAATTCGGAACATGTTCAGAGCAGCCAGGGACACCTTTTAGCTGGTCAGTACAATTCCCTAAGTCGCAGGTGGATGAATTTTATTTCAACAAAATTGCCTAGCAATTGTCTAAAAAATGACAGTACGATTAATGGTTGCTGAGAAAAATGCCTAGATGATAAGTCCTTTTAAATGTATAGCAAATATTGATGTTACACAAATTGTAGCTCTCTGGGCTCAAGGCCATTTGCCTCTCTGGCCCAGCCTGTGACCAGAGTTGTTTTTTTTTTGTATTGGTCTTTGTTGTTTGAAGTGTAGGCTGCAGATCGTAAATACCTGGGATGCACATGCCAAGAGATCCCCCCCCCCCACATTCCAGACATGCACTGGCTAAAACATTTGACCTACATAGAACTGAGCTTTCTGAGACTCCAACTCTGGGGGCCACTTGGTTTTCAACACTCTTCAGCCAGGTCACATTATATTGCTGGTCTCAGACCTTGTCCCTTGCTGCTTGGTGTCTGTCTGGTGTCTGTCGGTTTGTTTTATGTGCGCCTTGAGCCCTACGGGCAATGTGGCGTATCAATCAAGAATTGAAATAAATAAATAAATTGCAGTTGTAAACAGCTGGGATGCAAGCCAGACTCTAATTGAGGGGGGCCCTTTGTGACATTTTGGCCAGAGACCCACCATTTGGCGTTGGCCGAAAGGAACTCACAAATGGCATCTTCTAATATCAGCCTTTATTCTTTGACTACAGTGTTTTTTACTGAATGAGGGTTCACTTAACATTTCTGCTGAAAGTGCATGGCCGTTTCTTTCAGTCATTAATAAAACATACTTTTAATTAACTGCTGTTGGTTTTTCTGCTGAAAAGTGGGTTTGAATTGTCACAGTGCACCACCCTTTGATGGGTGGCAGTTTCTGTAAAAATGCTGCATTTATTTCTCAGCCAGCAATGTGAGGTGCTTTTCCAATCTGCACTTGCATTACATTTTAGTTTTAACTTTCTCTGGATTTCCACTGCAGAGAGACACTCACATTGTCTGCCTAAATAGGCCCATTTTCAGCTTGTAGGCTTCTGCATTTTGGCAGGTCATTTTTTTCAGTGGGCCCTTCACTTTAACGCAAATGGGTTGTCGCTCTCTGCTGAGTATCACAAAATGATATCTTTTGCTTTTGCTCAAGCACTCAATCGAGATGTATTTAAAGATATTTTATTCTAACCGTCTTACCGAGATCTCTCGACTGGGCACGATGGTCACAAGATCCACCATCGTAGATAGAGTATTAAATTCTGGCCCACGTACAAAAATAAGTTTCTGTGGAAAGATGCAGATGGAGTCTGCAATAATTGCCTTCCAAGGGACCACCAGGAAGACCAATACCGGTTGTGTATGCTTCTTAAGCCTAAAACACTTAAAGATCGGTGGTCGGAATGCTGGGAGGCTTTCGCGATGCAAGCTGAGGCATCTACGGAAAACCACGCTGGGGTGGAGGAATCCTATCCAGAGCAAGGCAGCACAGGTTTTGAATCAGAAGCTGAAGATCTTTCGAATCTGGGAAACTGAGATTTCCCGTAGGCCAATCCCCAGCTCCGAATGGCGAGTGCCCGCTCTGCTGTGGAGACTTTATCTTGCGACAAGGCTAAACATGCTAAATCAGTACACAAGAACATTGTGGTGTACTTCGCAGGAACACTGAACAAATCAAAACACATTGCAGGGACAAAAGACATTTCCCCCTAACGTTATCAACACTTTCGTCAAAAGGTAAAAAATGTGTGGCGGGGACGGCAACCTCAGTCCCTACTGGGTCGGTCGAACAAAGGAGATCAGATCCTCACTCAATGCATGGCCAAAAGCCTATGTCCACACCAATCGTCTGCGCACCCAAGGCTACTACAAATGAACCAAAGCACACGTTCAAGACTACCATTTCGGCACATGTTGCGGAAAAGAAAACCGCACATGTGAAAGCTAGTTCTTCTTTATTTGATAGTCTCAAAAAGAAAAACCAATCGCAGGAACAGGTTAAACACAAGAAGAAGTTGGTTTTCTACTGCAGAGGTCCCTAGTTTCATAAGGCAAATGGACAAAAGAAAGGATTGAGGTCACTATGAACAAGATGGCCTCATTCATGGAATTTTTTGAAGAACACGGTCTTAAACACAAACCAACGGTTTTGGAAGATGTGCCTTCCAAAAGATCAAGAACTGAGCCCACTGTCCCTTATGAGGAGCCAGTAGAAATATATGCACACAAGGAAGATGATTTTAAGGAAGATTACAGAGGCACAGACCTAGAAGACCTTCCAGTGCCCTCGCAAGACATTGATGACCCCATCACCTGTTTGTCTATTGGTGACAACATACTACATGATGTTCTGCTTAGAAAGGCGCCCATTATTTCAAAACTGACACACATGAATCTGAAGAAGACCGGGATTTCATAGACTTCCTCAATGAGAATCAACAAGTTTGCCAGTACATTCCTTTACTCAAATCTGTAAATAGACTAGATCTCTCCCCAACAACTCCAGTGTTAACAAAACCAGTTAGCCCACAAGCTGAAGATGTTGAAACCAGCTCCTACCGACCATCTCTCTATCAACAGTGACTATAAAACTGACTCTTTAGTCGTAACCACAACACGCAAAAGATCAGGTTACCCCATTGGCTACATCGTATCCCCCTCTTGACAAAGAAAACACAAAGCTATCTGCCCTAGGTAAAAGGTTTGCAAACTCTGCGGCATGTCAAATGCGCATTGCCAACAATACAGCCTTAATGGCTAGTTTCAATAGCGCACTTTGGGCCCATATAGAAGAATATTCTTGAGCCCCTAAAACTCAAAAACTGAAAGGCTTATCAGAAGGGAAACAGACCGCTGATACAGTACTAAAAAACATCCTAGACGCAGCAGATACTGCTGGAAGAATCCTTGCGGAGGGAACTTTATTATAGAGACCTGCTTGGCTCTGAAGCGCAGACTTTAGAGACTCTAGCTACTCTTTTAAATTGCCAACAGAAAATTCGGTTTTAGTCGATCAGGCCCTAAAAACGGAAGAAAAGACCATGAAACACTGAAAACATTGAATTAAATTTCAAACCGTCCTTTTCAGCAGAGGAACTGGGAGAAACCTGAAGGTGTCTTCCTAGCTAGTCCCTGGGGATCTGTCATCCAGGTGGCCAGGACACAGCCATCGCTATTGGATCCAGTTCCTGGGCGTGGACCAGTGAGGGAGGATCACCTGGATGGGGGGTCCTTGGGCGTGGGAGGGAGTCACTGATGGGTGAGACACAGTATCCCCCTTTAACACCTTTTCCCCATCCTTTTCTTTAGGACATGCCAAACCACTGCCCCCCCCCTTTCCAACACGAACACTTTCGCACAACACAAAGGACAACGGACTAACACTAGAGCCGTTTACCTGACATATCCCAATACAAGGGTCAGGCAAAGTCTGGCAATTGATCAGAATCACACACACCTGACAGCCCTTTCCCTTCCCCTCAGGGATAAAAGTTGGAGCCAGAGAGCCAGTTTGAGAAAGGCAAGCACACGGCAGACAGCATGACAAGACGACTATCACGCAGCAGTTCAAGAGAAGGAGAAAGACGGCAGGAATCGAAAGGGTGGCGAGGAGATGACCTTTCCCTTTTCATCCCAGACCCACTAAGCCTTCGTGGAAGAGAGCCTAAGACCGCGAACAATAGTACAAGTGTCCTGCAGCAGATGTCAATGGTACACGGAGCAAACCTATGCCGTTAAGCAGGAGCGAGGGAAGCTGGTGAGTCGAGGGGAGAACCGATAACCGGGTTGTGTTGAGTAGGAATTGCAAAGTGGCAAGTTTTCAACCAAAGCTGATGAACTTTGAATTAACTGTAAAACGTGTGAAGGGGAAACCAGGGGCAGAGGGAAAATGGCATCACGTGGGTGCTTACTCTAAAACCATTGGTCGAGCCACGTATGAGAGAAAATTCAAGTAGCAAAAGGCCAGCGAAATAGGTCAGAGGTCATACAGAGGATTGAGCAAAATCCCTGTAGAATTGAGACTTTGATCTGCGAGCACTGTAAAAGAAAGGGAAGTGAATCACGCATTGAGAGAAAGGGAAGTTAATCCCACATCAAGAGAAAGCAAGGGAAGTGAATCCCGTAACACTTGAGAGTAAAGTGAATGTGAAGTCAAGAAGAGTCAGCGCCCAGAAGAGGGGGAATGCAGGGGTGAACCCATCACCCAACTAATATTGGAAACAAACTTTCATTGTCAAAGGAACTTTTGTTTCTGTTAGCTAAACTCTCCAGGTCCTCGAAGGCAAGAGGCTTTCAAGGGAAACAAGACTTAGCCATCGAAGGTCCTGCACGCTGCCATCGGAACTGTCGTCTCGTGCTGGAGAAGCCCAAGACTGTACTGTGCTCCAAACTCCTATCGTACCCTGTGGTCAAAATGTGGGGAAGGGAAACCTAGGCTACCGCCTCCTTACATATTATTTTGAGAACACTTCTTTCGAATGGATTGTGTCCTCCAACGTATTCCTCATCTTAGATGTATTCCATCCAGCTTCAGCTGCTTTTGAAAAATGTTTCCCTCGGCAGAGGGCGCCGTGCCTCAATGTCGTCGAGTGGAGGTCCCTCAGAGGCCTCTGTAGAGGGTGAAGTCATCGGGTATACAAGTAGCACGCGCTGCGCCCGTTGACCGCAGTTCCGTTTTTCCACAGTACGTGTTTCTTCAGAGACTCTGCGCGCCTCGAGTAATTCTGTGACAGTTACTGAAGATATTCGATATGTCCTTGTCGTTGACCCCGACTACGACCCCGCGTTTGGGATTTAAAAAGTGTAAATCCTGCTGTTCGAAAATGTCCATCATGGACCCGCACCGAGAATGTCTGTGGTGCCTCGGTGAAGGCCACGACATGGAGGCCTGTATGAAGTGTCAGGCAATGACGGGGAAGGCCTTGCGAGAGAGGAAGGGAAAACTGCAGGTAGGTCGAAAACCCGACCGAAAAGCCTCTAGCGTCTAGTCGAGGTCCCCTGAGGAGAAATCTCCTCGACGCGAAAGGCAAAAGCATTGGTCTAGGTCCCGAATTGGTTCACACCGCTCTTCGTCTTTGACGAAAAAGTCCAAGAAAAGGCGCCACCGGTCCCCTTCCACCTCGTCCTCGGACGAATCCCCAAAAAGAATGAAATGCCCCACAAAACATTCTTCCTACGAAGAATGGGAAGCATTTAGAATAAAAATGACGGAGGTCTTTGAGAAGGCTAAGCCTTGGTCCGAGCCTTCTTCGGAAGCCGGCCGGGAGCGTTACTGTTCTGAGACTCGCGCGCCCTCGAGCCTGGGTGATTGAAGGAGAAAGGATCGGGAACCTTCCAGGATGCCAAGCGAAAAAGACCAGTCGAGTCGACGGTTCGAGGTCACTGACGCCGTCCGGAACCCGACACACCTCGAAGGGAAAGCCTTCGAAGAGCGCCTCGAAGCCAGCTCCGTCGACGACCACTATTTCGTTGGCGCCATCGATGCCTTTGTCGAGGTCGACCCCGAAACACTCGACACCAAATATTCCAAAGGCTCCAACTCAGCCAGAAGCTGTCAAAATAGCAGCAAAAGAGAAAGCTGCAAAGTCTGTAATGCCTCCAGGTTCCACTGATACATCTCTCCCAGAAAAGGTTTTTAAACCTTTTCCAAGGAAAGAATTTTTCAACTCCTTAACTTCAATTTTTGAAGAACAGGAGAGGTCCGATGAGTAGAATGTTCCTTTTGGACTGGAATATGGCACCCCAAATGTCCCAGAATGCCGGATTTCTGAGGAAAGCAGGATGCGGGATCTGGTAGAAACCTTGCATAATGCAAGTTGAATTGATACTTCACCTGAAACAGATTTTGGCAGGCCAGAACCAGGGGAACATGCCAGTCCCTCATACAGACAACTAATGACAAAGGTGGTCGAATACTTAGGATGGGCTATACCACCAACTCAGTTAATCCAGGATGATCTGATCGATATATTGGATCATGGTCCCACCGAAGATCTGATTTTACCCTTCCATGTAGCCTTACAAAATAGGGTGGCCAAACATTGGGAGACCCCATACTCTAATGCTCTGGTGAATAAGTCCCTCACTTCAAAATACTGCCCTTCCAATAGCGACCCCGGCTATCTGTCTAAGCACCCTACTACCTAGAGTCTGGTGGTCCAGGCAGCCACAGCTTCAAGTAAGCAAGTAAGGTGGCGTACTCTTCTATCCCTCCGGATAGGGACGACAAGCGTGTGGATGGTTGGGCACGCAAGGTATTTTCAGCTGTAAGTATGGTGTTAAAATCGTCCAACTCCACATGTGCCTTGGCAACATTTTCGTACACTCTGTGGGAGTGCATTGCAATGGCGGCGGAGCACATACCAGAAGGGAATGAAAGGGAAGGATTCCTAGCCTTTGTTAAAGATGGAAAGGAGGCCATGCAGGAATCCCTTCAATCTGGATTGGACACTGCAGATAGTGTGAACAGATCCATGGGCACTAGCACAGGAATGCGCATATTTGCGTGGTTACGGAAGTCTGGTTTCGCGCCAGACGTGCAAAACCATCTTTTGAACATGCCCTTTGACGGGTCTCACCTTTTTGGCAACAAGGCTGACGAGAGCCTTGAGAGGTTGCAGACCTCAGAAGCGCCTGCCAAGTCTTTAGGAGCTGCTATTAGGCAACCTCAGCCTTTTCGTGCATCAGGACAATCTTGGAGGGGACGATCCTATCGTTACTACTCCTCATATGGAAAGGTGGGAGGAATGGCCAGTCAAATAGGCCAGAAAAAGGCCACTCGTGGTGGATGAGGAAAACGTGCAAAGCCAGCCCCACCTGCAGCCTCTTTACCATTAGCGGCCTCAGCAACCGCCACAAAACCACTTTGAGGACTTGCATCACAAGACACCTGTGGGAGGCAGGCTGTCGCAGCATCTGCAAGAATGGCGAGCCATTACTTCAGATGTTTGGGCTCTAGAAATAATAGCCCAAGGTTACTGCCTTCCTTTTCTAACGCAACCTCAAAGCAATCCACCAGGGAGACGCTCTTTGAAGTTTCCAGACCCGCTCCTACAGCAGGAAGTCTTAACCCTGTTGGAGAAAGGTGCTATATAACCAGTACCTGTGGCGGAGAGGAACAAGGGATGGTACTCCCCATATTTTTTGATTCCCAATAAGGACGGAGGACTGAGACCCATCTTGGACTTAAGAGACTTGAACCAGCTCCTCAAGAAGGACAAGTTCAAGATGGTCACTCTTTCTCAGATCCTTCAGGCCCTTCAACTTCAGGATTGGTTGGTGTCATTGGACCTCCAGGATGATTATTTTCAATATGCCAATTCATCTCAAGCACAGAAAATACCTGAGGTTCGTAGTTGGCGACTCACACTATCAGTTTCGAGTCCTGCCATTCGAGTTGACCTCCGCCCAAGGGTATTCACCAAATTAATGCTAGTGGTGGCAGCGCACCTCAGGAGAGGGGGGATTCACATCTACCCCTACCGAGACGATTGGTTGATCAGGGTGCATTCTGCCGAACAAGCCTTGGATCATCTAAAAGTCACCTGCCACATCCTCCACAGACTGGGCTTCTCCCTCAATTTCAAGAAGTCACAAATGACACCTTCCCAACAGCTCCAGTACATAGGGGCTGTATTAGACATATCCTTGGGAAAGAGCTCGCCTCCCAAATCGAGGGCTCAAGACATTCTTCAGATGGTTTCCAAATTCCAAAATCTCCAGGCCTACAACTTCTTAAGATTGCTCGGCCTCATGGCATCCTGCATCTTTCTAGTGCCAGAGGCACGCCTGAGGATGAGATCCCTTCAATGGGCTCTAAAGACTCAATGGTCCCAGTTCTCAGGTCAAATGACGGATCTTCTTCAGATTCTGAACAAGGTTCGGCAGGATCTTCTGTGGTGGACTTGCACAGAGAACATCCTAAAAGGAGAACATTTTTGGCAACCATAGCTGGAGATGACAGTAGAGACGGACGCCTAACTCCTGGGGTGGGGAGCTCATGCCAACGATCTGACAATCAACCGTCGTTGGTCTCCATCGGAGTCCAAACTACACATCAACCTTTTAGAGCTGAGAGCAATCAGGCTAGCGCTGAAGGCTTTTCTGCCATCTGTCAGAGGAAAAAATGTCCTGATAATGACGGACAACACCGTGGCCATGCATTATCTAAACAAGAGGTGGTGTAGGGTCACTACTTCTGTGCAGAGAGGCAATGTGGCTCTGGTATTGGGCAATTCAAGAAGGAATCTCCTTAACGGCAGTTCATCTAGCCGGGGAGAATATGACGACGGAAGCTCTGAGCAGGCAGAGCAGGGTGTCCCACGAGTGGGAACTGGCTCAGGAAGTCCTTCAAGAGATCTTCGCCCTTTGGGGAACCCCTCAAGTAGACCTGTTTGCGACTGGAATCAACCGGAAGTGCTAAAGGTATTGCTCAAGGGAATTTCCCCCGAAAGGAGCCTTAGGTGACACGTTCGTGGTGGAGTGGAACTTCCCACTACTATACGCATTCCCGACATTGCTCAGGTCATCAGGAGATTGAGACGGTTCGGAAACCGCATGATCCTAATTGCCCCGGATTGAGCCAGGAGAACGTTGTACCCGGACCTTCTAGACATGTCCATCTGTCCTCTGTAACGTCTTCCTCAGAGAGAGGACCTTCTCTCACAAATGGAGGGCCAGGTTCTCCATCCAGAGGTCAAGACTCTCAACCTTCATGCTTAGTATCTGAAAGGCTGAGATACAAGGATTGGGACCTTCCAGATCACGTCATGGATGTGTTGCTTTCGGCAAGAAGGGCAGCAATAAAATCTCTATACCGTTGCCGTTGGAAAATGTTTTGCAACTGGTGCAGAGAAAAGAATGTTGATCCTTTTCTATGTTCTATCCCGGAAGTCTTTTCCTTTCTTTTGTCCCTGGCACATAGAGGCCTAAATGTTGGGACCATTAAAGCTGATCTTGCAGCGCTTTCCATTTTCAAGCACTCTTCAAAAGAATGTTCCTACTTTAAAATTCCTTTGATAACACAATTCTTAAAGGGACTCACTAATGTGTTCCCTCCTTATCCTTTCCAAGTCCCAGTTTGGGACCTTAACCTGGTTTTAAAGTTTTTAATGTGTGCCCCTTTTGAACCTTTGCACACTTGTCCATTAAGGTTGTTAACATTGAAAACAGCTTTCCTGATTGCTTTAACATCTGCAAGAAGAGTGAGCGAATTGCAGGTTCTTTCTTCTGGGCCACCCTATACTGTGTTCCACAGGGACAGATTGGTATTGAGGGTTAAACCCTCAGTTTTGCCTAAAATTGTGTCTGATTTCCATTTAAAGTAGAACATTATTCTGCCCGCATTCTACCCTCCACTTCATTCCAGTAAGAAGGAGGAAAGATTACATAGACTGGATCCGCGAAGAGCTCTAAGCTTTTACATTTCTAGGCTTTCGAAGCTTAGAGTTTATAATCAACTTTTCATTGGCTACACCGGAAGGAAATTGGGTCAATCGGTGTCAAACCATAACACGTTGGATTGTGCTTTGAATTTCAGAATGCTACAGATTGGCGGGCAAAGACCCACCAGAGGGCTTAATGACCCATTTCACCAGAGGCATAGCCTCTTCCACAGCCCTTCAAAGAGGTGTTCCCATAAAATCTACTTGTGAAGCAGCAACTTGGTCATCGCTGCACACGTTTTCTAAATTCTATAGTCTGGATGCTTCCCAGTCTAAAGAGCTTGCTTTCGGTAAAGCGGTGCTATATTCGGCCATACAATAATATTACAAATCTACTCCCTCCTCCAGAGGGCTTTCCACACTGCTTTGGGAGTCTATCTAACATGAGGAATATGTTGGAGGTCACAATCCATTCGAAGAACAAGTTACTTACCAACTGGTAACGTTCTTTCGACTGGTTGTTCCTCCCAACGTATTCCTCATCGCCCTCCCATCCTACCCCTCTGTGGATTTTCTGGGTTATTGCCACTTCAACTCTCGCAAGGCTGACACCTGGCTACCTACACTATCCATACAGCAAAGCAAGAGGAGAAAAAACAGAACTGGCGCCAACCGGCACCGCACGTGCTACTTGTATACCCGATGATGTCAACCTCGACGGAGGCCTCCGAGGGACCTCGACTCGACGACATCGACGCACGGTGCCTTCTGCCGAGGGAAACATTTTTCCAAAGCAGCTGAAGCTGGATGGAATACATCTAAGATAAGTAATACGTTGGAGGAACATCCAGTCGAAAGAACGTTACCAGTTGGTAAGTTTTCTTGAGAAATATCCCAAGTCCTTTTTTTGTATTAGTTGTGAGATTTGGCAATAGGTTTCTCAGTATAGGCCCTTCTTATAGGCTCTTCTTATTGTGACACAAGGCCGCTAGGACTGCCTTATTTTTCATTTGATGTTCAATGTTTGCTCCCATCTTAGATTTAGGTTTAGAATGCATATAGAATTAATTGTTCAATGAACACCCTAGAACTGTGATCACTTGTGTGGGTCTTACTTGTCACCATGAGTTCCTCACAGAACACAATCAAGCCAGCAAAGTTTTCGTGGCCAAAGCTACTCAAGGTCTGCAGCATAGACAACTTACTCCTCAGGTGCAAGTTCCTCCTCATGGTTCAAACCAGGGACAATTGTCTCCACAGCTCTCCTTTCCTCAACAATTCATAAAGTGAGAGGCCAAAACTCAAGAGATTTGCCTGCTTCCACAAAACAATGACTCGCTGTTCCAGGTCCCCTCACATATCACCCCTGTAGGGGGAGGGGGGTTTGCATTAAAATAATTTGCCCACGTATGGGAGGGGATCACCTCAGACAAGTGGGTGCTGTCAACAGTAAAAAACGGGTGTTGTATCAAACAATCAAGCGATCACCTGCTGAGACACAGAAGGATACCAGTAGGACATCTACATATTCTACATGGTAAAATACAAATACTGCTACAAAAGGGAGCCACCATCAGAGTTAAACAAGGGGGTTTATTCTGCGTACTTCCTTATTCCAATGAAAGATTAACCAAAACACCTAGTGTTGGACCTAAGGCCAGCAAACATGTATGTAAAGCAACAAGAATTCAGTGCGACACAAGAAGTCATGCCTCAGCTCAAAAGAGGAGACTTCATGACAACTGTGCATATAATAGATGCATACTTTCAAATTCCATGCTGCTCTGCACATCGAAAATGCCTATGGTTCAAAGTGGGTCAACCGCATTATCAATACAGGGTGCTCCCCTTCAGGATTACACCAACCCCTTGTGTATTCACAAGGTACTAGCAGTAGTGGCAGCACACCTATGCACACTAAGTATTTAAATGTGCCCTTATCTGGACGACTGGCTAATAACAGGAGAGACACTAGAAATATGCCAGCTAAATACACAGAAAACAATAAGTCTTCTGAACAAACTGGGTTTTTCTATCAACGAAAATAAGTCCAGCCTAATCCACAGTCAGCAAAAACAATTTCTATGGGCAGTGTGAGGAACCTGAGCGCATCCTTCTTTTCCCCTGGTATCCTCTTCTCAGGTGACCAGGGAAAGGTCATTGCTTTTGGATCCCCGCCCCTCAGGGTGGATATGTGAGGGACGATCACCTGGGTGGTGGAGACTTGGGGAGAGGACGTACTTGGGTGAGACATGGTATCCCCCATTTCCCTTCCACACCAAACCCTCCATCCCTCAAACCTTTATAGGATTTCGTCAGCCCTTACCCTGTGATTCCCTGAAAGTATTCCCCAAATTACACCAGTGTAGTACTGGGACGAAGAGGACACCAGGAACAACATATCCTCACTTTGTGAAAGTGAACACTTATCCATCCCAGTCAGGTACTGGGACGAGGAGGACGACAAGATTAAAGCAGGACAAATGCTTTAATGATGCTCAGTCTAGTCCTTTTTGGAATGAAAATGGAGACGGGAGCTTTCAAAGCTGTATCCCGAAAAAAAAGTCGGCTGCAGGACAATGCCCACAAACTGCTGGCTGCAGGCCGACCTCTCCGGTGTGGCGGGACAAGCGCTCTAGACCCATGGAAAAGTGCAGAGCGTATGCAGCAGGAAGCAAAGGTACAGTACACTGGAGGCCGGTGGCAAGCCGTAAGGAGGAGGTTGGCAAGACCGAGGGAAACCGGTGTGCGAGTCCTGCGTTTCAGAGGAAGCACTGCTGCCTGTGGGCGAGCCACAGAAGACCGTTGGGAGAAGACCAGCGTGTAGAAGGAAACCTGTGGCAGCGAAAAACCTCGCAAGGAGCCGTAAGATCGACCGATGAGTGCAACCAGAAGAGGGGCAGGGGGAGGCACCGGGGTGCCAGGCGATGATTGAAATAAAGCTATGGACATTAAAATGAATGGAAAGATGGTGAATCTTATTAAAAGAAAGTTTTTGAACTGCATTGAGACCATGAACTGCATTTAACTGTAACAAGTGCTTGCAAAGACAAGAGAGCACAAAGAGTTGTATGCATGATATGAGAAATCCATTACTGCCCAAAGCCAAGAAAGTGCAAAGAACTGTATGTTATAAGTAAACAAATTACATAAGTGGGCTCCCAGCATCTGTAGTATATTCAAACAATGACCCAACGTAAAACAATGAATACATCAGGATTTATTTTTAAAAGAAATTAATAGATCAAAGTATTGTAGAGGATACAGAACTAAAGAAGAAAGAAAGAAGGTTCATTATAATGTCACAACACCTTAGAAACTTAGCTGTATATTTCCCTTCAAGATAGGGAAAACACATTTTTCCTTAGAAATCTGAACACATGGTAAGGAATATTGTATAGGTGAATTTTATTCATTTACTCTAAAAACAAAGGTTAATATCAAAGGCATAATAATCATACAAACACTAAAAAAAACACTAGAAAAATAAAGTACTCATACGTGTGGACAGTACAGAAATTAGTGTACGTTGAAATTATATACAACAGAGCATCACATAATCGCATGAAACGGTTCAAGCAAATTTTGAACCGAAAAAAACACTCCTACGTCCCATTCCTTTCCTCCATACTTTTGTGACATTGCGTCCATCGGGACTGGATCGGAGCACTTTTGAGCATCACAAATAACCTTTTGTCCTTTTTTTTTATTATACTCGCAGCCACCGCACGTGACTGTAGCCCCGCCATCCTGAGCTCCGCCCCGTGCATCACCCTTCAGTCCTTTTCTCCATGCGGTCGGGGTCGGAAGCACTTCCATCGCAGGGACACTTTATTTTTTTGTTTCCTTGTCCTTCATCTTCATGCTCATGCTCCGGTTCCATGGTCATCTTTACTCAGTCTATGCCGGAGTGTCTGGGACTCGTGTCCTGTTCTTTGTACGGATGTCATTTCGGGAGGGCGGATCCCCATTCTTTCTGTCTTGAGTGCTTAGGCCTGGAACATCGGTGGGACTCTTGCTTCTACTGTAACTCCCTCTCCGTCCGGGCACTCCAGTGTCAGCTCGTCAGGTGGGAGTAGGTGTTCCAACGGATTTAGTTCCAACTCTGGAACTTAACGTACCAAGCCTCGTCTCAAGGTTTCCCGTAAAGGCACCGTGGGTTATCCCTGAGGATCCCCAACTAGGGGGTTTATTTAAAACCGGCAAGATCGAGGATCCTCCTACATGGGCTCTGGCTACGGGGGGGGGGGTGCCTAAGCCTTCCCACAAACAGTCTTGTGGTCGAACATATCCTGCTTTGGGGTCAAAGAAGGAGGGCAAAGGCCCTAAATCTTCAAGTACTGACACTGCCGAGGTTCCCTGTCAAGGCTAAAATGGATTAAAAAGCCACTGAAACCCCTGTAGTGAGAATGGCCTGACTGACACCTGTGACACAGTTCACCTCAGGCAGTTACAAAATGGCGGTTCAACCCACGCTGTCTGAGGCAGCCATATTAGCAAGCTTTTTCACACTAACATTCTTAATAGCTGGTGCAGATGGGCCTATATTTGAGGCTGAGCAGCATTTCCCACAGAATGTGGACAATAGGAATCCTTTCTGACCTCCAATGGATTGGCATGGTCTGTTTCCGCTGCCAGACAGTCTCGCTCCCTCCTCTGTCCGCTCCCTTAGTCTATGTGGATCCAGTTGGAGGAGGGTCATCCTGGCAACCAGCCTCTGTACAATCATGGGGGTATGCCCCTCCAGAGCAGCTTCTACCCACTCCTGTGCCTAGACCTTCCTCTGAGGATGCTTTCTTTGGAAAATTCCAGGCCCTTATACATTCTGACCTGATGAAGGCATACCTTAAGGAGCTATTCAAAGAAATGTATCCTAAGTCTCTCAAGCCACAGCCTGCTCCTACACTCCCTCAGCAGGTTTTGGCAGTGCCTCCCCCTCCTCTTCCGGTGGGGCCACCTCCTACACTGCCTCCACTTTCACCTCTGCTTAGGATGCCTGTTGCACAGTTAAATATGCCCACAGGGTCTGAGGTACCACATGCAGCGGATCAGTTTTATGTTCCCGCCACAGCTGACGAAGTAGGCCAGGATAACGATGACCCACACCACTGTGTCAAAGCCTTTCCTTACCGGGTTGTGGATATGATGGCATTGCTGGATATTCAGATACCTGAGCCTCTGGTTCCAAAAGAAGGTGTACTTTCAGGAGCCTTAACTCTTAAGAAACAGGAACGCACAGGCCTTTTCCTTCAAAAGGATGTGCCTGCTGAAGCCTGCAAGGTCTGGGGAAAAACCTAATTCCGGGCAGCACGTAAATAGGAAAATTGACGTTTACTGCAAGTTACACTCGTCAGAAGACATACCCTTGACTTCAAGTCCACTCCCCCCATCAACGGTGGTGGCAGCAGCTATGCTTCAGTCTAAGCCGTCCTCAACATCCTCTGTGGCGGCCTCTCAGGTCCTGTCCAAAGAGGGCAAACTTCTTGACGCCGTTGGTGAAAAAACTTTTTTCCAATGCTGGTCTTCAGCTGCACCAGGCGAATACCGGATTCATCCTTGCAGCGACAAATTTCAAGCTGTTGAAGGAGCTTTCCTAATTTCAGGAATGTATTCCTCAGGACAGGCTGGAAGATTTTATAGAGGGTCTACGCGAGGCCAGAATTCTGGCTCGGGACCTGCTGGAGGCTGCAGCCCATCATGAAGACACTTCTGCTCTGGGCCTTATGGTTGGAGTAGACGTATCCCGCCAAGCGTGGTTGCCTGCTACTATGTTTTGAAGGAGGTTCAGGACAAAGTGCTTGCTCTTCCCTTCAAAGGTAAAGAGCTGTTCCACTCCCCCACCGATGAGGAACTCAATAAAACTAAGGCAAGCATGTAAACGGCGAAACCTTTGTCGGTCCTTGCCAAACCCCCATCTAAAGCGGTGGCCGGGGTCCCAGACTAGGTCTATCTCAGGTTTCAGAGGGTCGCCAAGAGCGTCCAGCATGCCGGGCAGAAGGCTCCTCTAGTGCACCTCTGCGCAAAAGGCAAAGTGTCTGTTTTCTCTCTGTCATCGGCCTCCTCTTCGGCAAAAGGTGGTCTTGCCCCAGATCAATCACCCAAATTATGTTTTACATCACAAGCCATTTGAACCAATGCCCACTACAAGTTTCTCTCCCAGAAAGTGTCCTCTTTGATTGCAGTAACATCTGCGAGAGGAATAAGCGAGTTTCACGCTCTCTGTCGAACACCCGTTCTTGACCTTTCTCAAGGATAAGGTTGTGATTTGCACTCATCCTTCTTTCCATCCAAAAATTGTCTGAGTTACACATAAATCGGTTCATGTTCTTCCCGGTTCTTTCCGAAACCGGGTTCGCATGCGGAAAGGGTTCGACATAACCTGGATGTCAGAAGAGCTCTAAAGTTTTACCTTGACAGAACAAGCGAACATAGAAGCTCCTCACACAAGGCGTACACAATTCAAGGCCTTCAGCCCCCAAGAGGCATTCATGCACATTTGGTCAGTGGCAAAGTGGCTGCTGTTGCCTTCCAGAAATATGTTCCTTGAGAGTCCATAGCCAAGGCTACTACGTGGGCTTCTCCCTTGGCTTTCTGCAGACACATTTGTCTTGACCTGAGCTCCCTGGCTGATGCCCAGTTTGGCCTGGCAGTTCTTAAGAACCTGTTACAGAAAGGGACATTTCCATCCTCCCGTTTCCTAGGTCAGTGCTTGGGAATCTCCCAAAAGTATGGAGGAAAGGGGACAGGACGTAGGAGTATAACATAGTTAATCACCGTAGTGACTACCTTACTCCTAGCCAATAGTCCCCTTTACTCCATACGCCGGCCCACCCCTCTAAAAAGTATCCTCTGTTTTGCTAATGGTTCTTCGACTTTGGCGATATAAAAGGACTGAAAGGTGATGCACGGGGCAGAGCTCAGGAAGGCAGGGCAACGGCCACATGTGGTGGACCCGCATAAAAATGAAAGAAGGAGTAACAGTTATTTTTGATGCTTCAAAAGTGCTCTGGTCTCGTCCCGATGGATGGAATGTCCCAAAAGTATGGATGCAAGGGGTGTATGGACTAGGAGTAAGGTAGTCACTACGATGAGTAACCTTGTTAAAATGCACTTTACGATTTGAAGTGCAAGTTCTGCGGATCAGACTATGCAGGCAGTAATTCCGGACTGGATCACTACCTATCTAGGCTGACTGTTGAACTAGATTGTAATAAGGAAACAAGAATTGGCAAGAGCCAAGGGAACATAATAAAGTAAACAAGCGCATCGTGGCCAGCCAAGCGACAATTCAGTGTCAGGTGAGTGTGCAACATGTGACTGAAGTAAGCCTCACTGCTGAGAAGCAGTGGACTGGTGTTAATGGAAATGCAGTCTAGGAGGGGTACCGGTTGCGGCACCTGTAATGCGTGGACCGTGCTGACCGCGCCTATATCGGGTGCCCATGATTGGAAAAGCCGCTAAAAACACCTAGAAAGAGGCTTGTGTTGTGGTTTTGAAGTCAAGTGTTGTTTTGAAAGCTGGAAGATTTGAACTCTTGGGGAATGAAACCCCCTTTGTTTTGTTTGAAAGCTGGAAAATTTGAACTCTTGGGGAAGGTAACCCCTGTGCATGATTAACTGCTTTGAACTTGGAGAAGGGGAGCCGATTACAAGCCAAATTGCAAGAAGAAGCCCTGAACTTTACTTTGAACTCTATTCATTTTGATGATGACATCACTAGATGTTGTATGCAGTTACTTGTGAGGGCAAGTATAGGTTTTGGACACAGACCGATGTTTTACTTTGGACTTCCTGACAAAGCCTATGCTTAGTTTTCTTTAGGTTGGGAAATCCCACCTTAGCATAGGGCAAGTTAGGCATTGCTCCACCTTGCCTTTTGAGTTAGTAAAACTTTGTTGAAAGAACTTGAACCTGTTGTCAATGCAACAAATAGCTTATTATACAGCCAGTCGGCAGGTAAGTCAGAAAGGTTATGCGCCTTCTTAGCAGGATGGCGTCATGCATCTTCATCGTGCCACATGCAAGGCTTCATATGCATCCTTTGCAGGATTGTTAGCGAAACAATGGTGGCAGGCGGAAGGCTATTGGGATGATCTAGTGGAGGTTCCATAAACACTGGTATCAGCACTTTACTGGTGGACGAAAGAAAACCTGCAACAGGGACACTTTTTGTCCATCCACCAGCACACCTTACAATAACGGACGCATTACTGTCTGGTTGGGGAGCCCGTTGTCTCCACCAAATAGTACAAGGGATCTGGTCATGCAAACTTGCCATGAAACTAGCAGTTTTCAAAGCGCTACAAGCTTTCCAACATCAGTTAATTGGGAAGAATGTGCTAGATATTACAGACAGCACAACAGCCATGTTTACATCAACACACATGGGGGATCCTTACTCCGTCATTCTGTCCATACTAACACAGATCTGGAACTGGAGCCTCCAAAGAGGAATACATCTCCAATCCCAACATATTCCAGGGGAACACAACTGCCTAGAAGACACGCTAAGCAGAAGCCCATATCAGACCTCAGAGCACAAGTGGGAGATACAGTTGGACCTTGTAAGAAATATTTCTACATGTTGGGGGCAACTACACATATGTCTACTTGCCACAAAAGAAAATACAAGTTCCCTAATTTATGCCTCCCAGGTTCCTGCATAAGGAATCCAAGGGGAACGCACAGTGGATCAGTTGGTCAGGGATATATAAGCATATGCTTTTCATCTGACTCCACTATTAAAGAGTGTAGTCCACAAGATGCACCAGGAGAAGTTAACAATGATTCAATTAGCTCCAATGTGGTCTTGTCAGTGTGCGTTTGGCACATAGATCTCAATCTCCACCCAGACCTCCACCTCCAAGAAGGGATTGTCTGCGAAGAGAAACTAGTGGATTCATATCAAGACATCTACCACCTCTTCAGCTTCTCCTCGCCAAGATGATACGTGGGATGCGGATGACCCGGACCAGGATACACCGGGTAGTCCCGCACAACCCTCTCCTCCAGACAACATTGGGGCTTTCCACTCCATGGTATCGAAAGCATGCCAGGAATTTGGTTGAACTCCTGCAGAGGAAAGAAAGATTGATTTCTTTTTGATTACATGGGTAAGCGCAGAAAAGCTGTGTTTTCTATACCCATCCTAGATCTTGTTTGGCAGGAAGGCCTACGCACACTCAAACAACCATTCTCAGAACCGCCACTTAAAGGGAGACTAGACAAAAAATGTAAGGCACCCGATACAACACCAAAATGTCTAACCTCACAGCCCTCTCCGGAGACGGTTGTCTCAGCCGCAGCAGGTCGCAAGGCTCATATACGGCACAAATGCACCATGCCCTCGGACAACAAAGGCAGAAAAATCGATGCCTTCGGTAAATAAAAATGCGCGCTGTCGGGGAAACAACTGTTAAAGCACCCAATGTCCTTGCAATAGTGGCTTGCTACGACCGAGAAATGTGGCATCGTTTGGCTCCTAGATTAGAGCACTTGTCCGAGCAGCAGCGTAAAGAATGACACTGGTACAATGCATAAAATAGGTGGTATTGAATCGCAATTTGTGATTAAATACTACCGATTGGTGTTTAATTTACTTAATTAGGTCGCTCTACCTGCAACATGATTTGTAGAGCCAATGCTAGGCTCCATTTAACTGTAAATTGATGCTGTTTGGAGCGTGCAGGCGAGGAAGAGGCACCCCTAGAGCTCAAACATTGTTTCCATTCATGTACTCAACATGGACAAACGCACGTTGCTGGTAGTAGAAAGCATTCGCACAGGAGCACATGAGAGCTGCAGTGTTCGTGCACCTCCTGCCCCATTTTGTGAAGATGTTAGGTTCGAGGGCAGAGGACAGGCAGGGAATTTGTTGAGGCACTAGCACTGACATGCTCCTTTTGTAGCTGCTGAGGCGAGGGTCATTACACATGCTGTGTGGGGCTAGGGACGCCCGAAGGCAGTTCTGTGTATAAAGGACCATAATTATGTATGCGTTTCCATGCGGGTTGTGTGCTAATCACTCTATAGGCTGAGAGTGTTTTACAAGAGATGGGATAAAGAGGTCCCGAGCTCACCATACACTGTAGAGCTTTTGTTAACACTCGAACTGGAGCAGCACTGTCATGGGTTTGATATTCGAGCATACAATTACTTTATTGCATGTTCGCAGAAGCTATGCCACACTGCAATGAGCATTATTAGTACTTGCACATGACACACAACGTATGTGTCAACTGCAGGAAAGAAAGCAAGCATAGTCTTCAGTAGGTTCTGACAGCCGCGAGGCAGGCTAATAAAAAGATACCCACCCCAAGTAATCACTGCAGGGCTGGATCCAGGGGACTTGGGGACTATATAAAAGCGCTTCAGCATATGGCATGACCCATGCTAAGTCTCTGAATGTGGAGAGCCAAAGTGAGCTTCCTGCCCCAAGGCGGCAACACCATTAATGTGCTAATTGGCGTTGGTCTCCACCTCCTCTCCAGTTTTCTGAAATGTTTGGGCTGTTGCTGAAGGAACCTGTTCACCTTCAAAACTCATGAGCAGTACAACAGTGTAACATTATCAGCAATCCGAAATGTGTGCAAAAAGTCTATATACCTAGGTAACTGGTCAGTCTTTTTGCAAGTGTCACTTTTGCATTCTGGGACTTGTAGTTTTCCATGGAGGATATGGAAAATAAAGCTACAATGATGATCTTTTTGCTCTAGATCTTGCTTTAATGATTTACATATTGTCATGTTGCGATGTTACCATTTGGCCCCTGTATACTCGCTGTCTATGGAAATAACCTTTTAAAGCCATTTTTCAGCTCCTAATATGGAAGGCACCCAGCACACCGGACAACATAGGCATGTGTAGCAAATATGAATTACTTTCAAACATATGCAAACTGCCGTAACAAGTAATTTGAACAGCTCCTATTTAAGATGGTTGGGCTGGTTTACACGCAGATGTCATGCAGGCTGACAAGGAGAGAGCAAAGTGCATCATCACTCTCCTCTGCTATTGGATGTGGTAAACCCAGGGATGAACCGGGAACCACAAGATGCCCTGGAAATCATTTTCAAAGTGGCCGCATATTGCACACGTTCAGCAAACCCAAACCTTTTTCCTATGAGAAAACCTGGAAATAAAATACAAAAGAGGCCCAGTGTGCCGAGGCCTACGTGGGAATCTCCAGAGTTCCCTCTGGGACAGCCCACCCCTTGGTAAGCAGCACCTCTCAGTTGTCTGAGAAGACTAATTTGATTGGATACCTTTGTGTACCAAGTGTTTTGGCCAAACAGACAACAATATAGCAGCATCAGGCCCATGGCCATATAAGGAAAAAGCAAGGTGGCACACTGATCCCACACGTGTCGCCATAGATTTTTAAAAAACGTTTTCCCCATTTTTAAACCAACCAATTGCTTCTCACTGCATAGGCTTATCCTAAAAGTGGCAAATCTTCTATCTTTCTATTAAAATAAAAACTGCCCACACAAACAGTCTTTATTGATGTCTTGTTGTGATTAACGCACTTTTACCATTGAAAACAGTGATAAATATAATTGCTAACCATTTAAGGTAGATTGCTAATCAACGTGTTTTTATGTAGCGATTTTAACTAATCAATTTTGAAAAATTATTGTATGCCTTGCAGTTACGTGAAGGCGAGGAAGCCTCAAACCACAGTATCAATATTGCAGTGGATCTCGCAGAAACTGAATTCAAACAAATTGATAATGGGGTCGTCTTCTTAAGGCAAGGATGGCTACGCTGCACCGATTTTAGACAAGAGTTGCAACACAAAGTGGTGGACATGCCGTTTGAGGGAGAGAATGTTTTTGGTGATAAAATTGATGAGGCCCTTAAAACAATGAAGGCATACTCCGATACTGCTAGATCACTAACAAACTTACAGGGCAGAAGTTCATCTTGTTCCTTTAGAGGTGCCTCTGGTCAATCTAGGTTCTCGTTCTCAAGGGAAAACAAAAACTAAGGCAGATCGGGATACTTGTCCCAGGGATACAAGGGAAACTACCAGTCCTCACAGCACAGCAGGGAGTATCAACAGGTACAATGCAAATGCAGATCATCCACCTCTCATAGAGATAGACAGAACAAGGCCCAGCAATGAATGCCCCAGGGACACAACGGTGGGAGGAAATGTGGCGTTTCATCTCCAGAAGTGGCAAGCAATTTCAAAAGACAGATGGGTGCTAGATTCCATCCAGCATGGCCACATGTTGGAATTCAAGCATGCGCAGAAACCGTTACCTCCTGTAAAGGTGTCACACCCACACCTTCCAATTCTACAACAGGAAGTGCGCCAAATGTTAAAGAAATGGGCAATCCTTTATCGAAGGGAAAAGGGGTATACTCAAGATACTTCGTTGTCAAGATCCGGACGGAAAGTGGCATCCAATCCTGGACTTGCAAAAGTTAAACAAAAACATCAAAAACCAAACATTCAAAATGGTCACACTACACCGCTCCTGAGCAGGATGGTGCACAAGATGCACTAGGAACAAGCGACTCTACACCTGGTTGCTCCTATGTGGGCAAGACAACCTTAGTTTCCACATCTACTCAAACTGACAATGTGCAAACCAATCAGGCTCCTGTGCCCCCACAACATGCTGGGATATATTTACCACTCAGCAGTACTTGCCCACATCACCAAGCTGCGCATCTGCAGTCACCAGCAAAATGGCTGTGCTGGCTCCTGTGTGCACCATGGCCCCAAAACTGTGTTTGCAGCGACTAAAAGATGTCTGCACCATCTTGCCAAGCACATATTGGGCAGGATGGAACAAGGGGGCACACTGAGGGAGCTTGCCAGTGTATTAAATGTACAAAAGAAATAGAGTGAAAAAGCAGCGCTGCTTTGCTGCCAGCCGCAAAGTCACCCTTGAAAAGGGGGTATTTTACCTTAAAATGATGCTGCTCTGATACTATTTTTATATTTATCTGTTCTTCCTCAAACTACTGTTATTATGAAGGCCCTACCATGCCCATTCATATCCCCAGTGTGCTTCAGCAAAACCAAGTATGACCCCTGAATGACAGGCTCTGTCAAACCAAATATGATAAAAATCAACAAAGAAACTTCATTTTCCACTGAACGGGGTAAAGCTTCACTTTTTAAGTTACAAAGTGTCAATGATCAGTAATTCAAAGAAACTCCAGCTCTGTGGTATGTCAATTTCTGTGCATAGGTGGTTCAAATAAACTACTGCCTTCAAGAAAATAACTATGGCTGCAAAACAGTGTGGGAATCCAGATGGAAAGTCAAAAAGCTAATTTGAAAGCAAAGTGCTAGTAGCTTGCACCACATGTGTAAAAATTGGCATGGCAAACTAAAGAAGAAAAATGCTTGTTTGAGAGTACTATGTTGAACAAAAACGTCTTCTTGCCTAGCAACGTGAAAGGGGATTGTACTGGGAAAATACAATGTATGAAATGGTTGTATTCAGCAGGTTTTCTTCCAATTCAGAACAAAGGTAAATACAATTAAATCAAACTTCAGTGGCTGCTGGTGGGGATGTCGGCCAAAAACAGGTTTCTGCTGAGAGGATGACGGAAACAAAAGGGGGACTCTCAGAAGATACGAACACCCCAGTGATGATTAATAGGTTGGACAGAATCTGGTCTGGGCATAGCCCTCTACAATGGAATTTCCAGGACACAGAAGTGTGAAGTGGAGAAGGGGCAATGAATCCTCAATCAAGCTGTGAAGCCCCCACCTTACTCTGGAGGAAATGACAGTTGGTGGTAGCTGAAGAGGAAAATAAATGGTCCAGGGCAGGACAAAGGACCGACCATCTGTTTCCAGAGACTATGTTATAAATAAACTTCAAAGACTTTTATCTTTGCAGCAGGACTTTGCAAAAATATGAAAATCTAGCGGTTTAAATGTGATTTGTAGCTTTCAGATAAGAGGTCTTGGCTGTCAATAGCATGTATGGGACACGCACGCCAGAAGAATGTGAATCATGGGGAAAGGAGATATGATGGAACGTTAAAAATTAACATAAATAGGCCCTATCATAGTATGTATGCACGTGTAAAGTTACAGAATTTTAGGCAGAACATTTCACACTGAAAATTATCAAAGATTATTAAACATACAAAACAATGCCCCACAGATTGCTGAGTTGGACTGCAATGGTCTACATAAAATATGTAACCTGTTTATGTGATTTGCTAAGAGACTTCATCTGTATAAATGTACCATTTGTGGCAAAATTGGATTTTAGCTAAATTAACTGTGGGAGGTTTTTGAACATTGTAAAACTCACATCATAAATCTGCCATCCTGCCTGTTAGATCCTACCAGCTAAGAGCGAGGTGGGGACTAGCACCCCTTACCAATCCAGTGGGTTAGGGGTGCGTTTAGCTAAGCCTGCCCAGCCATATACTTCTATGATGTCACTATGCATTATAAATAAGAGTCCATGACAGGCCTCTAGACACACACTCTTCCTGAAGATCCTGTGCTGCGTTCCTGATCTCTATTCATCTTGCTGATTCCAGATTTTCCCTACAAGGCCAAAGCATTGCTGACCCTACTCCATAGGCCACTACAAAACCCAAGCATAGCTGATTCCTACGCCAGCAAGGCTATTGATCCAGAAAAAAAACACTAATATCCCATTAACAAAAAGGGGAAAGCAGCGGTACCTTTTGCATCTTGAAATCAGAGTGGCTTGCTGCCCACTCACTACTTGCCCACTGACTGCATCCAGCGGTACCTGTGCCCTCCAGTGACCCGAATTGCCAAGCTGTTCGCTACCCGGTGACCAGACCTTGCACAGCTGACCTTTGCCAGACACGCCGCCGTGTGGTGATCAGACCCTGTTGATTGTCCCAAAATCCCAAAACTAAAAAGTGGACCGAGTATAATCCTCACACCATAGAAACACAAAGCCTACCTTGTATTGCCTTTGTCCTTTTTCCACTCTCTAAGTAGTCATATTTGTACCTGGGTAACTTGTTAAAACTGTTAGAATTATCCTTGTATCCTGTCCTTAATGTTTAAGTGCTAGCGCCATCTCTTTTCAATTTTGTCTGGTGTAAATTATAAGCCCTTAGTTATATTTGGAGTAATCAAAGTAATTTCCATATATTTTATTGTTGGGGTTGAGCACTGGGGGGACAATGTTGACCTGGCGAATCAACCCTGGAGATTACTGTCTTCCTCTTTAACAATATAGTCTAGATAATTCCGTTTTAAGTGATATTTTTGTTTCTTTCAAAAGCAAAGTTTTCATTTTAATTACTCTATTTTCCTAAAACTGAACCCCATTCCACTCTGAAAATCTCATCCAAATCTTAGGTTACTACCACCCTTTCACTTCAGTAATATCCCTGTGATATACATCTATCACCTAGCCCAAAAACTGCACTCCAAATCAGAGTATTTCACCAGTTTTTATAAATAAACCTTTTGTGTAATATAAAGTGGGAATTGAGAAAATTGCAACGTTCCAACGTGTCATTCGGCTGCAGCTTCCACTGTTTTAACTTCCACTCATTTTCGAATTGTATGCTTCTTGTTGATCCATTGCCTTGTGATTGCTAGTGTTTGTGCATTGTTGCCTTAGTGAGAAATCATATTTACTTCAAAGTTTTAACCACATATTAATTATTTGTCATTTCCGAGTGTCATTTCATGCTATTGCAAGGGTTTCGCCTCTTATTTTGTGAGTGAAGGTCTGATTTTGATTCTGTTTTCTCCCCGTTATTCCTGACTACCTACTGCTTCTTTCTAGCCACACAGAATTTGATTAATTGTGGGTTGAGGGAACTTTGCAGGGGGAAACCTTACCTTGGGTGCTATCTCTCCTAATTCTAAAAGTGCTCCTATTTCTCTTGTGCTTTGTACATGTTCTAGGCGAAGATTAATTAAATGCATTGCTTCCATTTCCATTGTAATTATCACCTCATTGGTGATTGCTGCCCCGCATTAAAAATTGTATGATTGCTTTGAATTTGAAAAATAAATAAATATTGCAATTTCACCCACCGGCCTGGTTCATGGTCCATTGTGATCCAGGGTATTTCAAAAAGGGGGTGTGATATGAGTTGTGTACCATCTCTAATTGAATTTGCATAAAATAAAGAAAAAGGTATCTCGGTTGTGGGCTATATACTAGGCTGAGACCAAGGTGTGTGTCGCCCGATTGAAATCCTTAACATCCAGCACGAGGGGACAACATTCCACCCACATCCTCGGTCTATAAACTTGGCAGCTTGGCTCCTAAAGTCATAGTGTTTGGACACTTAAAATTACCCCAAAGGTGTATGGAGATCTTCAAGGAAGCACGCAAACCTGACACCAGGCACTGCCACTTCAACAAATGGAAAAGATTTGTAATATGGTGCCGATCAAAGGATGTGAACCCTATCCAATGTACTCCTTTACACATTCTCCACTTTCATGCTCCACTTACTAGACTCTGACCTAGGATTTAACTCTATCACGGTTCACCTAAAGGCACTGTCCCCCCTACACCACTTCACAAAACTAGAGGTCCTGGTGGAAAGTTGCTGATGTTGAGGCTTTCATGGAAGGTGTAAAGAGACTTGACCACCCTATTTCCAACCCGCCTCCAGGTTGGGATCTTAATGTTGTACTTTCAAAGCTCATGGGTCCTCCCTTCAACCCTATGCACAACTGCAGCCTCAAACACTGGACATACAAAACAACTTCTTTGGTAGCCATCACCTCAATAAGAAGGGTTAGTGAGCTACAAGCTTTGTCGGACGCTTTCTTTGTTATCCACCAAGACAAAGTGGTACTTGGAACACACCCTAGGTTTTCACCTAAATTCATATCCAAGTTCCATGTTAACCAATCCATTGAACTATCCTCTTTCTTTCAAAATCCATCAAACTCAGCTGATAAAGCAGATTCACAGATGTGGCAAGCGGTGCTAAAACATCTGTCTGCTGCTGTACCTTCTCACACCCCACCTCCTTCTCCTGATACTGCTCGCTAGTCTAAGCACATCACAAGCCTCAGAAGGGATACATTACTCGCTGTAATTCTATTTCTGATTTTTGTATCTGCTTAGATTATCATGCACCCACTGTTCGTCCTGTCTTGCAATAGAAGGTGCATAGATGGTTTTCTGGCTTTATCACTTCTTATCTGCTTGCTTTATTACATCTGTACTCATGCCACACTTCATGCTACCTCATGTCAGAAACAAAGCAATCTGAGGGACCTCGACGAGTGAAGGACCCTGCGTACAGTAGACGTCCCACTAGGGATAGTATTACTGACATGCCCTGTCGACGTCTCTTTTCGAGTTTAGAGAACAAATAATGTAATTCTTTGCGACTACCTCTCCATGTCGGCCTATGCATAGCATGTGAATCTAAGCAGAGACCAGCATCAGAAAAAAAGATTACGGTGAGTAATGTATACCATATATTCACTGAAAAAAACTTTGTTAAAGGGACGTTATGGTTACAAGTAAAATGTTAATTACTCAAAGCTCTCATAAGGTACCATTCATTATTTTAGTATCCAAAATTATCAGATTAAAAATATTGTACTTCTATAGTGCATGCTGCTGCAGCCATTGCTGATGTGTATGTATAATTAGGTTCCTGTATTAACAACAACACTCCAATATCATGTTTTTAATATCATGTTTTGTTCAGATGAGTACATTATTTAATACATTAAGCAGTTCATGATGGGTCTCCCGACCACCCCTGACATCTTGTTACTAATATTATAAACACAACCCTGCTTAGAGACTTTATCAACATTAATTTCATGTGATGCCTTCAATGACATTTGTGATGTCATCTTTGATGTCCTGGGTGTTAGTCCTAGCAATGCACTGAGGTGGCGCGAGTTACGGTTGCTTAGCTTACCATAACTGGCGAATTTCAAGGGTTTTTCGGTTTTACGGTTTTACTTGTAGCCATAATGTCCCTTTAACAACGTTTTTTCTGTTAATTTTAGAAGTTTTTACCAGTTTGCTGCAATCCCTTCCAGCACTGCGGGCTGCAGCCGCAAGCAGAATTTATTTTCCCATCCAAACCTGGGGGTTTTGGCCATGCCGCTTGCCCCAAAAAGCAAATCGGAGTACACATTGGTCCTTGCTCAGGGTCAGGCACCAGGCACTAAAGGTATATAACATTTTTTTGTGCTTAAATTTTGACCCTTTAGAAAAAATAAAACATAGGACAGATTTGCAAAACCATGCTTTGAGGTCCTTGCTGATGCTCCTCGCGAATGTTTGCTGCAATCCTGTCCAGCACTTTGAGCAGTAGCCACAAGCAGAATTTTTTTTTTCCCATTCAAACCTATGTCTATTTCGAAATACTTTACCAAATAGCCGGTCCCTGGTGTCCATGTCCACTTTAACCCCATTGCTGGTCCCTTGTGTTCAGGGTTAGTAGCAAGATTGTCTGGGTCATGTCAATCTGGCCACTGCCCATGACCACAGGCTATACCTCAGTCACCAAAGGTCTATCACTATTTTACATACCTACATTATTAAACTTTTCAAAAAATAAACACGGACAGGTTTGCAAAACCATGCTTTAAGGTCCTTGGCAATGCTCCTTACACAAGTTTGCTGCAAATCCGTCCATATTTTATTTTTTGAAAAGTGTCAAAATGTACATTCAGAAAATAGTTATAGAACTTAACCCCCACTTAACAAAATCCATTCAGGCTTTGTACATACTTTCAAGGTTTCGGTCTATGATCTTTCTGCAAACTTGTGTGCACATTCGTCAAATAGCAACACAGTTATAAGCCATCTAAAAATGTTAAGCCCCCCCTCTAAATTTGACTCCTCTTGACAAACTCCCACCAAACTTTGCAAATCCATTCAATTCTGGTCTAAAATCTTTTTTGAAAATGTGCGTGCATATTCGTCAAATGGCACCAAATATTTGCCAGTCTCCCCCACCCCCCCCCACCACCTCTACTTTTGCTCCCTCTTGGCAAAACAGCACTAAACTTTGTACAACCATTCAGGGTTGGTTCTAGAATGATATTGCAGAATTCCTGCAGTTTCATTCAGTGGTGCCAAAGTTATAAGCCATCCAAAACCTTCTTTTCACCAACCCTGTAATTCAACGAACACAGATATCACTAAAAAATGTTGTACCTACGTTTTGGCCATTTAAAAAAAAATAAACTACTTAATGGATTTACACCAAATTTACAAAAGCACGCTTTTGGGACCAAGCCACCCCTCCTGGCACAAATTTGGTGAAAATCTGTCCAGCGCTTTAGGCTGTAGGCGTGAGCAACATTTTTTTCTCCATTGTGTCTATGGAAAAAAAACACAAATTCTGGGACCGCCCCCTATAACTTTGCCCCCCACCCCGCCTGCATGAAACCTCACCAAACTTTGCAGAATCAATCTGACTGGGCCATATACTTTTTTTCCAAAGTTTTACGAGGATTTGTACCGGGGCTCTTCCTATGGTTTGAGCAACTTCATCACAACTACAGGGCGGCTACCGCAGGACCTGTAAAATTATACTCCAATGGCTTACTTGGGTCATTATGCATTTTATTGAAAGGAATCTTTTGAAGATAGCCTGAGCAAGGGCATCAGTCTTTTTCAGATTTGGACTAAATAAATCATAGGGTGGATGAAAACAATGATTCTTCATTGAAAGAGGAGGAGGAGCCTGAACACCCCGACGGATCAATTTTGGTTCTGTCATGATAAAAGCTCTGTAGTGTCTGGAGTACTTTCTCCTGAAAAGTCAGGTGCTTCTTGGATTTTTTCAAAACTACCTCTTCTCCCGAAAAGCCTCTGTTGTGTATGAAACATCCATTAAAAAAAAGCTATTCTTTTTTGGAATAGAATCCATGTCTGTGACTTTAGAGCTAAAACATCCTCCTCCTAAAGACTAACCATGTATTTTTATGGGGACTCTTCCAACTTACATAAAAAAGACAAAACTTAAAAAATTGTGTGTGAACTCCCCGCACTCTACATGCTTTAAAGCATTCTTCCAAACAAAGATGGCTATTTAAGTGAACATTTAATATTTCTTTAATAGGGACATAAAATAGAATTTATTTTTCTTCAAAAAAGATTACTTTAGGCAAAAAAACACATAATACACTAATGTATTTTAGTCATCAAATATCCCATTAGTATGATTTCAAAATAGAAGTACACATTTTTTGTGGTTAACAAAACAAAGAGGATCTTTTTAAAGAATACCCTCCTCTATACGCATCCACCTACACAATTTGACCAATTTGTCATGGTTATAAATGTCATGTTCAAAGTGCTTTGAAAATTGCTTTCTTCATCAGGGACAGTCGCCAATCAGTCATTGGGGCATACTTCATAAATTGAAGTTACTGGACAACAATGGTTTGCTGAACCATAAAAAGCCTTCTAGCAGAAGGCACCAACACCATCAATGTAGTAGACCAAAGTTCTCTCTGTGACACAGTAAACCAGATCCAAGTCCAGTTCAAAATGCTGCTCAAAACCTTTCCTCATAACAGTCCTAGAATGAGCTCTCATGGATCAGTGTGATCTTCCAGCTTAATCTAGACTGGTATCTGCTGTTTTAAAGGAAAAGGTCCCATGCAGAACCTTTAGTGTCTTCATTAAGGAAACCTGGCACCCCGTGATGAGAAGTGTTGGTCATCATTCACAAATGCACCTAATGGGACAAACCGACATGGGACGCCCTCCCTCCCCCTAACACACCTCAAGTCCTCTAGGATTCGAAATCAAAGTGCGATAAGTCAGATAAATGCCTCTGCTGTTTCCCGCACTGCCAAATAAATACAAGTGAAATTACACCTTTACGTGTTTACCTCCCTCCAGCCCGCATTCACCTCTCTTGATATATCTTTGATACCTTAGTGAGATAAGTTGACTGTGCATGAATATAAGCAGCAGTCTTCCTGCAGAACGTGATAACCACCCTGTCGCAAAAAGAAAGAATGCACAAACCACTGAGCCACAGACGCCTATCCAATAGAATTAGGACAAGAACTAAGGATAGGTGGGGGGATAAAGGCAGCACTGAGGGGATAGCGTCACCAGTATAGTCAAATAGAAACAAAAAAGCATAGTAGCGTGGAGTGGGTCTTACTGTAGCTCTAAAACCTCTTAGGAGTAATGATCCAAGAAGCATTCTGGAGACGTTGGGTCGAGAGATGTCCACAATAATGTTCCATCAATGTCTATGGTGCCAATGTTCTTGAGGCTGGCAGGTAACCAAAAACGAAGTATCAGCTGGGCAATCAAGTAAATAGGTCAGTATGAGTATCCAGAGTCTAGAAAGACTAACAATCCAAGGAAGGGAAGCAACATAAAATAGAAGCAGAAGTTCAGGAACAGAGCAAGGTTTGAAGCTTGAGAACCAGTAAAAGGACAAAGGCAAAACCAATTCAACAGATCGTGTCCCTTTGGGGATAGTCACGGTGAGGATGCGGGCACCTTATGCTTTGGCATTTGTGTTGGGGTCCTCAGTCATGACTGTGTAGTACGTGGCTTTGGAATCCGAAGATTTGATAAAAAAAGAAAAACGAATGGGAGAGTTGATTGAATTTCGGCTATGTGAAAAGTATGTATAGCCGAAAATTACGATTAAGTCTCCCATTCGGAACCATTACAGTGAACAAGGGGAGCTACACCCTTGGCCACTATAATGGCTTGGGAGGTTGCACGGGTGTCCCCCACTTCCCGAAAAAAAAAAAGTTTTAAAAAAGGGAGAAAAATGACCCTTCTGTGCTGGTTCCCAAACACGGAAGTAAGGGGGACAAGCATCGCAGGCACAAAGTGAGTCGACGGTGCACAGCGAAGTGTGCCGCCATGGGGTAAGTAAGGGTGTGGGTGGGAGTGGGTTATCTGAAATGTCTACTGGAGGAAAACACAAAAGATATTTTCGAAAAAATAACTTTCGTTTCTTTCTTCCTTGGTCATTTCAGATTCAAACAATTCTCGGTAATCTTGTGGCTGCGACCATGCATGGTCACTGATTACATCTGGATATTATAGTTCAGGCGTGTTTCTTGGGCAGCGAGTTGCCAGGGTAACTGCCAGTGGTCAAACATTAAAAACGGATTTATCCCCAGTTGCAGCAGAGGAATTCATTTTTTACTATACGAAGGCAAAAAAGTTGCCTTTCACCATTAACAAGTGAATGTAACATGGGAGTAGTAACTTAAGTTATTTACTGCTATCACTACTTCTGCTTCCATGTCAGATAATCAAACCTCCTTTATTTTTCAAATCTTGTAAAGCTAGGCAAATAACTAGGGGTAAGAACTACTCTTCAGGAAATTATTGCAAAAAGAAAAAAGGTTTTATTCAAAGTTAAAGCCATATGCATTTTCAAGATATGCTACCAGCTAGTCAACTTGTCTCGATAAAGGGAATGTAGACTTTGCTATTTGTGCTCAAGTATCATGCATCCACAAAATGATAAAGAGTTTCCTCTTTCTCCAAGCCTGCATGAGCCTCTGACATGATCACTGGGTCTTAAACATTTTCTGGGACGGTTTTCATATTCTTCCTGTACCTCCAAAATCTCAGTAGTTTCTCTCCTGAATTTGTACAGGAGATTGAACATCTTCTTTTGCTGACTTCTATATAGCAAGCTCCAAAGAACAAGAGGTCTCAGATTTTACTGTAGTTACTTTATTAAAGTGAAAATATTTGGAGAGAGCAGGCTGATTCTGTATTTCTCACTTTTGAATGAATTTCTGTTAAAGGGCATTTCTCATCATAACCTTGGTTTGAATTTCAGAAGCTCCTTAAACAGATAGTTGGTTGACGTGTCTGTATCTCTTAGAGGCATAGTTCTGTCAAAAATAAAACAATTGTCAATTTGAAATTCACAATCGATGGCCCGCAGCATCTGTACAAATGCCTTCCTTCGCAAACCTCCATTCGAGGTCAGACTCTTTGCCTCAAGTTTCTGGGACCCAAACCCTTCACAACCTAGGGGCCCTCAATCAGTCAAAACAAATCTTTCCTTCGACCCACTGGTGAGAATATTTAGTTGTGCAGATTTGTACACAAAATTGAAGATGACTTTTCAGCCTCCAGGCACGATTTTATAATTGAAACAGATCGTAGAATACTTAAAGGTAGGATACAGACTCTTGTGTGGTGGTTGGGCATCTTGCAGTCGGAGTGCTCCATCAGCAAAGGTCAGAATGAGATAAAAGTGCACCTAATAAGTCACTCGTAATAGTTCCTGGAACCTCAATCCAAGAAAATTGTCCCCTCAGAAGGACCCAGAAACACCCCCCTTCGGAAAGTTCTGTTTCATCCTACAGCCACACAGATTACAATTATCACAAATTCCTTACTTCAGCAAAGACTGGGGGGGCTAGAAGGGTTATTGTTGCTTCAACAATGTCCTCCTTCGGTCATCAGGGCAAATTCCTGCATGTACATCATTTGGCGTTCAAATTGGGTGCTCCCCAGTGATGATTCCCAGTGCTCACTTTCTCCCTCATAATAGCCTTTGGCCCTGTCCCAGCCCCATTTGTGCCCCCAAGTCACCTGTAGTGGGCACTGGCCATGAGCACTAGACACATCGCCTTCTTTCATGCCCTGGTTCAGCCCAATTTATCAGAAGTGGTATTGGTCATCACCTGCTTCCATGGCCATGGTAAAACGAAAGGAAAATACTGTAAACAATTTAAAGTCTCTGGAGGATAGCTCAACAGCAACGTGCTAGCCTTGGAAGCGAGACGACACGAGCAACACGGGTTCGATTCCCGGGTCCGCACTTAGAAACCTCTGTCTATTAAGCGCTTTCTAAATAACCTATCATATCAAAGTCTGATTTGCAAGGCAAACAGCACAAAGAGAAGTGTTATGTCTGATTTTATTTTTTCACGCGGCAAACATAACGTACTTTTAACAATGTTTATTTTCACTGAATATATGCAAACGTGTCATAGGGCAACATTTGCATAGCTTTTGGCTGTTACCTCGTTACCTGGTGGCCATGGCTACGTCCAATGACCATGGCAATGGGCTGAACTGTCAGAGCTCCCCCCATCTACCTGAAGTGGGCAATCCTAGTGGTCACCTTGACTTACTTGCCCTACTTTGATATCATGGTTGAAAAAAGTGGATCAGGCTGTTGGCCAATATTTGTGCAATGCGGCCCTCTGGGGGTTCCACCTCCCCCTAGAAAAGGTGAGGACAACCTCTAAAGATGGCTCTTATATGCCCCTTTTGGAGATGGGCACTAGGGATACTCTATGCTTATTTATTTTCTTTAAATGCTTGCAGCAAACGAGGTGGTGCTTAAGAAATGGCAAGTTTGATTAATCCTTACTGATATCTGTGGGCCAGGGATGCGTGATGCTTATAAGTCAATTGGCTGTCTGAAAATGGCCATGTGTATCACCAAACAGTCCATTCAAACGCAGGTGTGACTAACTACAAATGTGGCCATATCACAAAGGATATGCAGCTCTGGGTAAGTTCCCATTTTAGATGGCGAGCATGCCAAGTGAGATGTATCAATTGCCCCACTGACCCTCTATCTTCCCTGCTCCCATGCCTGCATCCAGGGAAAGTCGTCATGCATATGATTTGTAAAATACTATCCATCCTGAGCTGAAACATCATTCCAGGCATCATAATCTAACTTTTAGTTGGGTAAAATGCGATCCAAGTCAATCTGGAATTAAGGCAAAGGCAACTGTGACACGTGTTTTGTGCTCATCAGAGGAGTGTGGTTTGTCCTCAGAAATTGAACAAAAAACAAAGTTCTTGAAAAAGGACTTTGCCTACCATACCTGTATTAGAGCGGGCAAAATAATGTGAGTTGGTTTGATCAATGCGTCTCACTTGCAATACTTTCCACCTAAAATGGGGGCTAAATTGAACACCTTGCCTTTTTGTGCATGTGTCTGTGAAATATATAAAATAAACCCATTCACTGATATTTTATTGTGGTTATCTTATTCTGTCAATATTGTCGCTTTCATATTTTGATATCTACACAAACTGGATGAAATGTCGATAGGTAATAAATATATCTCGTGTCCAAATGATATTATTTCTTTCAGTTTCAACTTTTTGGAAATACTGTTAACCATTTAACGAATCACCAATTTGTCTTCTAGCCATTAGAACTCATTTGTGAAAAGGCCATAGGTACTTGCAATCGTCCCTTGGGTGCTGGCGAGGCCTTAAGGCGAGTGATGGAGTGTTTAGCTTTTGGAATTCTTCTTTCTGGTAAGGACATGGAAACGGCAAATTGCACTTAAATTACATTTACACCACCTTAACTTTAAAGTATGAACATTTACCTTATTTCATTGCAAAGGTTTTGTTCAAAGTAGTAGATAAGTTTGTTGCATTCAGTTTGTGACTTTTCGCTTAATGGTATAGCTTATTCTTACTTGTGGCTTCTATAATGCTTATAGCATGTTATCAGTATGCACAAATAACAAGCTACATGTTTTTCTCAATTTAATAATTTTCAATCCTGTACTCTGGTTCAAATTAATTGGAAATAATTGCTGCTCTAGTAGAGTCAGAAAAGCAGTCCAAAGATGTTTGTCAAATGCTTGCACACACCTATTGCCTCACTGTGTGTTGGATCATTAACATCCAAGCTCTGTTATTTTTTTCCTTTGAGCATGCTGGGAAACTGCCAAACATTTCTTGTGCTACCATTTTTTGGTAGCAATAATCCTGTGTCAGTTGACTTCAAAGATCAGATAAATATGGGATGCTAATGGTGAATTTGTCGTGGCGTGTCACAGAATGTCATGTGTCAGTAAAGTAGATACGGTACCGGCACATTATCAATACCAACACATGATCACAATATGCAATACAGTGTACCGGTATGTGTTCATAACCCCAGTTCCTGGGAGGCCATCTGTTGCCCGTTATGATATTGGATCTCTTGTTTGAAATATTACATAAAGGTCATTACATTGGTGTTCAGCGGCTGTCCTGCTTAAATGTGAGTTGTCCAGAGTGGAGCCTCCTGAAGTCGATAATGCCTACACCAAATTCCTTCAGTCTGAGGTTGTGCCAATGTTTTTAAGCAATTCTAATATTCTAACCCGCCAGAGAACCCTGTCAGTTAATTAGTTACTATAACACATATAACTCTCTATATTTTGAAGTAGGTTATTTTGCTATGCTGAGAAGTTGAATGAGAAGATCTAAATACTCCGAAGTGTAGTATTGTAGGCAGCAGATCATCAGGGTGGCGGTCAGGGATTTTAATCCCATTACTTAATATTGTCTTGTCTGTGGCAGCTCATCTGCACCTTCAAGGAATTAATCTTTGCCCTTCTCTGGACGATTGCCAGAATCAAGCTTTCAGTCATCTCATTTCTGCAAATGATTCTTTACCTCCATTGTTAATACTTATATTACATCAATGAACCCACATTCAATGTAATCCTCACTCAAAAGTTCACATTCAGTGCTGTCAATGTAGACAATTGTGCACACCTATTATTTTCTAGCTTGAGTGGTGCATTGCTCAAGAAACTTTGCTTTTCAAAACACACTTTGACAATGGCATTGTAAATTCTAACAGTCCTTCAACTCATTGCTTGCTCAAGCTTTCATCAATATACAATCTTTATTATTTATTATTTAAATCTGTGTATTGGTAGTTGTACATAAATACAGCATAACAATTAATATCAAACCATAGTACCAATTCCAAAGTTAACAGAAAAACAATCATTGAGTATCTTGTTATGTAATTTTTGGGAGAGGCAAAGAGGCGTTACATACACAAATCCTGTGCACCTAGTAGTGGGGGTGTTCCGTCACAACAGGGGCTTTCCATCCGTACCAGCCTAAAGGTATAGTCTAAGTGGACTCTATAGCCGCATCCCTATCCATTCTCTGAAGCAGAATGATCAAATGATGGCTCAAGAGCGTTAACTTGAGCTTTTCATCCGAGGGGCAGAACATAGCCATGAGAAGTGCATTCCATGCCTCAATATTATCTGTGGGTACTGTGATGGATCCTAAGCAGTGGCAGTGTGCACTAATTATTGGCAAAAAGTTCTCTAGTCCGATCAATAATGTATTGTAGTCAATGTAGGTTCATGGAAGTGTGCCTGCCAGGAACAAAGCCAGTCTGGTATTCGTGAATCAGTGACCCAATAACTCGTTTGAGGTGCCCTGCGAGCAATGCTGTAAGGATCTTAACGTCCTGGTTGAGCATTGAGTGGGGTCTATAGGATTCACATAGATCTTTGTCTTTTCCCAGCTTAAGGACTGGGACGATCAATGATTCCTGTATACTGTTTGGCAAGCGGCTATTGCCATAAGGCGCATCAAAGACTTTTAAGTAAAACGGTGGCTATAAATTCTTTATAGAACTGAGGGGAGTCAGTCCCTACTGAATATTCTCCCATTTTCCAAGGACGAGATCACTCCACGTACCTCTTCCACAGTTAGTGGCTCATCCAGGGCAGAGGCCTATTCAGTAGTAAGCTGTGGTAGCCCAATCTGGGTGAGTGTAAAGTCCACTAGTCCTTAACAGCCCTCCTTTGTCCTTACAGATTGCTATAATATGTACAGAAGGCCTCATTAATCGCTGTCTGGGAATGCTACACAACCCCACACTTGTCTCAGATTACCGTAGTCGAGTATTGGGTTGTTCATTCCTGAATAGCCACGCTATCTTTCTTCCTGATTTATCCCCTTTGCCGTGCAGCCGCGTAACGTACACCTCATAGTTAAATTTCCTACGCCTCACCCACACCTCAGTACACTGTACTCGAAGGTTCAACAACTCAGATTCTGTATTTGCGTCCAATGCCTCACTACCCTCCATCAATTGGATATGGTTTTTTAGCGCCTCCAAATCTGTCCGTTTCTTAACGCCTCCTGCTTTTGTGTTGGTCTCTGCCCGGACTACCACGTTGAGTGTCTCCCACACCGTCCCCATCTATCCACGCTTCCCACATTTGTCTCTGAAAATTCAGTTAGGGTATTGTCCATGTGGTCTGAGGGGGTCAGAGACATGAGACAGACACATAGGTAAAGTTTGTTCACAAGTTGCCATTTTTATTAAATAAAAAGGGGTAAAACAAAAGCCTATTTTTCTCTAACCTAACAAGGCTGTCCCTGCCGAACAACCGAAGGCTAAAGAAAAATGATGTAGTGTCCAAAAAGTATCTAAGCCTCACACTGACATATACTACAACATAATAAAAGGTTTGGTTGGCGTTCTCAAATCCCACAAAATAAAATACAATGTTGAACTCAAAATGTTTTTCAAAAAAGGTAGCAGGCGCTCCTCTCCAGAAAGAACATGGCATGATAACCTGTTCTGTGTTTTTTGCATATCAGTCTGTCTTTGTCCCGCCGACATGGTGAACTCAAAATGTATAACCAGTAATACTTGTTACCAGGGTTGAATTCCCTTCTCCTGGATCAATTCAGGAATATTCAGAACAGTTCAATTTCAAGAATGTTCTGTATAGTAACAAAGTTCCATTCAATGTATCATAAAAAGTATTTTTTATTCTGTCTCTCCTTTCACTTGGCAAAGTGTCTGTCTCTCTTCCAAAGGTTTGTTCACAAATCAAAGCAATTCTTAATGTTTTCACAACTTCCTGTCTGGAAAAACACAAACCTTTTCCTTCCAACTACCTCCTGCTTGAGATACCAAAATGTTGTCCGCCAAACATAAATTCATCAATCAAAATTGAAGTGTTCTGTTATCAACAGGCCAATCACTTGTAAGAACCTCTTACTACTTTTTCAAAGGTAACTCTTTAGTCAGATGGTTTCAACAATCTTTCTGAAATGCATCAGTTTTTCAAGAAAAATTGATGAGTCTACACTTTTCACCACAACCTTTTACCACAATCGCAGTACTTAAAATCACTTCTTCCTGGTCTACTCGCCTGCCATGACTAACCACAATGGTTCCCTTTCATGGTTTACTCGCTCACCAGGATAAAACTCCTTCTACTACAATTTTGTACTCTGGAGATTTGAACCAACAACTGCTTCTCTAGATATTCTTTAACTTTCATCAAAAAGATTTACATCTTTTCACAATTCATATTCCACGAAAGGATAATTATTTTGCTTTTCTTTTGGCAATTCAGATAAGTTCTCTCCCACTTGGTCTCTCGTGCAAGGAGGGCTCTGCTCCTGCAGCCTGTGTTTTATAGTTATACAGCCTTTTTTTGCTGCAGGCAATGCAGATTACAATTGTCTCCTACATGGCATCTCTTTGCCTTGGTTTTTTATTCTTCTGCTGATTTGACATTATGGATTATAATCTCCTAATTGGTATCCCTGCTCAGGAGAAGTATGTCCAATTTGTCTGTATATCAGCCTCCTCTGACTTTGGCAATGTGGGTTACAATGTTCCCTTTTTTTGAATCTGGCATTAGGAGAGTTGTGCCCGGTTAGCCCAATTATCAATATTCTTTGGTTCTGGCCTTTCGAGTTACAATGTTCCTCTCTTTGGAATTCCACATTAGGAGGGATACGCCCAGTTCGCCTTAATTCAATAATTCAGTATTCAAAATAATTCTTATCACCTAGCGGTCTCATTTGGAGCGCCCCGGGTGTCACCTGTTGCAGGCCAACTCACTGGTATTCCTTGGCGTCTCCTTCTGACTCGCCAGTGTTGCCTCTTTGTGACCTCTTCTGCATCTGACACCTTCTCTCGGTCTACCGCCTTGCATGCACCCCTTCTATGGAGCTCTTGCAGCTCTGCACACTTTCCGTTGTGAATGTAGCACCGGAGCAGTTTTCAGCGTGTCGGGAGCATCTCTCCCAGACAGCGTGGCTTGCTTCTGTACTGCTTCCTGCTGGCCGTCCTCTGCACGGACACCTTGTACCGAACTCTGCCACATCTACTACACATCGTCCGGCTGCTGCCATAACACCATCAGCTTCTGTTTCTTTCCTGCTGCTGCTGGGCCTTAAAGTTTTTAAAGGTCCTGCTTGGGTTTTCTGCATTAAAACAACTAGACGGCTCATACCATTTCTCTAATTCTAAGCCCCTCTTCCTCGTCTCAGTACTTAAAGCATTATGGGACTTGAAGTCCATAGAGTTGCTTGTTTTATTCTTAGTTACTCCCATCTGATTGGGTAGCAGAGTGTTCTAATTTAGGAGAGCTTATTAAAGGAGTTGGTGTTTTCCCTTTTTGTTTTGGACCTTGATATAAGGCAGAAGCATAACATTTAACAGATGTAATGCTAACTTCCTGATCGGAGTGTACCATTTTCATGTTTATAAAAAGGGTTGTTTAAGTTTGGTACCTTGGGTAATTCCAGGAGAGCGAATCATGCTGTGATAACATGCCATTAGATAGCATTATCGAAATCTCATCTTCAGAAGATGGTAAATACAGCGTCTCTCCTAACAGAGTCACCACTTCCCCCTACAACTGTCTCTACCCATGCCATCCTCCCTCATGATACCACCCCCAGGGTTAGGGTCAGGTTAGCGGCTGCCTTCCTCTGGCCTCATGGGAGGAGACTTTAGGCTGGGGTTTAGTTATGACTCCACAGGGTTCATCAGAGTGGGCTCTAAAAATGTCATCCGTCAGGGTCTTTGCAGACCTCCGCCATGTAGGTATAGGCAACAGAGTTCCCCTCCGATTCCAGTGCACTATCGTCAGGGATTGGTCTGATTATCGATTGACCAGATGTCATGACCATAGCCCCTGGCCCTGGCATTCGAGGCCTCTGGGCCGCATCACAGTGTCCCTGCACGGCCCCAAGGGCCCAATTATGCCCCCCAAGACTCTCTTGGAGTCAGTCCTGGTGCCTTTGGCGCCAGGGTCATATAGCAGAAGGAGGGGCTGGAGCCACTCTTCGCTCCGCATCCTCTCGGCAGCTTACCATCCGGAACATCACGGCGACCTGCAAAGAAGAATAACACAGGTTAGCACACTGCAAAAGCGCACATAGCGCTGCACTCTGCGCATTCACTTACCATCTTGAGCACAGCCCCAGCCAGCTCGACGACTTCACCATTTCTCCGGCACCTATGGGAGATGAAAAGACATTAATAAGGGCAATTACAAGTTCTGACAAACTATCAAAACAATAGACTTACCTGAAGAACTGAGTCGCAGCAGGTCTGCACTCACGGGCCCGCGCCAGTGAAGCAACTCCGAGGCGAAGCGCCCGATCCACGACGCACCCCTCCACAGAACTGCAGGACAGAGAGCGCACCATATCGAAATCCAAGGTGAGGAAGGCTCTAAGGGGATCTGGGTTCACAAGGGAGGTGGGCCTAGAGAGGAAGAGATTGTGGGCTTAATCAAAACTCCTGTATTCCAGACTAGACCCTCGGCAGAACGAGAACCCAGGGGAGGTGGATCCAGGTCGGAAGCAGTCCAACCAGATCTGGTGTTGTCCCTGTGGATACCAGGTGAGCGTTACACCAGTATATGTCGCTAGTGTAAATTCCACCTGGAGTTCATTCTCATTGAAAACATAATAGATTCTAGTGTAAACTTTGCGTGGGGATGAGTAGTATGAGCCACACCTGCTGTCCCTATTTAGTGCTCTCGATACGTCAGTAAAGGATAAGTCTTCAAGTACCGCATTGAGGGGCGTAGCTTTCAGCCATTGAGTAGGTGGTCTTGCTTCTACCCGATCCTACAAGATCTGCGAAAATGGCAAGTTCCACAGTATCAATATAGCTGAAAATTGGCGAGTACCTCACTGAAGTGCCCAACTGAAAGGGGGAGAGTGGAGCCTGCGACGACGACGGCGTGAAGTGGAGTGTGAAAGTGAGGGACCGCTGACGGCACCTGTAATCAAGATGGTGGCCGTAAGGTGAAGGTGACGGTGGAAGTGCGTGGGAGGCTCGGGGTGGAGAGGAGCCTGAAGCACCCAAGCAGAGCAACAGCGAGGCAGCGGATGACACAGTAGCGGAGGGGGACTGCAGAGGGGCACACACCGTGGAGGATGGACGCCCGGAACGGGTGCGCCCAGACAGAAGAAGACACAGGGAGAGGAGGGACGACTCCCCCCTCCGGCAATACGCACATCACAACAAACACGAAGCAAGTGCGGCGCTAAGCCTCCCAATAGTCCCAGCCCCCCAAGAGCGTAGAACAAGAGACAAGGCCATATGCTGGCTAACCCGGGCAGCGCAGCAGTGATGAGGAGCCAAAAGTAGGACCGAATTAGTGGCTTGATTGTGGACCCAGCCTGAGCGGTGAAACCAAGGCAGCAGCCCTTGCTACCCCTGGGCAATAAGAGGCGAAGTCTCTGCCGCAGTAGACAACTCGCGGCTATCAATCATTTCAGGCGAAGCACCCGGGGATAGATCCCAGCAAAAGGCCAGGGGAGAGGGACTATTCAGTCCATTACAGCAGCGAACAGCCAGAGATTAGAGGCGCAAGTGGTAGTTATTGCACCTGGAGGGTCATGAAAGCTTTTGAAACAAATATGAGTCCATGCTATTGAATAGCCACAACCAAGACACATAAAATTATGCTCAAGATCTCATGGAAGGGGCTTGGGGCAGAAAATTATTGCGGCCAACTACTAGAGAATTAAGCAGGCGGGATGCCTCCCAAGTTGGCTAAAACTAAACCAAACCAACCCATGTTAGACAGCTTCGCCAGGACAAAGCAACAGGTTCCCGGAGGAGTCATGGTACCCAGCGCAGGGGAAAGGGGTGAGGCCATGGAGCTGCATAACCAAGTGATGCTAGCATTAGCGGACTTGAATACCTCACTGGGAATGCAGACGTGAAAAACCTGTCTCAAAAACCTGGCACTGCCACCCATGCGACCCAAAAGGAAAATGCAGGAGCACTCTGTGAGACGCATGCAGAGGTCCATGTCTTGCAGCAGAAGGACGGCCTGCTGGAAAACAGAGCGGAAGAAGCTGAGGGTTGAACCAGGAGGAATAATATATGCATAGTAGGCCTGCCGGAGGGAGAACGGGGCGCGGACCCTACATCATACAAAGAGAACATGCTACTCCAGGAAATTGTGGCCGGAAACCTCACAGAGGGTTTCACAATTGAGGGCACACAGAGCACTGACCAGATGCACCCCCCACACCCCGGGAGCGCACCCAAGACTGATAATAGCTAAGGTCCGAATTATAAGGACAGAGAGAAAATACTGGCATATTCCAGGCAGGGAGGGCGAACTGAAAAGGGCTTCGGCAGATCTGGCGGTCTAGCCCGATTACACTTTACAAGTGCGAAAGAACCAGGCACAATTCTTGGGGCGAGTGCAGGACGCGAACACGCCTGAGCAAGGGTAACGCTGCTGGGCAGTTGTTCATAGTTGGGGATGTTCTGTTGAGGAGGGGCTTACATGCACTTATGTTAAAGAAGTCTAGTACATTTTTGATTAGGTCACCTCATGGGGAGAAAGTATCGCCGGGTGCTGATTTAGGGTGGGCTGGCCCACCAGAAGGGGATAAAAGGTAATGACTGGAAGTGTAAGTGTCCTTATTTGGAATGTGAGGGGCTTGCATGCCTATGTGAAAAGAAATAGGGTTTATTCATACCTCAAGAGATGCAAAGTGGACATAGCCATGCTGCAGGAAACCCCTTGTGTCTGAAAAACAAGCATTGCTGGCAAATAAATGGAGGGGGCAGGTAGTTGGTTCAACATATTCCGCCTATGCTCGGGAGTCCTAATATGGATAGCACCCTCAGTACCCTTTAAAGTCACCCAAATTCAAACGGACAATGTGGGCAGAATGGTGTTGGTACTGGGCCTCCTTGAACAGGTGGACACGTGTTTAGTCAACACATACGCCCCCCAACCCGAGGGCAGCCACGTTCTTTCAAACCCCATACCCCATACCCCAGGTTGGGCCCTTACAGGAATAGTAACATGATATGGGGAGGTAACTTTAATTGCTAAACCCACTACTGGACAGATCAGGCACCAAATACACTAAACCAGCTCCTCCTGCCAAGACGTTACAGAAGCTCCTAGACTCCTTTGTCTTGGAGGATGCCTGGAGAGCTCTCCACCCGAACACCAGACACTACTCAGCACCACATGCAGTGCATACGAGAATAGATTATTTCTTTGTAGGGCGCGAACTAGCACATCTCATTACGCACGCTCAGTACAAAGGTAGGGTCTTATCAGATCACGCCCCACTCAGTCTACAGTGGCAATATTTGTCCCGTAGAGCCTTGACACCTACCTGGCGGCTTAGAAGTGAGTCGTTGACAGACCCTCCATTTCAAGACTGCATTAAAGACAGCATCACTGATTACGTCTTGCATAATATGGGCATTGTACCTAGTACAGGAACCTTTTGGGATGCTCGGAAGGTAGTGGTCAGGGGAGCTGCCATAGTAGGGTCAAGCAGTGTCCAAGCAAACATTAATAGAGATTGGTCCTCTACAGAGGAAAGTTAGAGAAAACTGTAACAGTCTCGGGGGCAACCACTGGACACGAACACAAGGGTTATGGAACTAAAACAGAAATGTATGGAATGCTGGGAAAGGCTGGGCGAAAATATCTTTGCTAAATACACTGAGAAGCAACATGTGGAAGGGGATAAACCCATCCGATTGCTGGCATGGCTATATATAAATTAGGCGAAACAGGGCCCCATACACTCGATATATACGAAAGATAGGCACTTATGCCATACCCATAGGGGCATCAACAGCGCGTTTCTGGAATTTTACCAAAACCTTTACCAGGAGGGACCCCTTAAATCAAGGGCTCGTTTAGAGGAGGTGTTGGACGAGATAGGACTTCCAGTGCTGAGTCAGGTGGCGAGAGACCACCTAGAAGTGCCTAGCTCCCAGGAAGACATACAAAACAGGATTGTAGCCCTGCCGATGGGAAGACATCAGGATCAGATGGGCTACCTCGTGTATTCTATAAGGAATTATCCCATGTGTTGACCCCTCATTTGCCTAGTACCTTCAATGATTCCTATGAGGCCAGGGTCCTCCCACTGAGTATGAGAGAATCCATCATTATACCACTTCTTAAGCCCCACAAACCCCTGGCGGAGTGTAGTTCTTATAGGTTCCTCTCGATGCTTAACCAGGATAGCAAGATACTCGCATCCATATTTGCAAATAGGATGAAAAAAGTGATACATAACCTGGTGCAGCCAGATCAAATGGGCTATGTACCAGGTCGCAGTATGACCTGGAATCTGCGATGATTGCATCACATGATAGCACAGCATCCTGGGATACACTGTGCACCATAGCCACACTAGACATGGTCAAAGCGTTTCATTCAGTAAGATGGGATTGGCTCTATGCAACTCTGCGTAGGTATGGTTTTGGGCAGACCTATATCAAGTGGGTTCAGCCAGTGTATACTAGACGGCTCGCAAGGGTCAAAACCAGAAGATACATTTCAGAAGCATGGGAATTAGAGAAAGGGACAAGACAGGGTTGCCCATTATCACCACTGCTATATGTCCTAGCCATGGAACCTATCGCTCAGTATCTCAGAGGGGAATACAATAAGGCAGGCATTGAAATAGACGGGACTAGACATCTGATATCCCTGTATGCAGATGATACGCTGTTATACATTCAAAACCCTGAAGACAATTTGGAGCTGTTATTAGAAGCCATGGCTTCTAGCGCTCCTCCACCTCCAACTCCCTCAGGGTCAGTCCCTTCTCCAAGCAACGAGTTGGTGGTGGATCTTCATTCGGCTGGGGCAACCCTCTGGATCAGCCTCCCTGCCTTTCTGAAACTCAAGGAGAACCGTCTCAGGTTCCGGAAGCACCTCAAGACCTTGCTCTTTGCTTCTGCCTTCTCTCTTCCTATCCCAAGCTGATTTCCTGCCTGATACTGTGCTGGTCACGTGGCTTCCCTCTGATTTCGGGCACAGGTCCCTACCCGCCCAGTTGCACACCTGCACTGCCTCCCGGCAACTCTTGCACTTGGATCTGTATCTCTAACCCTGCAGCAGCCCTACCTGCACTTTTGGACACCTGCTGTCTGCACTTACCCTTGTAGCTGCTGGCCGCACGTCTTGTTATTGTTTTGATCCCATGTACAGCACTTCCCCCCTCCTCCCCTTTCCCCTGGCACTTTCCCACCCCCCTCCCATTTCACGATCTGTCACTTGGCCTAGTAAGATCGGTGTCTCTGTCCTCCTCCCGTTTCCCCCTTCCTTGCCTCGTCGCGCCTTGAAACACTTCTGTATAGGCACATTACAAATGCCATATCATATATCATGGTGCTTTTTGCGAATTTGTCAAGGATAGCAATCAGCATGGACAAATCAGCCCAGTTTCCCCTAACGGGACTGCGTAAGAATGAACTGGGAGCGCTGCCTGTTCTTGCCTTACAATGGAAAATGCCCACATTTAGATATTTGGGGAGTAATGTATACCATGACCCAATGGACATATATAACACGCTGAGTGCCCTAGAGGGCGTAGAGAATTCTATGAAGTTCTGGGCCAGACTGCCCCTTTCGTTGATGGCAAGGGCAGCCCTGCTAAAAACGGTGGTGCTGCCTAGACTGCTACACTTTTTCGTAAATGCCCCGTTCTGCATACCGAGACCTTTCTTTAAAACTCTGGAAAGTATTTGTAGAGGATTCCTGTGGCAAAATGGGCGGAATAGAATAGCGTTATCGTCGCTACACAGGCTGTATGCAAAGGGCGGCATTAGGGTCCTGCAGTTTGAACTATATTACATAGTAGGGCAGGTACAATTTGTAGTAGATTGGCTGGCAGACAAGCCTACCCCGGACACATCTGTAACCCACAGGGTCGTGTTTTTACCTGAAAGAACTAGTGTGGATTAGGAAACCTCTAGGTGGCCGATATTCATACCTAATGTCCTTAGGGATGAAAATGTGGGATAGAGCTTTGGCAGTGATGGGGCTCACAGACCCAATTTCAGCGCAGATGCCTCTGGTTTCAGTGGTAGCATCTTTAGTACAGGGTAAAATGGGAATATGCACAAATTGGGAAACCTGCAGGGTGGCCACAATAGGGGATCTACTGCAAGATACGACTTTCATACCCTTCTTAGAGCTGGAAGGGCACGCATGCATGCATTGAGGCCAATATTTGCTACATAGCATAATTGAGAGGGATCATGTGTAGATGGCCCATATATAGCAAATTAATGGAGAAACATTCGGTAGTAGACATCCTATATGACATAGCTGAAGGGGGGTACACCATACCGCGGATATACAACCTTTTCTTGTCTAATGCCCCCCTCCTAGTGGTAAAGGCCAAATGGGAGGAAGATCTAAGGGTAGTATTCACAGATGCACAATGGGTATTGGGATACTATAAGAGGGTGTCACTAAATGCAAGACTGCAACTCGTACATTCTGGCAACACACCGAGGATATATGATGCCTCAGAGGATCTCACGGTTCCAAGGCGCAGAGGCACAGGCATGCCGCAGGCGTAAAGCGATGGAAGTCGGGATGATGCATATGTTCTGGGCATGCTCTGTGGTGGGGCTATACTGGCACAGGGTGGCGAGTAGACTACACAAAGTGGGGTTGAAACTGGATGTGCTTTCCCCTGGTGCATGCCTGCTGTGCCGCTTTCCACGTCCTAAGGGCGTAAAACATGTATATAAAATGAAAGATTAGGTGTGCAATATAGCTAAATGTGGAATAGCTATGGCATGGAAATCCCCCAAAGGCCCTGAAGTGGAGAAATGGTGGCGGAACCTGAAACGGTGGGTGATGGCGGCAACTGTAGCATGTAAGAAGGCGGTATGGGGCAGCCATGGTGAGGCCACAGTGGGATGGGTTGTCTTGTTGCAAAACCTTGTTTGCTGAGGAAGTCACAGAAGCAAGGGAGGCGGATTAACCCTAACAAGTGTGTGAGGTGTTCCAAATAATGTAAGATTTGCGAGTTCATAGTACAATTGTGCATTAGAATTGTGCAGTTGGCAAGGTTTGGGGGAGGGTGTTCGGAGGGAGGGGAAGGAAAGGGATGGGGGACGTTGGAGAAGGGATTATGAAATGTTATAATGTGATGGATTTTGACACTGCTCAGGACAGTGCTGTGCAATGTTGCTACTTATGTACCAGTTAAAACTAATAAAACAAAAAAGTCTTCAAGTAGCACACTGAGGGTCATGACGGCGGGTGACTTCCTCGTATTCTCGGACACCGGTCTATCCATAATGGGGTTTGAGGTACAGTTAAAATCACCGCCCCAGAGTTAACCAAGCCTTTGATGCCAGCTGCACTCTGCCATTCTAGTTAGTGTTATCGGGGAGGACAGCATTGCGTAATACATTTACTCAATGTGAACATACTCCTTAAAGTTTCACAGACAGTCTGAGGCAGGCAAGAGCACTTGCAATATGATGACTTCTGTCTGCTAAAGCTGCTTTTAAGAGAAAGCGAGAACATAAAACATATGGCAAAAGGTCAATACGTCGGAATTGAGAACTAAAAAGGCAAGCATTCCTTTGTGCTAGACAAAGAGCTTCATGCGCAGAACAGTCTACCGCCTCGCCTCAAACAAGCTAGAAGCAGTGGTTTAAACATGGCCATTCACAGTGCATGCACAACGGTATTTCCCGTCTATGAGACCTTCACTCCAGTCTCATTTCACACATCTCTAATGGAACAAACATCTCATCCTGGCATGTCGTAACAAATTGTGTCTTCAGTACCATGACAGTAGAGCACTTGGGCAGTTTGGGAAACTTCAGAACAGGTATTGCATACTCAGTGACAGGCATTTTCAGAACATTGACCGACAGGACAGACTTAAAATTATACACCACTGCTATAAGCTAGATCTGGCCAATAGACTCACATGGGGGTCCCAATATACATACAATCCAACACCTAAAAGACTAGGGAATCTCACCAGTTTGCAGGAGTCTTACAGTATGTCGAATATGGATGATGATGTCGGTGATATTGCTTTGTTATTCTGGTATAAAAGTGCAGCACTCACTTTTTATGACTGCACAGACGCCTCCTTACAATGCTAAAACAGCATGTAGAGCCATACAGTTCTGGAACACCATAATCCGGGTGGCTATTTGTTGGGACAACAAGGATACGGAGACTACAGTAGCTTTTGTGATATCCTCTGCTAACCGTGATAGTTGGGTCAACAGGTCTCTTATTTATTTTAACCCAAGGGCTCGTATCAAATATCCCAATCGGTGCATTTCCTAGGGCGGGTTGAGTGGGAAAGGTGCGAGTGTGACCACAGTAGGCAGAATGTATCCCATTTGACAACTCCCTCCTCAATTGATGGGGAAAATAAAAAATTCTGTTCAAAGGCGAAGGTGACATTATTAATCATCACACTAGAATTAGTAGACGGATAATACTGACACTTGCTACTTCAAACGTATGGAGATCCTTGGTTGGTAGAACATAAACTGCAGGGGAGGAAAGATGAAGTGTGACTGGTTTGATTCATAAATTGGTCTAGGGTGGGGAAATTAGGAAGACCAGTAAAACCCAAATGGGAATGAGCATCCCTACAGGGCCCTGGACCCACAGACTGGGTCAACACCTTGTGATCCAAACAGACATCCCCCCCACTGGAAGAGAATGGGTGCGATAGGGAACCTGGAGGGTAGATCATGTGGCAAATGGGAACAAACCCAACAATTGGTCAGATTGAATATGCAGGCATACTGTCAGGATAGGTGCAGAAAGTGTTTTCAGTAAGGACCCACGAGTGTGTTGAGGGGCTGTCATTCTCATGGCAAGTGGCCTGGAAGGTGTCTGACACACTTAACAAGAGAAAATCACTATTTTAAGAATCGCAACAATAACCGAGATAAAGCTAGACATGGTACGCACAAGGCCCACTTCTTGGGCGTTCAGGTCCTGTAATTGATCGTAACTTTTGGGGCAACAGTTTGTGGCCTGCAGCTAAAGTCCACTTCAGTTTGTCCAGACTGGTAGAATACCAGGCACAGGTGAAAGGAGTTTGCTTGTCAACTTCTGGTTCAAAGTTTATAGGCTCTGTGAAGAGGCAAGAGAGTATAACACAATGTTCCAATGTTCCACCAGGACTCGGGTGCTTGGCAATGACCTCCCAAGGCTCACAGTGTGTTATTGTGAGTTCCTCCTAACAGCCCACACTACAAATACTTGACGTACCAAAGCCAGGCGAATATTAGCGCCATGGGAACAAAAAGCATGCCCGACAAATGATAGCAGGGTCCAAAACGTATAGATGCTGGGAAATTAGCAGCAGTGGCCTCTCTGTTCACTTATTGCCACCACAGGTTGATTCATAGTCGCTGAGAGGTCGGATCCAATGGAGAGTAACTTCATCAGTTGCCACTTTGTTTAAAACTACTGGATCTCTGGTATTCTTCCAGTGGATCGCAAAGCGTCCCTCTGGCTGGTTGCGTTGTGAGATCCAGAGGGATCAGACATGGAAGATGGTATGCCAACAGAGGGGCTTGAATTGGGGTTGTCCCTTCCAGGACTTGGACCTACTGCCGAAGGAGCTTTAGCAGTAGCTCCCGCAGGGTCCTCATTGTGCTTAAAAGACCCAGAAGTTGCACATTCTGTTTCAGCATGTGAACGTATTGATTGATTGAGGGTCGTACCTTTGCTGTCTGATGCAGGTCGCTCTGCTCCAGAAACACGGGATGAGTCTAACATCAACAAATGGTCGGGGTTGCCACAGATGATGATGGTGGTGTCAGTGGTCATGGTGGAACTGGAGCCATCCTGTGGAAGACCGGTGATGTCATTGACTGGATCTGGGATTTTGCAATTGAATTGTTGACTTATTTCCAGAGCTTAACAAAATTCCCTAATGACCTGGCCAGTAAAATGGGTAACTTTGTTGCTCCCTTTACTAAGAGGCAGCCCAAACAGAGGTATAAACTCTGCAACACAAACGGGACATTCATTAGGAGCCTGGGGACCTTTGAAGGCACGCCCATTCATGCTCACACCAGAAGAAATACAGCCTGCACGGGAAAAAGGCCCAAGACACACTTGCAAGGATAACACATTTATTTCTACAAAATAGAAATGCATCAGTTAAGAACTCTGCTGCCACTGAATGTTCTGGGCTCTGTAGTCGCATGCAGCACATAAGCACAAACTACGTTGTTGATGACGTAACTACATATAGTACAATTCTACAATTCTAATTGGAAGAGCCCAGTACATATAAGGCCTGCTTCATATGGGATGCCAGGTCATTGGTCCATCTTCATCTGTCCATCTTTATCCATGCGGGCGCTGCTGCGCTCGTCATCCGAGGTGAAATTGGCCTAACAATTAATTGGCTACTAACAATAACAATGGTATTTATCGTCGTAACTGTGCACATAGCAGATGCAGGGTTGATCTCCAGGGGAGGGCTGAGATTACACTAACTCAAATTCCCAGAAAGATCAGCAACTCCCTTCGTGTTGGGCTATAATTTGCCACCACCCTACACCTTGCTGCCCAAATCATGTGACCCATTTGTGAAGGCGCGATAGCCTTGCCTTCTGATCTTAGTGATCAATCGAGGGATGTGAAAGTTTTATGGTCGGTGGTCTGGGTTTGGATGGTCTTGTGGCATGCAGGAGTCTCAGGATAAAAGCATTGCATAGCTGTATTTCTCGTGTGGGGATCGTTCGGGGCTGGAGGACTTTGCTATCTTTCCCGTGGGATGCTATCTTTCCCGTGGGATGGTACTGCCAGGGGGCGCGATGCTCCCGATGGCTACCATATAGCTTGTAATGCATGCGCTGAGGTGATTGCGTGCTCTCCTCTATGCGTAACCGCTGCTCCCTAAATGTGCTCTCTTAGCATTTATTTCTCATTCAGTATCGCCTATGGGAGTGGGATGATCCTCTCTCCAACACCTTTCAAGGCTGCTGACCGAGTTCACAGTCAGCTAAAGCATTTCCTTGGGCAGTAAAGGACTGTGAGGGGTCATGCCCCTTTTTTTTGTCAAAATCTTTTTATTGAAACCGATAAAACATTGAATTCATCAAAAGAACCAAAATCAGTGGCAAAATTACTTAATCACATGAGTCTCAAATAGACGGTCAGTACCGCCACAATGTAACTCATCCATTGAGTCAGCTTCGGCTTTATGCACGTAAAGGCTAACATTCATCGGTTGTCACTGTGATTACAACATTAATTAATCTTTTAACAATGCATCAACATTTCATTTTAACATCTTTGTATTTCCTCTAGTAAATATATTTCATAAACAACCTCTGGGGGTATAGTATTTTAGCTTCATATTCTGTAGCGTTCTTCACTGAGGAAGAATGGGAGTGGAAAAAAAAACTCACCAGAATCACCAATAGCTCACGGCATTGCCCTCAGGGGCGCTGCAGCATCCCTCTATTCTAATTTTAAGCGAGTGGGTACCTCCTTTGTTTCAGAAGCTTGTCACGGGTGGAATAGGTATTTAACCAATCTAGGCTGGAAGAACATGTGTTCTTTCTCTGCAACATGGTCCAGGAATGGGCCCCAGATATTTTAGAATTTGGCTGTCCGATTTTTCATTGCAGCCGTTAGTTTCTCTATTCCAAGAAGTTCCCAAACCTTAACCCACCAGTACGCTATGTGGGAGCTCTCCAGTTCTTTCCAAAATCGAGCTCGCGTAAGGCGGGCCGCCATAAGTAATTGTGTGATTAGCCACGCTCTAGGGCCCGACTGTGGATAGGATCCATCATCTGGAGTGTCGCCCAACAGCATTACTAATGGGTCCCTGGGGAGGAGGGTTCCGCATGTGTCCTTCATTTTGGACCTGATCTCCAGCCAGAAGGATTGAATGTTCGGGTAGTACCACCATAGGTGCCCCAAGTCTCCTTTTGCTCCGCAGCCATGCCAACATACATCAGGGTAGTCTACATTCATTGCGTTTAGCCTCTGCGGCAAGAAGTACCATCGGTAGCAGATCTTAAGTGCACATTCCCTGACTGTCGTGCACCTGGAGGACCTATGTGCTCTGTCCTAGATTCTCTGTCATGACTCCGAAGACATCTCTATCCCAAACTACCTCTCCCATGCCACCATATAAAAGAGTTTCTCATCTTCTGGGACGTTTTCTAGAAGGCGATAGCACGTTGCCACTTTATGTGAGCGTTGACCTTCTGAGACCGTTATCTCTAAGCCTGAGGGAGACCTAGTGGCAGCCGTTTTAACGGCCGGGTTGGTGGTCCAATGCCTGAGCTGTATATATCTAAATCTTTCCGTCTCTGGGGGGTTAAATTTCTCCTTGCACTGGGTGAAGGTCAATGGGTTATTGTCAACATAGAGCTTTTGCAGTCTCAAAGGCCCGTTCCTGACCAGTTTTGGTATGAACTGGGTTGGAGCCCTGGAGTGAAGGCTGGATTCTGCGTGATTGGGGAGAGGGGGCCCAGTCCCGGGGTGATCCCCCCCCCCTTAGCGTGCAATACCTGTCCCAGCAACGGAGAGTGGATCCTGTGGTTGGGAGGAGGGGCTTCCGGGAGGAAGGGGAGATGAGAGAGAGGAGCCCCAGAGCACAGTTGTTCAATGTCACGCCATTTGGGTGGGTCAGCTTGGATGGCCCAGGCCAGCATGGGGGCAATTTGGGTTGCTCGATAATATCTCAAGATGGAGGGGAGCCCAAGGCCTCCTAGCTGCCTGCTTCTGGTGAGAATTCTACACTGAATTCTAGGTGGTGTTCGCTGCCAGATAAAGCGGCTTATTTCTTTCTGCAAATCTAGCAAATCTCGCTCTGGAATTTGGACCGGAAGCACTTGGAATGTGCAAAGAAAGGAGCCGAGGTAGCAAGGTCATTTTAGCAGCACTTATGTGCCCCAACCATGATATCTCCTGGAGGGCCCATTTTTGTAGAGACTCCTTAGCGTCTTTTAACAGCGAGGGAATGTTGGCTCTCACCAGACCCAAATAGGTCTGTGTCAAGAAGCCCGGGATCTGCGCAAAACAGTCAAGCAGACTTATAAGCGGGGACACCAAGGTCTGGGCCTCTCTTAAGAAACAGAGCACATCGTCCGCATACAGCGCTACTTTGTGGCTCTGGTCTCCCACCTCAAACCCCTGAATTTCGGGTTGGAGGCAGATGTGTTGGGCTAGTGGTTCCATTGCAAGTGTAAACGCCAATGGCGATAGGGGACACCCCTGCCTGGTCCCCCTGCCAAGGGGTATCTGTGGTGTCCAGTGGGCGTTGACTTGCATTCGGGTGGAGGGAATCCGGAAATTGGACAGGACCAGTTTAGAGAATTGTGGGCCGAACCCAAATCCCTTCAGGACCAATTGCAGATAGTCCCATGACATGCTATTGAATGCCCAATGGGTGTCTAAGGATAGCAGTGAGAGGGAACTAGTATGGAAGGGGCTAGAGCTATTGGCTAGAGCTATTAAATCTATTGTTATACGAATATTGTCGTGGGCCGCTCGGTCCTGGATAAAGCCCGTCTGATCCCTGTCTATTAGTGTAGGTAATACCTCCCCCAATCGACGCGCTATGATTTTACTAAACAGCTTGGCATCAGTATTAAGCAAGGCTATAGGCCAGTAGGATGCACAATCTGCCGGGTCTTTTCCGGGTTTTATAAGTAGGGTTGTATTTGATTCAGCCATAGATTGTGCAACGGAACCAGTTTCCCATATGACATTAAATAGCTTTGTGAGGTGCGGTGTGAGTTCTTAAGCGAAGGTTTTATAAAACTTGTTTGTGAATCCGTCTGGGCCCGGAGCCTTGCCGATAGGGAGGGTTTTGATGGCAAATTCAACCTCCTCAACAGATATTGGGGCTTCTAAAGATTCTAGTGAGGACTGTGGCAGCTGTGGGAGATCAGCCTTGGTTATGAACTCTTTGGCGGACTGCGGGTCCCCCCTGTGCGGGGTCGCATGCTTCCTGAAAAATTCCTCTATAATACGGCGTTTGCCCTCCTCAGAGTAGGTACCTTTGCCTGATTTATCCCGCAGAAAATCTATTCTGTTTTGCTTAGTCCGTTTACCTAATTTGGCTGCTAATAATTTGTTAGCCTTGTTTCCCTTTGTGTAGAAAAATTGCTTGGTGCGCATCATACCGTAGGCCGCCCTCCCCATGTGGTGTGCATCAAGCGCTTTCTTCGCCATCCCCAGGTCTCTCAATAAGCGCCGTGAGGGTTTCTTCTTGTGCGCTTCCACTAGTCTAAGGGCTTCCCCCTCTAGATGCTCTTGAAGTAATCTCCCAGCTCTCTCCCGTTGAGCTGCCTAAGTGACCCCTAATCACTGCTTTGCTTGCTTTCCAGACCATACTCCAGCTCACATCACCAGTATCATTCTCTCTATGGTATAGCTCCATGGTTTCTCTAATGTGGGCACAAATCACTGGGTCATCTAACAGGAAGTAATTTAGTCTCCAGGGGTGTTTCACGAGAGGGGTAGTTCGGGGAGGGGTTATGGACAGTAAAACCGGGGAGTGGTCTGCAAGCGCTTCAGGGAGTATATCCACTTTCAATACATTCTGAATGAGTGAGTCGGAGATAAAAAAATGTCCAACCTTGAGAATCCCCCATGAACTGCAGAGAAATATGTGTAGTTCCTCTCTTCCTGATGACAGCATCTCCACACCTCAATCAGGGAATGTTCCTTCAACAGTGAGGTGAGAGCCTTGAAGTTGTTCCCATCATTTAATGTTGGCGGTAGCGTTTTGTCAACCAAGGGGTTGATCACTGCATTAAAATCCCCACCTAGAATCACTTCCCCCTCAGCATGATCAAATAAGGCTTTCGATAACTTCATAAAAAACAGGTCTTGGTTAGTGTTTGGGGCGTAGATGGAAAGCAGTGTGACTTTACGGCCATCCAGTGTGGCATTAACCAACAGGAACCTTCCCTCCTCATCTCGGTCCACTCCCAAGGTCTTAAAGGAAATCCCCTTGTGCACCAAGATGGCAACCCCTCGTTTCTTCAACCCGCTTGAGGCAAAGAATCTGGTGGAATAAAGCCTATCATTTATGCAGAATTTGTCAAGGTCATCCCCTTTACATTTCACTGTGGCTAATGCTGCAGGGAGTAATCATGCATTCAGTAGAGCTTAAACATATTTTCCATTCAATATTGGGTTGCCTATGGAGGTTAAGTATCCACGCTGCTCTTTAGTAGTGGCCCACGCTGTAAGCGTACCTGGAGTCTGTAAAGCACTTTGCTGAACAACCTTGAGCCAGACTACACGCACGGCTGAGGGCCATGACCTTGGCGACCTGTGCTTGCTTGGCACATAGGCATTCAATATGCTTCTAGGACAGCATGGGAGGTACATACTGAATACCCAGAAATCAATTTCCCAGTTTCTGGGACACGGATGTCAATACGGGTGCATAAGGCAGATCAACACGGGGTGACAAGTGTCTCCACAATAAGCTGACAGTCATGTGGATATGCATCTTTAAGGATTGGTAATGAGACAAGTTCAAGACTGAACAGTGATTCAGGGTTACATTGCAGCAAAAATGAGTAGCTTTTCTTATCGTGTAAGGCAGGAATTCGACACGTATTGTGTCTTCCCTTTTAGTAACAATGACTAGACAACCTGGGGATCCGAAATCGTGACCGGGAGTCTGTTTTCTCTATCAACAGAGCAGCAACGGCGGTTCGCAAACAAGATGGGAGTCCCGCGGCTGCTGGATCTAGAGCTATGCTTTGCAAGGATATAGGCTGGTGCTTGTCACTGTGTACCTGAGTCAACACACCTTGAGCAAACTCGTTGCAACCCGTTGTAAAAAACAAGAAAAAGGGCTTACTGTAATCCAATGCAGCAAACCTAAAGCCATAGTCTTGAGAGAGCTTGCTTAATGGTGACAAATGCATCTTCTTCCTGAGACCAATGCAGGGGTTTGGGTGTGGAATCATGCACAAGGTTCTGAAGGGGCTCAACTATGAATGCATATCCTGGGACCCATTTCCTGCAGTAACTGACCATTCCAATGAACCCCCTCATCTGCTTCTTCGTCCGGGGCTTGGAGACTTTTGGGATCATTGCAATCCGATCTTAGGATAAGTGTCTTTTTCCAGCAGAAATCTCATGGCCAAGGTATCGTGCATCGGGCAGACATAACTGTAATTTGTCTTTAGATCCCTGTGACCCTTTTCAGCGAGCTCTTTCAACAGGACAAATGAGTCTTCCTCCCAAGCTTCCAAGGAGGGGGAAGCTATGAGCTGATAGTCTATGTACTGCACCAGCCTCAACGCTCTTGGAAACTGTACCAAATCAAGATCTTTCTTTAAGATCTGGGAAAAACGGGTAGGGCATTGGTAGCCTAGTGAACGTGTGCAGTGTCGACTTATGGGTGATCTTGAAAAGATACTGGCTATCAGGATGGATGGGTATGGAGAAAAATGCTGAACACAAATCTATACGGAATACATGACAAAATGGTTGCTGGATTGGGTACCACTGGAAAAGTTAACACGGCCCACACATAAATCCTGAATAAAATGATAAACCTCTTTACCTGACTCCTTCGTAGGCAAAATCTGAGTATTGAAGGGACTGCAGGTCGGCACCATTATACCTTGTTGAAGGAGGGATTCTATCACAGAGCTGATACCTTCAGCCTGTTAGAAAATAGGATACTGAGGTAAACTTGGCAAGGGCTTGGCAGGATTCAAAGGGAATTGAACTGGCTTACCATTAACCATATGCCCAGTATCGTTTGCATGGGTTGACCCTAATCTGATTGGGACCAGATCCAACAGCCCCTGCCATGGAGAGGGGATGCTGGTCTGGTCCCCAATGTCCGGATGGGAACGCCGTCCTCTTTGAGCCGGGATGTCCAGATATACACCATCAGGGAACTGTGAATAGTGCAACTTAGTTTACACGATAAATCTAGTCCAAACAAATTTACAGGAGAACAAGGGCTCAGCAAAAATACATGTTGGTCAGAAATTGGGCTAATAGTGACCGTAAGTGGGATGGACACATGATGAGGTATTGCAGTAAGTCCTATACCCTACAGCGCTTACTATGTCATCAGAGTGCTGTGTCAGGAGAACTCTGAAGCTTTTAGTGTGGAGCGTGACGCCCCCATATCAAACAAATATGAAACCTTTTGAACAGCAACAATGCACTCAACATATGGGGCAGCATGATAAAACGATATAAGTTGTGCTACAAGTTCAGAGAGCCCTTAAGAATCCTTAACATTGCTCATAAGTAGTGCCAGCGGAGGTGGGGACTTTGCCATCCCGCTTGGTGCGGCTGGCTGTCTGCCTGGACCGTCATACTGAGGCCGATGTGACCATTTGACTTTCCAATGCCCAAACTCTTCACAATAGTTGCACTGGTCACTGTAAATGTTTTGAGTAATACCTTTCAGCAGTTTGTATGTATGTCAGCTTATATAGCGCCGGCAGCCCACAGGCATGAGGGCGCTTTTAACCGTCAACACAGACTATGCGAAAGTAATGTATCCCTATTCATTATCTGTTCTTGATCCCCAGATTACCGCTAAAGAAAAGCACTAATCACCTAAACAGGTGGGTCTTCAGATTTTTTCTGAAGATCAAATGATTGCCCTAACTGGAATGACTGTAGTGGTCCTCTCCCTCTTCTCTGTCCCAGCCCTTGCCCTCACAGTGCAGGACAGAACCCTCCCTTTCTCTGGGGAGGTTGTAAGGTCTATATGCGTGACGCCATGAGACTTGGCTTCCTTTTGTGTCTCAGCCTTCTCATGGGAGTGCTGTGCAGCTAATACAACGTATACCAACGTTTTTTCTTCTCATCCTATCATTACTGCCTTTATTCCTTTAGATACCTTGGGTCGCAGCTCTATAACAAACTGAGCCACCACAGCGTGAGGCGCTGTAAGTGTGGCACCAACAATCCCAGAATGCTGTTCGAAACATGGTTTTAATCGTTCATATTCCGCAGGGCTTTCTCCCTTGGCTTGTTTACATGAGTTATACTTGGCCCAATCCGTCTTTCGAGGCCACATTTCGAGACTAGTTTGCGCCAGTCTATCAGTGAATGTTTTCATATCCCTAGGAGCAGCAGGTTCTTTAGCTGGCCAATTTGCACGCACCTTAAGCAAAGCCAATGGATCTGTGGGCAGTACTATTTGTAACAACTGTTTCAAGTCGACATAAGTAGGGTGATGGCAGTCGATGATAACCTGAGGTTCCTCCTGGAACTTAAAAGGATCATCTTGTATCCTTGGGAATCCCTAAACCATATTAAACAAACCATGTTAAACTAATCAATGGTGCTCCACGGGGCATGTCCTGTAACTAGCGTATCGGCTCTGTGATGAATCCTGTGGAGTCATCACTAATCCCCACCCTAAAGCCTCCTCCCATGTGGCCATGGGAAGGCAGCCGCCACCTGATCCTAGGGGTGGTACTCTGACGGATCACATGGGAGGAGATGGCTGTCGGGAGGAGGTGATGGCTCCAACAGGAGAGATGCAGTATTCTTCCCTTGTCTGTGAAGAAGAAACCCTAATCCCAGAGTTTCTAATGACCTCATGTCCTTATTCAGAATCCTTTAATTGTAAGGGCTTCGAATCTTCTTCTGGTAAACATTTTAAATGGAACTTTATTCATTCTTCGTGTGTGTGTAACCTCTCTAAAACTCATTTGACATCTAACGTTAATGATGATTGTTATGTAAACAAAATTGTTAAACAAAAGAACTTATGAAAATTCTTTGGACTCCAATTCCCAGAAAGCTTTAAGTACTGGGACAAAGAAGATGAGTAAGGAGTCAATGAGGATCCACAGTCACAGCAAGAGTAATGTGCAGTAGAATCATCTGCAGGTAAAAAGGAGAAGTCAGATCTGGCTGCATGCGGAGCAGGAAGCAGAGCCACGAAGAAAGGCAGACGACGCACAGGAGTGAGCCAGGCTGAATGATCGGGGTGCTCCTGAACTATCACTTGTCAATCTGACGTACCGGAGTGGCGGGTAACACAACCGAGACCGGCAGGCTCCAGGGAAGTGCAGCAAAAGAGCTGGCAACCACAGAAAGGTTGTACACGGCGCTGTCAAACCAGAGAGCAGCAATCGTATCAGCAAGGAACCACAAAGCCGACGTTGGAGCTGAGAAAGGGGTTGATAAGCTGCAGATGTCATACCCGAAGTACAACTTTGCCACTGCAACGTGTTATGAGTCGGAGACGCCAGGACATACCAATGAGTTGGCCCTTTTAAAGTGGTAATGCCGGGGTGTTCCGACCGGCACATGAACAATTAAGTTAAGGTTTTGAATACCGACTAAATAGATATAAAGTTCAAGAGCAAAAGTGGTACAATTCCTCTTATATGGCATTTCAATTTGGGGAACTTGGAAAATCACATTACCAAAAGATTTTAAAGTACAAGAGCAAAAGCTGTATAATTCTCCTTTTGTGAAATGTCAGGTTGGGGAAACTTGGAACAAGCATTGCCAAAAATCAATTACTCTTACGTCCTGTCCACTTTCCTCCATACTGCATGGGCGTCCCTTCCAAGGGACGGAAGACTGAACCTTTTTCACTAGAAAAAAAACCTTCTTCCACTTTAAATTTAGAGGCGCGTGGGGGTGTGGCCCAGGGAGCATGTGCTGCCCTGACTCCGCCCTCCGGCACCACCCCAGTCCCCTTTTCCACGTCGACAGCAATACGCTGAATTCACCAGCGCTCCTGGGTTTGGCTTTGGCTATGTAATTCCACGCGAGGATACTTCTGTCTTTTTTTTTCTTTATCATTCAGGTACTCTGTCCTCCGGCGTCACGCTCATCTCCGGCGCATGTCGACTTCCACAGGGTACAGCAGGTGTCCATCCTGGAACGGGCTCTTCCCAACTTCAGACCCCCACGCCTTCTGCCTACATTGCCTTGGCCCAGATCATGGTTGGCAAGCTTGTACAGCGTGCAACACGCTCTCATCGAAATCGCTGAAGTACAGACAAGTCAGGTGGAGGGAGCTATTCCAGAAGTCGCCTCCAGAGGACCTCCAGAACTTCGTGAAACACAGAGCCAGGCTCAAGGTAGGGCCGCTATTTTCCATCGCAGCTACTGGCCTTGTGGATCCTTGGATTCTCCCGGTGTCAGTGTTGAGGGACCGGAAGGTTCTTGTACCGGCAATACGTCCGAGGGAGCGCCTAAATGCAGCTCTACCGACCCCTGGGTCGAGAGTGCCACAGCTACCGGGTCTAGGCCAGAGGAGGAAGCTGGGCCCAGCGAGCCGAGCAACACGTCGCAGGCACGTGGCAGGCAGCTCGACAAGATGGCCGCTGCGCCAGACACAGGCACCTATCCAACGCCATTCCAGGAGTTCCACGAACTACGAGTTTCAAGGTGGTACTGGCCTCAACCAGGTACGTGGCCTACAGCCTATCCTTCTTATGCGCAGGGCAGTTTCCCACTGCGTCCATACGGGCAGGGTATGCAGCGGCTCCAGCACCCCCCGACTACCCCGTCAGTACCCCCTACCACCTCTCCGGCCAGTGAAGAGGAGTTCTTGAAGAGGTTCTTTCGGTTCATGAAGTCACCTCGGATGGGGGTTATCCTCAAGGACGCCATCAGGGAGGTCCTCCCTACAATGCTACCGGCACCACAAGCTCCACCTATGATCCCGGCGCAGCCGCTACCTCCGGCTCCCCAGACGATTCCTCAGGCGGTTCCGTACCAGCCTCCTCCTCAGCCTCCGGCCGCGATCCCTCAGCCTCCGGCCGCGATCCCTGTTGGGGAGAATTCTCATAAATGTGCTAATTACCCTTTTGAAATCCCCAGCAACTTTGCTGGATTTCTAGGACTTTCATTTTTACCTGGAAAGAGTGCGAGCCTTTTTTCCCACTCTTTCATGTATTTTGTTGTTTTACTTTTGTGTTTTTTGGATATGGAGTTTTAGACTCCATAGGCATCATCCTTTTCTTGTGCGTTACACAGCACCCTCAGTGCAGTGCACAGGGATGTCTTTCAGGCTTCACAAGGTTTTAATACCTTCTCTGGGACGGACTACTGTCTCTCCCAGTGAATGTAAAGTTAAATTGACTTTGCTAGTCTTTTTAAATTGCTAGACCCAACACACACTGCCTTACAGCAGAGTGTTGGATGGAATACCTAGTGTTCCCTATGCCTAGAAAACTCATATAGCCCCCAAAAGCTACCCTTTCCTCTCAGAATGGCTGGTGGCAGTGGTATTACCATGATTTCCCTGACCGCGACCCGTTTAAACGCTCCGGTAGCTGAAATCCACCGGAGCCATGTTTTTCAAGATGGCGTCGGAGCCCCCTCTGTAAAAACAGGTTCCGATCGACCTTTTTCACCATTTCTTTTTAGAAAGGTCCTTCTAGTGTTTGTCTATGCGCGCCAAACCAGGTTTGGTCCCTTTGTTTGCCTTTGGCAGGCTTCTGTACCGAAGCCCCCCTCCGGCACATGAGTGTCTGGGGTGGACAGGATGTGAGGGAAGTGCCCGAAACTCCCTGTGCTTAGTCTCCTAGGAGACCTGAATGCACTCTGGCGTGATTGGCTGGCTGACTGTCCGGCAAGGACAGCCACCCTGCTGAGTGAGTGACAGCTAGGCTGGAATTAATGGGAGAAAACTGTTTAAAAGCAGGTCTATGGGACTTGGAAGGCAGAGTCGACCACTGGAACAAAAGAACTGAAGACGAGCTGAAGGAAGACTGCTGTAACTCGTGGACCATTTGTTTGCCCGGTGAAGCCCTGCTGCAGGTATGAATTGCCTGAAACTCCCTTGACAGAGAAGCCCCTTCAAGTACGACTTCTTCCCTTGAGCTGGTGGGAACAACCAACTCGCAAGCCACCTGGAAACCATCTCCATACTGGTCTAATGTTCTTCAGAGTGCTGTTGAAAACCGGATAGCCAGTGAGAAGGATATCAGTTTGTGGACTTTAAGGCACTCGCACCTTAAACCGATGTTTTGCCAAGCTTGTGGATCCATCCCTGTGCAGTGCAGGAACCTCCTGACGTCCTCCCTCTTGTCCCCACGACTGAGGCTCAGTAACAGCGAGATCTGCATGCCAGGAACAACTGCCTCAGCTACAGCTTTTCTTCATTCAAAAGGTACTGTGCAAATGCAGTAGAGAAATCCTCTATGCCGCGGTGAAAGTTTGTGAAACTTTCCCTGCTTTGGAGTCTTGTTCGCTCCTAAACCGACATGCAACTCTTTTCAGTGTAAACTACTTCTAAGAACAATGGCAAAGACTTAACCATTTACTACCAGAACTGTGCTATCCTATCCAAGACACTGATCCACTGACTTTGGCCCAGGCCTATTGAATTGAACTGCCTCTTGTAGTGAACTGAAACCATTTGCCCTACTGTTAGGCAGAATATCGTGCAGTGCCCTTAGGGACCACTAAACACAATTAAGACTACAGATGGCAATACAAGTTTTACCTTTGGTACAAGCCTGTACTACTATGTCAGAGAGGTAGCAGTGGCGGAGCAGCCAGGCTTATCTCAAGAGTATATGAGCAGTAGCAGAGATGACACAAAGGGACCACAATTACTGTGGCTCAAGCAAACACTGACTCAAGGTTTCAGGTACAAAAATATAAGTACATTTATTTTTAAACCATTCGTTATAAACACAACACTTCTATTAAACTTCAATAAAAACCACACGTTAAATATACTACAACTAACCAATTCACTTTGTACAGTAAGTCTCAAGGTAAGTACCCTGTGTTTGAATCAACCGGTGTTATAAACAAAACACGTTACCGCGAATACGATTGCGATCACTTTTTGACATTTCAGTCTACTAAACAAACGCGTATCCGTGACATGAAATGCTACTGGGGCAAAAACACACTTAGCACCTGAGATACCCAGAGGAGGCAAAAATCACAGGCAATATTTTGGTTCGGCAGGCAGAATCAAGAAACACTCAGAGACAGGAGGTCAAAAGTCAAAGGGCCTGAGCCAGGGTCGAAAGACACCGGGGCCAGTTGCCGAAGATCACACGGTCAGACAGTTCACGATTCAACGTAGCCAAAAGTACTTCGATATTGTCAATGTTCGGAAGCAAAAGTTATAAGAAGGAGGGAAGACGAGGACAAGCCTTGGAAATGAAGAAAAAGGGATTCACCCAGTTTCCTCAACAGAACACAATACCTTGTTCCAGTGGTGCTGCTAGTGCCCTGGCAGTTGTTCCTGTTGGTTTCCCGCAGACCCACGATTCCTGGAGCTTTGTTGTGAAGGAGGACGTCTGAAGGGGGTCTGCACCACACAGGGATGAAGCCGGCAGCAGCGACAAGGAATAAAAGGTGCGCTCCTTAAAAACAGGAGAGGCTCTTCAGGTGGCTATCCGGACCATGACAGCAGTGTGCAGCGATTTCGACCACGGAAGGGGATCCTCTGGCTGTAGCAGATGAGCTGGTTATCCCCACCAAGCTCAAGGGAAGAAGACTCCGGACTGGATCTTCGGAGTCGTTGAAGGGCAGATAGCTCAGGACTGCAGCAGGGCTTCACCGGGACGGGGTAGTTGTAGCAGCCGTCGTTCTCTCCGCTTCTCTTCGGTTCCTTGTAGTTCCAATGGCGACTCTCTGACTTCTAGCCCAAGAGACCTGCCTTTTATGCGAAAAACCCCCATTCACACAGCCTGGCTGTCAATCACCCAGCAGGGGGGGTTGTCCAGCCCGGACAACTACCCTGGCCAATCATGACAAAGTGCGACTTGGGTTTCCTAGGATACCCTGTGCAGGGGGTGACTACACACCTCCCTCACATTCAGCCCACCAAGACACCCAGGCGCCTTGAGGAGGGCTTCCGGGCAGAAGCCCGCCAAAAGACAGTGAACAAAGAAGGCAAACCTAGTTTGCTGCGTAAAGTAAATCACAAGAAGGACTTTAACAAAAAGAAATGGCGAATAAACCCAACCGGAGCCAAGAGAAAGACGATTTGGTCAAGCGGGTTTATGTTCAAGGCTAATATAATAGCCAAGAACAGTACCATGTTTATCTAATATAATCGCAGTAGAAAAGTTATGGTAGATACCACTGCCACCAGCCAAGTCTAAATGTTAAAAGAGCGAAACAATGCTCTAGGAGGTACAGATACAAAGGGATACGAGTTAACCCTTTCCAGTACTCCATGGAAGATGGGGTGTACTGGATCTGTGGTAGATTGACTAAGTAAAGTTAATGGTAACTTTACCCTTTTCTGGGGGACGGTAGTTGCCTCAGAAATGGAGTTGAGGGAAGTCTCAAAGACAACCCTGTGTCATGGCACTGAAGGTGCTGTGTGACACACAAAAAGAAGAGGGCTACTGAAGTGGTGTACTTCAGAGTCTACAATCACAAAAACAGGTGGAAACACATAGCAAAACACAGGTAAGAGGGGGGAAAAGCTCTCACTCTTACCAAGTGGAAAAAAAATAAACTCTAGAAGTCCAGCAAAGCTGCTGGGGGACTCACTAGGTGAGGGAAATTAGCCATAGATGAGAATACATGCAGGGTACTGCTTGTAATTCTGCCCAACACTCCGTGTACACCAGCCTCTGGCTCCAGGTACTCCTTCACCTCCGCAGGATCCTCCTGATCCACAGGATATGGATGAGGAGGAGGATCCTGACATGTCATCCTCAGCCAGGGCCTTCACGAACATCTTGCATGGCGGGCTGAGTACCTGGGCCTACCTCAACCCAAGGTTGAGCAGCCGGCAGAGGGGGTTCTGGCTGAAGTCCTCACGGGAAGCCCCTCTTCCAAAACAACGATTCCACTGCAAACCGATGTAGTCTTCCTGGCCAAGAAGGGTTGGCTCAAGCCCCACTCGGTCCAGTCGGTCAATCAACGCCTGGACGCCAAGTACAGGCAGATGGAGGCGGATACACTCTTGCTATCGGTCGTCCTCAGCCACACTCCTCGGTGATCGCTGCTGCATCACTATACTCCAAGCCTCAGTCGTCGACCTCCACAGCAGCGACGCTACTAGGCAAGGAGGAGATGATCTTGCAGGCATACAGGATGAAGCTGTATTCTAACACATCCTTACATCTTCGTCAGACCAACGCTGATGCCATGCTGGTGGCCGCTAACCAAAGGTTATGGCGGGAAATTGCAGACTTCCTCCGGGAACTCCCTACGCAAAGCCAATCACCTTTTAAGGCGGGACTGGCTGAGGCCAAGCTGGTGGCACAGGACCTCATGGAATTCACTGTGGCCCATATTGACACCTCTGGGCGTGCCAACTGTATCGCCACGGACATGAGAAGGTGTCATGATCTCTGCTTCCAAAAGGTCAGGGTTTTCCCAACTCCCTTGGAAGCAGATCCATAACCCAGGTTCCGAGTGCCAACCAGTCCCAATTGGGACCTTTTGGACCCAGTCCTGGCGCCAGTGGCACCAGGCTCATAAATATGCCCAGTCCCAGCGCTGGAAGCGCCGGGCTCATAATGCTTGGGTGGACTTACCTGCAGCAGACCATGCTGCTTACTTGCCTGCCAGTTGAGCCTCTGATCCTCTTCTGTTTGGAACTACTTTTCCTGTTGGGTGGGGCAGGAGCCACTCCCTAGATTCAGAACACTGGAACTCTTCTGGAAAGCAGGAACTCTTTTCTTACCTAGGCGTGGCTGTGGAAGGAGAGCACCTAAGCACTACAGGAGGCTATTTAAACCACACCCGATGGATGAATCTTGCTTTGCGTTATTCTGCATCCTCTGCAGCAGAACGCTCATCGTGTCTTCTGCATCTGATCCTGGGCCTAAGGAAAAAGGCTTACCATCCTGAATCCAGTCTTCAGCAACACCTATAAAGACAAGAAAGAACAGGTTAGCATTACGGTCTTCAGTGACAGCTCTTCACTTACCTGGTCCATCGGCTGTCACCAACGCCTCACGCTTCGTGCGCTCCGGAGGTCTTCACACTGCATTCCGGCATCTGAAAGACAAAAGCTTACCAACTCTTCGCACACTCCGGAGGCCTTCGGCGCTGCATCCGGCATCTGAAAGACAAAACAAGGTGCGTTTAAAGACATTGGGGAACTTTAATACTCACGTGCTATTACTCCTTTCCACATCTAACCCAGTGGGTATTCCGGCACCCTGCAGCCGCTCCGAACTTGTACCTGCAAAATAAAAAGACAGAGCGCATCGTGAAGCAGGCAACAAGCGCTTACTTACGTGCTTCGAGGCGCTTCTATTCATCACACGGGCTCCATCTTCAACTCACTTCAGCCCGTCATCCGCCATCGCCGGAACCCTGCAAAACAAGAAACATCATTACTAAAGACTTTAAAGACATTAGAATTACTCGAAACTTACCGTTCGTGCAGTAAACGACGGAATGCAGTCCTCTGAAGTCAAGAGGCCTGCTCCCCTTATCCAGTGAAGAAACTGGTTACAGCACCCTGCCCCGAGGCAGATGGAGAGCACGGCGTTCACTTACCTAAGGTGAGAGCGTTAACCTTTGGGGTTCTACAGGAGAAGAGAAAGGGAAGAAGAGAGAGACATTCAATAACCCAGTTCCTTAATCCCATATTTTCTATCTGCAGACATCTTACCCTTCAAGTCAGACATACAGTGCGCAGAGGTCCAGCCCAAAGGGCCAGCCGTGTGTTACACATCACCTTTGCAGATACGGTATACGCCCAGTCAAGACCGGCGCCTCTACAGGAATCAGGTGAGCGTTACAGAAGGACAGCTCGGCTCCGGGCAACGGAATTCAACCTCGACGTCCAGGAACACATATTAGATCTGCCGTTCGAGGTGGGGGACCTCTTCCACTCCACCACGGACGATGAGCCGGACAAGAAGAAAAACAGCTCACAAACGGCCAAGTCTTTATCCATCTTGACAAAGACCATGCTCAAGTCGTATACCCAGTCACAGCAGCGCTCCGACAGGGGGAGTATGTATGGAGGGTTCCTGGGGCTTCCAGGAACAGAGATCCAGGCAGCCTGACCGCTCGCCTTCTCAGAACCGGCGCAAGCAACAAAAGGGGGCGGGGGGAGTAAGGGCTTTTTCCAGTCCCTCTCCTCCGTGACAGCCTCCGAGGGAAAGAAGGCATGACCCACCCCTTCGGGTCCACGTGTCTCCAGTGGGGGGCAGGCTTGCTCTCCATGCACATTTCTGGTGCCAGAATTTCGCGGCCCCCAGGATCCTCTCCGTAGTATCCACGGGGTACTGCCTACTCATTCCAGCCTCTCCTCCCTCCTCGCCTCCACGCCCCCAAGTTGGGACAACAATTCTTCTGGAGGAGATCTGCTCGCTCGTAGAGAGCCCGGCAGTGGAGGAAGTCCCAGCCTCCCAGCGAGGCCTGGGCTTTTACTCCAGCAGTTTTGCCATTCAGAAGAAGAACCAGGCAGGCCTAAGAGTTGTGCTGGACATTTCCACCATCAACCTCTCCTTACCCCTACAAAAATTCAAGATAGTTACGCCAGCTTTTATAGAGGAGACATTGTGCAAGGGAGACTGGGAGTGCTCCCTTGATCTGACATCTACCTCACGGCAGTCCACCTCCCGGGGAATCCAACCTGGAGTCGGAAAGGCTCAGCATGTTGGGAGCAGACAATTGGGAGTGGTAGCTAAAAAACCTTGGTATTACGTAGGACCCGAACTCTTCCGGGGGGGTGGGAAGGGAGGAATGTTGGGGAGAACACGTGTGTTGATGTTTATTGTTTGTTGAAAATAATAAAAATATGTTTAAAAAAAAAAACCTTGCTATTCAGGAGATCTTCAACAGGTGGTGTCATCCTCAGGTGGATCTCTTCGCCACCTGGCACAAGAATAAGTGCCCTCAGTTTGCAGGGACAGGGCCCCGGCTCCCTAGGCATCGCATTTTGGCTTCAGTGGAACGGCATGAAGGCTTAGGCCTTCCTGCCCACTCTGCTGATTCACAGAGTGATTTGCAAGATCAAGTAGTCTCGCCAACCCAACATCATTTTCGGAGCTGCTCAGCCTCTCGGAGATGCCCCCGATTCACCTCCAGACGGGCCCAGCACATCTTCTGGCGCAGCAGGGGGGCAGGGTCATCCACCCTGCGCCTCAGAAACTAGCCCTCACAGCGTGGTGCCTGAGCAGGTAACGCTGTGGCACCTCAGCCTCCCCCAGACTAATCTGGAAATCATACAGGGCGCAAGGAGCAAGGCTACCAGGGCCCAGTATAAAAGTAAATGGACCAGGTTCTGCCACTGGGCGGACTCCAAGGAAATCGACCCCCTGGCATATACTTTGGACGACGTGCTCTCCTTTTCGGCGCACCTCACCCACTCTGGTGTGCAGGTGGCCACCTGCCGTACATACCTTGCATTCATCGGGGCGTAAAGGAACTCGGAGGAGGGGATTTTCTCCTCCTCCAATCCTATCGTCAAGAAACATTTGACGGGGCGTGCAAGGCTCTACCCGCCCATCAAGAGGCAGCACCCCATGTGCACACAAACCCTTTGAGCCAATGGCATCCGCGGACATCAGGATGGTCACCATCAAGACGGCCTTACTAGTCTGCCTCACCTCGGCTTGTAGAGTCAGCGAAATCCAGGCGCTGGTCGCCTTGGAACCATATACTACCTTTCACAGGGACAAAGTAGTCCTGCGGACACACCCAGCATTTCTGCCCAAGGTGCCGTCTGCTTTACGCTTGAACGAGGAAATAGTCCTTCATACGTTCTTTGCCGCTCCTACGGACGTAGCACAGAAACTGCTTCACTGCCTGGATGTCAGGCGTGCCCTGAAATTCTTCTTGGACAGGACCAAGGGCTTCCGCAAATCGGACGTCCTGTTTGTCTTTTTCAGAGGCTCAAGACCAGGCTATCAGGCCTCGAAGGCCTCCATATTCCGCTGGATGGTCTTGGCCATCAAAGAAGCGTAAGAGGGCCAGCACAAGCTGCTTCCGGCCAACATGCATGCCCACGCAGTAAGGGACAAGGCAAAGGCCATCGCTTTCCAGCGCCATGTCCCTTGGCAAGTCATAAGCAGGGCGGCCACTTGGGCCACTCCCTCTGCTTTCTGCAAGCATTACTGTTTGGATGCCGACTCTAGATCTGATGCGGCTTTCGGACAGGTGGTTCTCAGGAACCTATTTGCTTAAGGAGGGTCTCCTCTCCACCCTGGGACTACATTCAGTTGTAATCGCCCATGCAGTATGGAGGAAAGGGGACAGGATGTAAGAGTAATTATAAGTTACTCAGTCCTTAGTCCCCTTTCCGCCATACGTCCCACAAGCCTCCCCCCTAATAATACTGGTGTTATTATGCAATGTTAAATCTATTGTCGACGCGTCAATGGGGACTGAGGTGTGGCGCGGGAGGGCCGAGTCAGGGCAACGAATGCTCCCAGGGCCGCACCCCCGCGCGCCTCTAAATTTAAAGGGGAGTAAGGTTTTTTCTGGTGAAAAAGGTTCAGTCTCCCGTCCCTTGGAAGGGACACCCATGCAGTATGGAGGAAAGGGGACTAAGGACTAGGAGTACATTGGTCACTACGGTGAGTAATTTATAATTATACTAAAGGGGAAAAACCGAACGACTTTCAAGAAGAAACAAAAGGGCAAAAGCTGTACCATTTCCCTTATGTGAAGTGTCAATTTGGGGAAACCTCAAACGAGCTTTGCCAAGAATGAATCCATTTTAAGAAAGTTGACTAAAAGAACTTGAGCACAACGCCATGTATGGGATATCAGTGTGGGGAAAGTTGAAACAAGTTTTACTAAATGTAACCAAGCTTAATCATTGAAGAAGTACAAGTGTGTGATACTTTAAAAAGGAAAGTGAACATTGCAGACACACCTCATACAAGAGGTACAACAGATAGAAAATCTTTTTGGGAAGAGATACTTAGCAGGAGAGTATACCAGGGTATGTACAAATACCAAGAGGGAGATATTCCTAACAGGGGAGTACACCAGTTAATCCAACAAACTTCATTATATCAAGTCTTTGTTGAAATTGAACATTTTGTTTGGCCATCCTAAAGATCATAAAATACTTTCTTTCAATATATTTCAACCTGTATTATAGAAAGAACATTTGTTTTGCCAATCTTAAGGAGAATATCAATGAAAGAATGTTTCATTACCTTTAATGGAACTTTGGTGAAATAGAGTATTTCAAATACTTTCCTGAAACAGTTCAGGGGAAGGGAAGCCAAACCCTGGAGATGAGGATTTTGTTAAAATTGTATTAAATGGTTTTGCACAATTTGGTTTAAGTGAAAACCGAAATCCTATTGTACCTTTTGATTTTGTATATTAGTGTGTGAGTCAGATGTATTGTGGACACAAGGTCAACTTACTTCAGTTAAAGTTTCATAGGTAGGGACATTCCCCTTTGGCTAGGGGAGCATAGGCCTTTTTCCAAACCCTTTTTCTTGTAATAAACATTACAACTTATTGTCCACCTCTCATTGCTGACCCCTCACACCTCCTCCCAGGAGCTGTCTGAGCGGGAATACACCAGTTCTTGTATTGCTGTTGTGCAGGCATTGTGAAGCAAGACACAGACAACAGTCTCACTTTCTTAACAAAAAATACTTTATTTCATATGTCAGGATGGATTAAGGCCCAACTTGCCCTACTCTAAGGTGGGATTTCCCTACCTAAAGAAACTAAGGATAGTCCGTCAGTAAGTTTAACTTAAAGGTCTGTCTGTGTCCAAAACCTATGCTGGCCTCCTCAACTAAAGATATACAATGTGTAGGGATGGCAGCACCAAAAAAGCAGTGTTCAAAAATAAACTTCTGAGCTTCTCCAGCTCGGGCTTGGTTCAGCTTCCCGTTCCCCAAGGGTAACACATTCCAAAATTATCTCAGGGGACTTTTGCCCCAAGTTCGCCACAGTTCCAGGGTATCTCAGGGTTCGTTTACCAAGATCAACACTGTTCCAAATGGTTCAAGTCACTTGAGTTTCCCCTGTATTGCACAGTTCCAACTGGTACTTCTTTTAACTTGTATCAAAACAAATGCTCTCCTTCACTTCAGTACTTATAACACGCAGCCTTTGTCTCTGCGTTCTTCTCGGTTCTTTCCCGGGTTGGACTAATCTGTGAAGGCGCAGTTGTCGGACCACACTTTGTGGTGATCTTAATCCTTCTTGGTTGACAATGGTTTTCCACCTAGCACCAGTGTCAGCACTTAGCATTTGCTGTTTCGTTCTGATAAATGTGGGGCTTGATCATTACCTATCTAGTGGCAGTCTTTTGGCTTTGCTACAACTTGCATTCAACTTGGCCCCTCTGAATTCAACAACTTGTTTCTCATAATTGCTTTTTCTTAATTTCATAAATGTTCAAAACAGTTTTTACTTTGTTTCTCACTGTTTGCAACAAACTTCACTCCTTTCAATGTGGCACGTTATTTCTTTTCCACTTGTGCTACAAATTTCAAATGGTTTCCATATCTTTTCTTTAGTTTCGGTATTCAATATTGGCCGTTGTATTTTTCCCAATAATTGGCACCTTTTTCATGATTCATTATTCCTTCAAAATCACTTGGTAATTTATTCATGATTCCTTTGGCTTAATTCGGGTTCCAAACCCTCCTGTTATGCGCTTTCCGCTTGTTCGTTAACATTACATGTCTTACATCTGCCTTAGAGCACCCCGGTACAAGTATTCTCTATCTTGTACACACCGGTTCTGCCCTGCTTCATCGGGCGTCCTTGTGCTGTTCTTTGTTTCCGCTCTCTCCTCCCGGATAGGTGTCGTTAGTCACAGCGAGCAGCGCTCACTTTGAGAACCTTCTGGCAACGTCCAGCGGCAGTTGGGAGTTCTGTTTTCTCTGCTAGGAACACATGACATTGGCCAGTTTTGGGGCTTTGATCCTCTCGTGGCTTGTCCAGTTGAGGCACCTTCTTCCTCCCCTGGACATACATAGCGTCCTCTCTGCAGGTCCTGCTCCAGCCTGCTCCTTGCCGCTTCTCTCCAGGCAGGTTCCCCTGCTTTGATGTGCAGGCCTGCTTTTAAGCACCTGTAGCCTCTCAATAGGCTGCAGGTACAGGTAGTTTGCCTGACCCTCATTATAACAAAGGACATGCCTGATCCTTTATAGACATCTTCTTTGTCTCAGTACTAAAGTGTTGAAACTGACTAGAAGTGTGCATTGCTCCTAGCTGCCTCTTCCTCGTCCCAGTTTTAAAGGTGTGTGTGTGTGTGAGCGAGAGAGAGAGAGAGAGAGAGAGAGGTATTGACTGACAAAACCCCATGAAGAAAGGGGCAGTGTAGGATTCATTTGCATGAGGACAAAGGGGGGTGCCAGGTCTCAGCTGCAGACATCTTCTCCCCACTCACAAAGATCCCTCGAACCATCCTTCCTCGCATATCCACCCCTAGGGTCAGGATCCAAAAGCGATGGCCTTTCCCTGGCCACCTGTGAGAAAGATGTAAGGGAAGTAGATGGGAGGATGCCCTCAGGTTCCTCCCTCTGTCGAGTTCGGGAATCCTATGAAACATGCCTGAGGCCGGCGAAAACAGTTTAGATGTCGGCCCGTATTTCAGGAGGAAACTGGCCAGTCATCAGGCTTAATGGAGTGGACTGGTGATAAGCTGGTAGTTCAGTGGTGTGTGGACTGACTGGTCATTGATCTGGCATGGCATTAAAGATAGCAGGATTATAAGTGTCCAAAGTATCTTCGGAGCTCCCCTTTGAGTACAGGATTTAATAGTTTGTACACAGCTTTGTGGGCCGGTAACTGCAGGTTAGAGTACTCCCTTTTCATGAATTTTACTTGCTCCTGGAGCTTTTCTTGAGAGCTTTTCAGTGCCCGGGTCTTGGATTCCGTCTGTCTCTTAGTGGCTTTGCTATAGTAGTCTAGGTACCTATACCTTTGCCGTTGGTGTACACGTGTGCCTTTCTTCTCTAATGCCTTGTGTACATTCATTATCCTGTCTAAATCAGATGTGCCTTCCTGGGGGAAATGGTTAGGTGATTCGTATATTCGGGCTATTGCTCCAGGTGCCCGCTTGCTTTTGGCGAGTAGTGAGGAAACATGAAGTGTGCAGGGCTTCCTTCAGAAGTAAGTGGCACCTGTCTAGATTGCCATGTACCCATGTTCACGTGGTTAAGAAAAGGTATGGCTTCTTACCGATCCGGGTCTGTTCCTAACACCCATCTGCATCAGGACGCTATCGAGTCCCGTGGTTGGCGGCGTGGATTCAGCTCATTAGCTTAACTGCTCAGCCACATCTGTCCGGAGGCTCAGATTTTGCCCCCTGAGCTCCATTACTCTCCGCGTACAGACATTGGTCAGGTTCAGATGACTGCTGGCTCACAGCCTATATCCCCCATTGTGCTACCCACGATGTGCAGCAGTATTCAGCTTTTCATAGACATGGGTAGGTAAGAGTCAAAGACAAGACACATAATCAGTAGAAAAAAAGCCTATTACAGCTTCCGTACTAGGATGGAGAGAGTGTGAAATATAAAGTGGGTTGCAACTTTTGCACATTAAGGGTGTCCAGTAATAAGGTATGGGCTGAGACAAGACAATCATGGGGGGTTCTCATCCAAAATATTTTCTTAGCACTCATACAAAACACATTCGCCCTACTCCCTGATCGGTCTTACACTACTCTGACCGGCACAGCGGTCTCATGTTCTTTTAAGGCCTTTGGGACCATGGATGTGCTGCTTTTAAACTGACGTGGCAAGCCGCTTTGACTTTTCCCTAATTCAGATTACCAGTTCTGTTAGGCACAGTACTTTCCCTCCTGTTTTCTTGGACAATCCCGACAGATTTCAGACTTCAGACTTCAGATTTCTGTTTTGTTTTCCAGATTTCAAAAGATGAACATTTACCTCTACCCGTTTCAGACAACACCATACGTTGATGCAATTACCTGTGTTCACCAACCCACCATTTTTCGATTGGATCTTGCTTCCGTGCCTGCACTGTCCCTCCTCCAGTTTCTGGGCACTCCAGCCAGCTCTCCCCTATGACGAAATAGTCTCTCCTGGTCCCATGGTGATCACCAGGAAGTGCACCTGGCGGCTCTCAGATCTGGCTGCAGAGCAGCAGGAATCCAACGTCATACGGCACCAAATTGTGGTGAAGTGACCGCTCACGATTCTGCTGGATTGGTAAACAATTTATTAGTAAAGCAGTAGCAAAACATAACCAACAGCAGCATGAGACTCTGGCGCAAATGAAACAATCCTTGCTATTGTACCCAAAAGCACACATGCGTTTCAACGGAAGGGAGGGTTCCAACGGGGCAAGGTCTCACCTTGAAACATTGTTGCTGATAAAGAAGAAACCATTGTTATACAACTCTTTGATGCCAGCTACACTCTGCCGTGCTAGTTGGTGTTGTCAGGGAGGACCGCATAGTGTAATACATCTAGTCATGTTGAATGTACTCTTTAGTTTCAGATTCTCTGAGACAAGCGAGAGCACTTGCAATATGACTTCCGCCTGCTAAAGCCTCTTTTTAAGAGATAGCGAGAATATAAAACACACTTGCATATGCCAAAAGGGAAATACGTTGGAAGCGAGAACTGTAAAGGCAAGCATTCCTTCGTGCTAGGCAGAGCTTTCATGGCAAATACATGCACAGTACAATCTACCGCCTCGCCTCACACAAACTATAAGAAGTGGTTTATACATGGCAATTCGCAGTGCGTGCACAAGCTATACAGTGGTTATTTGCAAGGGGAGTACATACATTTTTCAGTCCTTAAACTTTTCCTCCACAGCCTCCATACTTTACTCCTTTCCCCTCAATATGTCTTCCCTTAGAAAAGTTCATAATGATCACACCTGCCCAGATTTGGTCAGTCCTGTGTCATACCTATCAGGCCTCAAGTTTATCTTTCTCTAGTGAGTAGATATTATCATTATATACATCTACCTCCGTGCAGGCCTAAGTGGGCTCACATAGCTGAGGACAGCTTAAATCTCCTTCCGCGTACAAAG